>NC_135432.1:68146613-68454113 GCF_051991255.1 Vanacampus margaritifer
TCAAGATGATTTGATTTAAAAAAATAATAATAATTATAATAGGAAGTTGTACATTTTATACAATAGTTTCATTTCTTGACAGTAAGAGTTACTGTGAGTTGACATAACAAGCAATATTGTTTAAAAGTGTATTTTAAGTGTGTTTGGGATCTTCACTAACTAACTGACTTGACAAGTAACTTACAAACAAACTAAATATGGAGCACATTTACTAGCTCACTAATAGACGAGCTTACTAAATAACTACAGTCAATTATTAACTTACTAATTAGCCAGCTCACCAACTGACTCGGTAACAAATATTACCAAGATAACAACAAAATAACGAATAAAAAAGTACTTCAAATAAACTAAAGCACCTTTACTAACAAACTAACTATATATATAATTTACTAGGTTAACAAAGAAGCTAATAAGCTTTAAAAAAAGACAGACTAACTTGCAAACAAAGAAACTAAACTAAAGTGACTGACTGACTTCAACAAGCTAGCAAAACTATTGACTAACGACAATAAAGAGCTTTATTAACAAGCTAACTAACTAACTAGGTTCATAGATAATTACTAGCTAACTGACGAGCTGACTTAAAATGACTCACTTTTTACTTCCATTACAAAATGACCGACTGACTTGATGGCTTGAACAGAAATGAAGAAATTAACAAGCCAACAAAAGAACTGACCAACAAAAACTAGTAACTAATAAAACACCTTCACTAACTACAGTTGGCAGCTTTTCACAAAACAACATGTGGTTGACGACGAACTTGCTAAGAAAGTAAAAATGAAAGGAATGAAGGAGGCCATCTTGGAGTCGGGTTTCCGTCCTAGCGTTTGGAATTTTTGAAGCGACGCGTCATCGAGATGCGATCCGACAATCATTTCAAAAAAGAAGAAGAAGAAGAAGAAGAAGAGGAGGAGGAGCAGGAAGCGCCGCGCCACGATGTCATCGGAAGAGTTTTCTTGGGTCAATCTTGACCAACCGTCGTGTTTCTTTGCTGTTTTCATGAATATTCGCTTCTTGAATTCATCCCCAAAAGTTTTCGGTTTGCTTTGGACGACGAACGTAACGCGTGACGTCAGATCCGGTCAAAAACGCGGATCCGGTCTTGCCAGCGGTAATTTGCAAAACCTGTTTCCATTGGCAAAATTCCCATTTTCCTTCCCCCCCTCTAAATGTAGAAACTTTTTTGGGGCCCTTTTCGACAATCGTTTCCGTTCAGTTTTAGTTTCGCACTTCTTCAAACTGGAATCAAAACGTGCGGCTGGAAATTTGCATTGCTCAACAATCCCTCCATCCCTGATGCGAAACGTTTATCCTCACGAGGGTTGCGGGCGCGCCGGAGCCCCTCCCAGCTGTCTTGGGGCAGTAGGCGGGTCACGCCCTCAAGCGGTGGCCGGCCAATCGCGGGGCATCCACAAGCATTCGCACCCACAATCACACCAACTTCGAGACTTCATGAAGCAAGCGTGCATGTTTTGGAAATGGAAATGGGAGCGCTTGGAGAAACATGAGGCCGGAGCCCGGATTCAAACCCACGACCTCTGAACTGTGAGGCGGACGTGCTAGCCAGCCGCGTAGCGTGCCGCCCATTTCTCAACGAACTTCAAATTCGCTCTCGTTAAATGACAAAAATGGACTTCCATTTAGTTACGCGCTATTGCTAATCTCGATAGCCCCTCTACGGCATTTGGCACGATAGGCTAGCAACGAGCTAATGGATGCTCATTAAGCAAAATAATATTCACGAGCACTCATTCACATCAACAAAGAAAAAAAACATTTCAAAACTGTTGCAGACTTCCTGCCGCTCTTGCGCGTCAACTTGCGAGCGGCGTCGGCAAACTTTGCCTCCAAACGTTTGCACAACAACGCAAAACAAGTTGAGTTTTTAGCACTTTCACACAACACACACACACCAGTGACGGGAATAGCAACCGTGGAGACGGGAGGGCTGAAGGGTGTCAAAGCACTTCCTGTGTGCGCGAGGAACTCCAATCCTGGCGAGGCGCACACACCGAGGAGAGCGAGGACAGCGAGGACAGCGAGGACAGTGATGACAGCGAGGACAGCGAGGAGAGCGAGGAGAGCGAGGACAGCGAGGACAGCGAGGAGAGCGAGGAGAGCGAGGACAGCGAGGAGAGCGAGGACAGCGAGGAGAGCGAGGACAGCAAGGAGAGCGAGGAGAGCGAGGACAGCGAGGACAGCGAGGACAGCGAGGAGAGCGAGGACAGCGAGGACAACGAGGAGAGCGAGGACAGCGAGGACAGCGAGGACAGCGAGGAGAGCGAGGAGAGCGAGGACAGCGAGGAGAGCGAGGACAGCGAGGAGAGCGAGGACAGCGAGGAGAGCGAGGACAGCGAGGACAGCGAGGACAGCGAGGAGAGCGAGGACAGCGAGGAGAACGAGGAGAGCGAGGAGAGCGAGGACAGCGAGGACAGCGAGGACAGCGAGGAGAGCGAGGACAGCGAGGAGAGCGAGGACAGCGAGGACAGCGAGGACAGCGAGGAGAGCGAGGACAGCGAGGACAGCGAGGAGAACGAGGAGAGCGAGGAGAGCGAGGACAGCGAGGACAGCGAGGACAGCGAGGACAGCGAGGACAGCGAGGAGAGCGAGGAGAGCGAGGACAGCGAGGAGAGCGAGGACAGCGAGGAGAGCGAGGACAGCGAGGAGAGCGAGGACAGCGAGGACAGCGAGGAGAGCGAGGACAGCGAGGACAGCGAGGACAGCGAGGACAGCGAGGACAGCGAGGACAGCGAGGAGAGCGAGGACAGCGAGGACAGCGAGGACAGCGAGGACAGCGAGGAGAGCGAGGACAGCGAGGACAGCGAGGAGAGCGAGGACAGCGAGGACAGCGAGGACAGCGAGGAGTTACGCGCTGTGAAAGTCTCCACCCAACAAAGTCCTCGCGCCTTTGCGAGGTTGCTCCTGACGTCGACGTGGTCGTCGTGTTTCCGACAGGAAGCGGCGACGCTGTCGTGCAAGTTCAACGACGCCAAAAAAACAACAAAAGCTATTTTGCTAGCTTTGCGTGCGTGTATTTAATTGCGGCAGTTGTGCGCGCTTCACGTCTGCCTGCCTCCGCCTAATTGGCTGCAGGGTCAGCTGACGAAGTCTCCGCAAACACGCTCGCACCTTTGCCTGGTCTTGATCGGTGTGTGCGCGCGCGCGCGCGTGTGTGACTTCGTTTGAGATTGTGCACATTAAGCGCTCACCACTCTTGACTCGTCCGTCATCGATCTCGCGCAATCACGTCGCTTAGCCGCGGGGATGTGCTTGGCTAACATGCTAACAGATTAGCATGACACAAATTAGCCACGCCAATAAAAGTCTATTTAGCTTGAGGGATGAATCTGTATCTGTGTTCGGGGTGGGCGTGGTATAAACGGGCAGTGGGCGTGGTTTAACCCGGGGTGGGCGTGGCTTAACAAAAATGGGGGGTGGGGAGCAAAATTGAAAAAAAATTTTACATGGATTGATCAAAAGTTTCTATATTTTTTGTTTATTTGAAAATGATTGACAAAAGAGCCTATTAAAGATTCAAATCAATGCTTTTTTAAAAGTGTTTTACACCCGCTACATGATCCTCCCCACTGGTGCTAGCCACGTTAGCATGTAGCACGTACACAACATACAGGAAGTGACATCACATAGAAAGTATTGGCAGAGGATTCTTATTTTCAAGGCAAAGTGCGCATGTTAGCAGCGAGCTAACAAGGTTAGCGCTGTGCTAATGTAGCGTCTCTGGATGCTCGCTTCGCTTTTTGTCACTTTCACTCCAACGCCATCTTGTTTCCTGAAGTGTGCGTGGGATGATTGCAGGTACAGCTGTCGTTGTGTGCGTGTGTGTGTGTGCGTGTGTGTGTGTGTGCGTGCGTGTATGTGTGTTGGGAATCGAGAGGCCCATTAGCAAAGCTTTTGATTGACAAGCTGAAGGATGACGTTCTGCAGCTTCATCAGCACAGGTGCTGGAGTGCGTGCGTGTGCGTGCGTGTGCGTGCGTGCGCATTTGTTATAAATGCTTGTTTGTGTGTACGTGCGCTTGCAAGGGTGCAAGTGTGGATATTTCATTTCATTTCTTTCTTTCTTTTATTCTTAAAAAGTAATGAATTGCTACACATGAATGTGATGTTTCCTTGTTAGTAATTTTGCTTTTCTACTTTTTTTTGAAGCTACAAATGTATGGCGAGTTGCATTATTATTATTATTATTTATTCCCCAGGCAAGCAGACGTTTACGTCCGCGCTTTTGTGTGTGCGTGAAAGCAAGTGAGGCCGATTTCAAGTGCAACTCAACACCAAATCCCCCCTTTTTTTTTTTTCATTTAACAAATTCTGTTTCATCAAAATATGAAGGCTTCACGTTGCATTCATAAAACATTCAAGCGTAACCCCGAGAAAGATGTTTCGTTGAATATTTCCATCCAAGATGGAGGTTTAAACATGGAAACGATTTATTGCCCAATCGATTCTTTTCACTTAAGTCGGAGTTGTTTTTTTTCTGACTTCGCAACTGTGATTTCCAAGTTGAAATGATACGATACGATATACTTTGATTTTTCCCGTGGGGAACTTTTTCCTGGACTGCGTCCAGCTGCAGTTTACAGTAAAGAAAAACAACAGAATAGAGAGCGATAATTCAAAGAAATAATACACACACACTCCTATATGCTAAATGCTAAACGCTTTTCCGTTTCTACGCCGCTTTCCCACCTTACGAGACCCTCCAAGCACTTTTACATTCCACCGCTGACGGCATCAGCAGCATTAGGGGCGGAACCCACAACCTCTACCTCATGGGTGCGAAAGGGGCCTTCCCGTGAAAATGGGACTTCCCAGCGTCCTCGAACGCAGCGGACGAACGAGAGCCAAGTTGGCGAGTCTCTCGTGACGCGACCCCTCGCGGAGGCCGGAAACACACCCGCGACCTCTCGCACCTTTGCAGACAATCCCCAACTCAAATGGGAAGTAACAGTGGCAACGCAACATGGCTGCCGTCTGGTTTTGGGGACATTTGCTCGTCTGTCAAATAGACATCTGCGACACGCGCGCAGCGTGAAATTGTTTCCGATCTCATGAGCATCAAATTCCCGGCGGCTGCAACGCATGAAGCCTCGTTAGACTTAATAAGCGAGCGAGAACCTGCTCACCTGTGTCAAACATGCTGGCGTGCGTGCGTGCGTGCGTGCGTGTCACCTGTCCGCACACACGCACGTGCACACGCTCCCCCAGGAGCAAATGTTGCCGTATTGTGTGTGTGCGTGATAATGAAGCTAACACACACAGCGAAAGCAATTAAGCTAGCAGGCGACGAGCTGGCTTGATTTTCGCATCTTTTTTTTCTTTTCTTTTTAAAAAGAACTTTAGACGGATCATTCGCATGAAAAGTCGTTGTGCTGCGTCGCCACGGTAACAACACACATGGCCGACACGTCGTACATTCAACCGCTAACACGACGTCATGCATGTGATTTGCATTCATCGCATTACAAACAATGTGACACATTTATATAGTAAATCATAATAAATATTGTCAAACGATTCTTATCACATCTTTTTTTAATCAGAATAATTACATCTTAGAATTTTGATTCATTGTGATTAATTCATTCATTTTCATTTTAAAATGAGATAAACAATTTTTAAATCAAATAAAAAAGCATTTATATTCTTATTTTTTGCCCGCCGAATGTGACGAGCACTCGTCATGTGATCATTCTTTCGACGTGTGTTGTTTTGAGGACGTCGTCAACATTTATTGATCGCATCCTCCTTGTTTTCTAATCACTTCATGACTTGCGTCATTTAAAACGGAGAGAAAAAAAAAATGAGTCCACTATTTTGACATGAACAAATATTTTGAAAGTCATAAAAGGCAAACATTTATTAAACGCGTTACTTTCATGCATGTCGCTGTCTATATTTACAACGTAATTATATATAATCAAATAGATGTTAAGTATAGTTTCTATACATCACTAAGAGGACGTGGCTAAGTTAGCCTAGCTTGGACGTTTTGTGCTAAAAACAAGAAGTAATGATTTGTCCTGCAGGAATTGTCTTTCGTCCGCTGGTGGAAACATGTGGCGACTTGTTCAACACACACACACACACACACACACACACACACACACACACTTCCAGGTGCATCCAGATGGGCTGCGAGCCACCTGAGGAAAACTCCTTGGAGACGTTCATTCTTATAATCATTTCTAATTTGAGATGCAAGTTGCGCTTTCCACAAAATGAGACGCTGGCTCGCTCATGTTGCATTCGCTACACATGGCCAGAAGTTAGCATTAGCATTATTGACAAATCTGTTGGAAACAGTGGAGAAGAAAAGAGCTTGTTTCAACATGGCCCTGGTTGATCTCTTATACTCTGCTGCCACACACAAACAAGGGCAAAGACAGCATAAAATAATTGAAATAAAATCGATTTGGGGACATTTAAAATCGATTCTGAATTGTACTAAATGGGAATGGCAAAAATTTCTTATAAGAATGCGTTTTTGACATATCGGTCTAATTACAACACAACCTCATAACGTTTTGTCAACGTCAAATGATGTTCTTGTTTCCTAGTTTTACAAGTGAATGCAGTGTTTTGAAAATACTGAGAAAATACAAGTTTGTTTTTTAGCCAACCTTTATGTCAAACTTTTAACCCTAGAAAGCCTGAACCATGAAATGGATGAGAGAAATTCTTTCTCATTCTTTGTAAATGTTCATTGGTCCTTTAAGAGTAATAAAAAAAAAAAAGATAAAAAAGAAAATCAACTTCCACATACGACTTTAGATTTTTTTGTCATATTTGATGCATCCGGTGTCAATGCTTTTAACATTTCCAACTGTCAACCGACGACCCGGACCTTTCCCTGCCGGGCCTGGGGTTCCGGGGTGCTGCCCGTCCCCCGGTGCTCCCTCCTCTCTTCCGCCCTTACAAGGTTGCAGGAAAAGCCATCAGCTGGCTGATGCTGCCCTCTAATGGATTATCCGCGCAATGCATGTGTCGGATCATATACGTCAGGGTTTTAAAAAACAAACACTATATTTATTCTACTCCTGAAATCGAGGGCTCAAAATGTCTTGCATTTCATATGATACGTTTGGCGTTATAATAAACTGAAGAAAAAAAAGTTTGGCAACTGATTGCCTCACATTTTTTTTAGTTCTGCATGTGTGTGTGTGTTAGCTCCAAACACACACACACACACACACACACACACTGCCATGCTGGCTGCTTAATGAAGGTGTGTAATTGTTATTGCCGACTGTCTTCAAAGTCAGCGCACGTGCTTGTGTGTGCGTGTGAAATAATTGCTTGTGTGAGCGGGAACAAAACAACACGGCCATGTTTGCTGGGCGGCGTGTAAACACAAGTTGAGGACGACACGTCACAACAAGCGAGTGACAACACAACAACACGCCAGACATCCTTCCGCCATTGTTTGCCACACAAAAGTCCAAAAGTAAACAACAACAACACACCAGATCGTTAGCTCGCCTTGTCGTCAAAATAAACACAAAATGGTGTTTTGGTCTCAATTCTTTGACATGATTTAAAAAAAAGAAAAAAGAAGTCTTTTAAGAATCAATCACGACCGCATCCTCTCAACACCAATGAATTGTTTAATTGATCATCCGGTCTTCCATGAAAGCAGACGGATTATTAATTATTAAATAATCATTTAAAAAAACGCTTTTTCTTGTCTTTTTTTATTTTCTATTTTCAGACAGCAAACCTCACTTTGAAATGTTTGCCATTAAAGGGAAGCAGTTTACAGTCATCGATTATTAAAATAAGCATTAGTTGCAGCACAATTTTCATATTCACTGCCATTGACCCCCCCAAAAAACAACTTAATAATATACACTATATAAGTCTTTCCATCTACTGGTTTCTATGTAAAAAAAAAAAATAATAATACAAATATTTTGAATTTAAAAATATTTATTATTATTATTAATAATAATAATGTAGTAAAAAACAAAAAATGTTATCAATGTTTTACAATTAAATTTACAAAACAAAACATTGTTCATCGTAGCTGCTCATAAATAAAAAAAAAGAAAGAAAGAAAAACACGTTATTGGTCTGTTGTTTGCAATTTTAAACATAAAAACAAATTCAAATGGAAGAAACGGAAACATTCGGGGGTTTTTTCTTTGCGAAAACTCAATAAAGAAAGTGTTAAAAATATGTTTAACAAAACCAGAACACCAACATGACAAATTGCTGACTTTTTATGGAAAAACATTTCACATTTTAGCCCGTCTGAATCAAATCATTATTCCCATATATCGTTATTTCTAGCTTATTCTGCAGAAACCGTCTTCAATAAACATCGACTTATTAAACAAATCAAAAATGAATGAAAAAAAACCTCATTTAGGATCAGAAATACTGCAGTTCAGTGGCAGACACGTCGTCGCATTCGAAGCGGAAAAGATGAACGTTGACAAAAGAGCGTTTGTGTCGTCATCATGCAAAATATTGCAAGACGAATGCAAATATTTTGGATTCATGCAGAAAACATGGCTGTCGTTTTGAAACGTTCCCAACCTGGCCAGTGTTGCTCTTCGCTGATCTCTGCTGCCACCTGCAGGCCAATCGACGAGCCTTCAACTCTGCTCGATGATTTCCATGCACTGACAAATTCATTTTAAAGATCAATATTTGACAAGCTAATGAAAAGTCTTCAGTGTTGTAGGAAGAAAGGAAAAAACGACATGAGACCTTTTCTGCTTTGGTAAGGCTGCAGGTGGCGCCAGCAAGCACCACCATGTGACCACGTGTCACGGCAGTGAAGGTAAGCAATACTATGATTAGCTTTAGCTTAGCACTTTTGTCGCAGTCACAATTATGAAATGAAACACAAGATTTGAATGACACATTATTAGCGTCAAAACTCACCTCAAACCGTCTCAGACAACCAGTAAGTACGTCATCAATTGCAACATTTTGTGCATGATATCATATAACATTTGCTTAGCATTTACTTGGCATTAGCCTCACTTTAGCTTAGCATTGCGTACTGCAAAACAGAGCTTCTCGTGGCCACGTCAAATCTAATAAACACAATAACACGGCACACAATCGTTAGCATTAGCCTAGCATTGGATTAGCATTATCTTAGCACTAGCCTAACTTTAGCTTAGCATTGCATACTGCAAAACAGAGCTTCTCGTGGCCACGTCAAATCTAATAAACACAATAACACGGCACACAATCGTTAGCATTAGCCTAGCATTGGATTAGCATTATCTTAGCACTAGCCTAACTTTAGCTTAGCATTGCATACTGCAAAACAGAGCTTCTCGTGGCCACGTCAAATCTAATTAACACAATAACACGGCACACAATCGTTAGCATTAGCCTAGCATTGGATTAGCATTATCTTAGCACTAGCCTAACTTTAGCTTAGCATTGCATACTGCAAAACAGAGCTTCTCGTGGCCACGTCAAATCTAATTAACACAATAACACGGCACACAATCGTTAGCATTAGCCTAGCATTGGATTAGCATTATCTTAGCACTAGCCTAACTTTAGCTTAGCATTGCATACTACAAAACAGAGCTTCTCGTGGCCACGTCAAATCTAATTAACACAATAACACGGCACACAATCGCTAGCATTAGCCTAGCATTGGATTAGCATTATCTTAGCACTAGCCTAACTTTAGCTTAGCATTGCATACTGCAAAACAGAGCTTCTCGTGGCCACGTCAAATCTAATTAACACAATAACACGACAAACAATCATTAGCATTAGCCTAGCATTGTGTGTCACAAAACACTTGTCACAGTCACGCCACAATAACACAACACATATAATTAGCATTAGCATTATCTTAGCAAATCTAATTAACACAACAAATCACAATAATTAGCATTAGCATAGCATTGGATTAGCATAAGCTTAACATCACGTGCCACAAAATACCTTTCATAACGCAACACTCTGTGGTTAGCATTAGCTTAGCACTGAAGTCAACCCATCATTTGTGTTGTGCGACACCAGGTGGCGCTCAAGTTGGCGAGGCGTCGACATCGTTAAGCGTGCCTGGGCGTGGCCTGCGCCGCAGATGCCGCCAATGGGCGACGAGCGGCGAAGCTCTTTGTGCGCTTTTGAAAGAAGGCCGACAAAAGTGCAAAGTGGAAGCAAGCCGTGGCTGAATAGACAACGGCGCCACCGCCGTCGCTAAACGTTGCCGCCCGCCCGCCACCACCCGCCGCCGCCGCATCGCATCACGTGCGAATGCGTGGCTTTTTCAAAAGGGCAAAAGCGCGCCAGTGCCGTCTTCCTCCTCGGGTTTTAATTCCCCCCAGCGCCGGTGCTTGAGGCCAAATCTAATTTGAGTGAAAAATGGCAATCCAGCTGTTCAGTTGACAGAACGCAAAGCAAAACACGCGCAACACACACATGCACACGCGCAAAACACACACGGCCGCTTTCAGCGCGCCGTCTTCATCTGCACATCAATGGCGGCGGAGCGGAGGCCTCGTAATTACACCCTCCACGCATGTGTGCTTCTTTGCACCCTGCGTGCGCGCGCGCCAACGCAGGATGACGCCATTGATTGCCGCCATCTTTCTTTCTTGGGCAGGATGGGAGGAACGCGCTATTAAGTACACACACAAAGGCGGGCAGGTGTACACACATTCATGCGTACGCAAACACACGCATAAAAAGCATGCATGTGCTCACACACGCAAACACACACGCAAACACACACGCACGTGCAGACGCAAACAAAAGCTCACATTTACACACGTTTGTCATTCGCAATTATGTTTTTGTCCCCCCCCCACAAAGACAAAAATATTTCGTACCCCCCCAACTCTCTGTGGCAACTAATAACCAGTATCATTTGTTGATAAAATTGCTTTAAATGTATTCTCTGCGTATGAGAGCACCACTGCCCACTATTGGAGTGGAAGTGCAATTACACTTTATAATAGTATGACCACAAAAAAAAAAGAAGCCGTATTAAAACATGAAAATTAGTGCTGTCACTATCGAATATTTTTTGAATCAATTAAGTATTCAATTGATTAATCGATTTGGATTTATTTTAATTTTGCATTAAAGTGTATTTCAAAAGCATTTTTCCCTGATTAGTGACTTCCTGGTCACTTTTTTTTAAATTTATTTTCATTTTATTTTTGTTTTGTGTGTTTCCTTTTTCGTGGGTCTCGTTTGACGTCACCGTTCTGGTTGGTGTGCTCAGTTTGAATTGGATGTTGAAGTTTGAATGATTAAAGAAAGCAAAAACAAAACAAAACGAATCATTTGATCAAGATGGCCGCCCGGGTGCCGCGTGCGCAATAAGTGCCATTGGCAGATAAAAGCCCAACAGTTGAAAGTGGCAAGGCTTTGGATAAATGTCGAAAAAGTTTTCTTTGGCAAAGTTGAGCAAAAGACGACAAAGGTCATTTGCTGCCACCCCAGCATTGACGTCGCTCGTCCCTGCCGATATCGCGATATCTCGTCATGTGGCGCATCAACATCCGCCACATGACTAGCCTCGCCTGCTAGCTTAGCGCCACCAAGGCAAACACGGGTCAAAGCAAACGGCCGCCGCACGCGCACGCGCACGCCCATGAACGTGCCTTTCCTGAAAATGCCACACGAATGGCCGCCACATGCCACGAACGTCCTGAAGATGCCTTCAAAGACAATTCGTGTTTGAAGGCGTGTTCCTTAACGCGCTTCTTTCATCACACAATTATTTCCTCAACATTCCACACACGTGTTCAAACATCAATTGTAATTTCCTTAACACAAGAGTGGCCAAACGTGAATTGGAGTTTCCTTAACGCGTCAAAGGGTTTGCCACATTTTTATGAACAAGCCGTCATATTTAGCGTATTATTTGCTGACGTCACGTGCTGGTTTTTATGTCGTGTCCCCAAACACAACATCATCGTGTTGACACTTGATGTTGTCGACCCCCCCCCCCCCCCCAAAAAGTCTTCTTCTTAAGGACAACAACGTCTTTTTGTCTCCTAAACACAGAAGCAGACTGAAAGCTGTGAGAAGATTTTCTTTTGGCCTGGAGGTGTCCGATCAAACCACCAACATCTCATTACGACCCCTTGCCATCGCACAGGCTGTGTGCGCGTGCGCGCGCGCGCGTGCGAGCAGCTCCCCAGTGTGTGCTGGTGTATAATGGCTTTTGCAGGAGATTGTCGCTTTGTAAAGACATTTGATTGACACCTCCTGATGTCTCGGTCCAATTAGAGAGCTCCTTTGTTAGTGTACACCAGTCAGTGCGCGCGTGCGTGCGTGCGTGCGCGCGCGCGCGTCGCAGTGAGCTGCAGGAATGAATAATAATAATATGCCAGTGTGTGTCTTTCTCACACACTCGGGCACTTAAAGCGGTCGATTAATTAGCTGATTAAATAAAAAAAGAAGATGAAGATGAGAAGACGATGATGAGGAGGAGGAAGATGAAGATGACGGCTTACCGTGTTTACAGTTTTACTTTTGTGTTGAGGCACCTCACAGCTTGATTCGTACATTTCAAAAACAAAACAGATTGACGACAACCGAACGTGAATTTCAAAATTTCAAATTCCACGCTGTTGTCATTTGCAACATAATAAATACATAAATACATAAATAAATAACTAATGCGCCACATTCGAGCAGATGAAGCAAAGACTCAACAAAATGCATCGAAAGAGGAAAACCCGGATTCATCTTTCTCACGACTCTTTTCATATTTGACAACAAATGAATTTGAATACACAACAAATATGCAAACAATGACAATTTCAAAAGCATGCCTCTGTGTTTGTATTTATATATATTACATATGAGCACATTTGATGACGTCACTTTGAATGTATTACATTGAATCTGACTTTATGAATAATGAATTGACACATCAACTGGTGTTCAATTATCTTGGGTACATTATTGTACATTTAAAACTAAATCTATACTTCTATATAGCAAATACAAATAAATACGTGTTGTTGTTTTTTTACAGTCAAAAACTGTATTCCATTACATGACTATGATTGAATCCAAAAATCCGAATTGGCCTGGAATAATTGACATATGAAATTATAAGAAAAGGTTCATTGATATGAAGTCATGTAGGGTATTTTTTTCCCCCCCGTCTAATAAATTTGCAATTTTCTTTTTAATAATTGAAAAGCTACAAATTATAGTTAGACAAGCAGACTTCTCAAATAGAACAAAAAAAAAAATCATTATATTACAGACGTATTGAAAACAATATGTATGTAAGAGTTTTTGAATATGTCTATTTAAAAACGTTCATCACCGCACGTGAAAATGAATTCATTAAGATTAAATAATAAAAACAAATGCAAGAATGTGTTGTCGAGTCATTTCTCAATATTATTCTTATTCATATTCTGAAGCGTATTTTGTTGTTTGTTGCTGTCTCGGGACTCAACAAAGCACAAAACACACGACGCACTTTGTCATTGCTTTTACCAGCGGGTGTGCGCGGGCGCGCGCGCGTGCGTGCGATATGAGCACCTTAACGAGCGGCCTGTCACTCTGCGGCCCTTCAAGCAGACCCGTGTGTCATTAAAAGGCACGGCGTGCGTGCGTGTGAGCGTGCGTGCGTGCGTGCGAGTGTGGAAAAACGCGTAGAAATGGAATAATGTCTCAGCGGGACCGAAAAAACATTTGAGTCTCTTTTGGCGCCACAATGTCAGGATTTCAATGGTGGCTGTCTCCTTATGCTGAGCACGCGCGCGCACGCGTGTAATTCCACATTGAAGTGACATCATGAGAAAAAAAAATTGCATGTAAAATTTAATAATGTCAAATCATGTCCAAATGAAAGATGTAAAAGAATGCAATCATCATGTATCCACATTAATTACAAAATTTCACAATTGTGTGTCCTAATTTTTAAAAGTGTCAGCAGAAATGTGCAATTATGTCGAATGTGTTTGAAAATGTCCTCAGCCGACCATTGAATAAATGATGTGGTAAAATAATATAAAAATAATGGAATTATCCTCCAATGTGTGAATTTTGTAAAATGATGCCACAAAGTGACGTCATCGTGAAATCAATCATGTGACGCAAGATCAAATGACGCAAAATAAACGGCCAAAAATCCCTACGAAGCGTGACGACATGACAGGTGTGATGCCACCAGGTCACATCAATTATGAAATACACACACATGAATATTCATTGTTGTTTTTGTGTGACTTATTAATGATGACATCATCAATCTTTCATCAGGCCGAGTAGCCCAAAACTGGACGTGGAGCGAAAGTCAAACGGAGACGGAATTTGCACTTTGAAAGTTGTTTGGTGACTTCCGCCAACGTCATCCTTTGCGCCCGCCAAACGCGCGGAACGTCAAGTCATGTGACACGCGTCAGTCCCCAAACGGAAGCTAACGTTTCCGATCAACAAAAATGACAACTCCTCTGACGACTGGCGTTTTAGCATACGGATGTGTTAGCATGTTAGCACGTTCCGCACTGAAAGAAGAACGTCGGCAAGCGAAAGAAATCCTGAAAAAGGTCAAACGCGCAACGGCAACAAATGGCAACGCAAGATGGCTGCCCTCTGGCTTCAGCTTGCCTCGGCGTGCTATGAGAAAGACGGAACTCGGAATGACGACAGACTTCATGTGCTTTTGTCGTCGTAGAAATAAAAAAAACGTCATTTTTGCTTGTCAAAGCAAATTATTACAACAAATAACGATAACACTTGAAGCGTTTTGTTTGTTTTTACTATTTATGAATCCTTTGACGCCATCTTCCTCTCCCTTTTCCCCCTTCATGTAACTTCTTCTCTTTTTTCCCCCCCCACTGCGTGCGTGTGCTTTTGTTGTTCCTCTGGTAAGTTTGCGCGAGGCTCGCGTTGTGTTTTCATCGCTTTGGAGACCTCGCGAGCAAACACCGCTCGCTGCCTGCGCTCCAATTCACACGCGCACGCGCACACATGCTGTCTTTGCACACAAACACATATTAATCACACTTCTGTCTGGACACACAAACACACATTTATTCACACACACAAGAACACACAAACTGACATTATCTCTACAAACACAAATGCATATCTAATGACACACATACACATTTAATCCCTCACACACACACACACATGAATGAGCACACGTTTAATCTCACGCACACGCACGCGCAAGCTTACATCATCTTTATGTACACAAACACACATTTAATCGCACACATGTACGCATATTTTTCGTGCACACAGACACGCATTTAATCTCTCTCACAAATACACACGTGTGTGTGTGTGTGTGCGCGCGCGTGTGTGTGTTTGGGCTGTGAACTGAATATTGATCGTTAAAGTAGTTTGAGTGTAACATGTCAGAGTGTGTTAACGTCAAGGCACTCAGCCGCACGCACAACACCGCCGCTAGCACGCAAGCACCGCGGGAGGGGGGGGCCGGGGAGGGAGGGGGGGCGAGAGACGACCACAGGGAGAGAGCGAGAGCGATGCGACGCTGCCATTGGAGCCCAGGAAAAGGGGGAGGAGCTTACTCTGTATGTGTGTGTTGTCAAACAAACTAACAAACAAACAATCCCTCAGGCTTTCATGCAATCTGTAAACTGGCTTCGCGCGCGCGCACGCACGCACGCGCGCACGCAGTCCCGGGTTTCATCCACACAGCACATGTTCTCGTTTCCTTAACATGCCTGTTGCGATTGTTGATTTGCGAACGTCCTAACATGCCACGCAAGTCCGAACGTCAGCATGTGCTGTTTTTCCTGAACATGCCACACGAGATCGCCGCTAGCGGAACGCGTGCGTCCTCGCCACAGACAACACGTCCTTAACATGCCAAACTGGAGCGTTTATGCCTGAACGCGTGTTTACTTTAGCCACACCCACTTTCAACATGTCACGCTCAATTGTTCATACGTGAGCGTGTCTTTCCTTAACATGCCCCATTCTCGGCTTTCTACGCTAATGTGCGTTTTTTGCTCCCTTCTAAGCCTCGACTCTGCAACACAAAAACAGCACAACTTTTCCCGTGCACAACTTTTCACTTGCGCGGCCTTTGACCCAATAGTGCACGACCACCGAATCGAGCGATTAGAAGACGTCTTTGGGATTACTGGAACTTCCTTAATGCCGCTTCAAATCCTATTTGTGGGATCGCTTATAGTTTTTAGGATCTGTTCAGGATCTGTTCAATCAGCCGTGGCGTCCTGCAGGGATTTGGATTTGGATTTGGACCAGCAATCAGCACTCTTGAAATGCTTCTCTTAGAAAAACGGTGCTGACAAAACTAAATGTCAACATGCAAGACATAGTGTTTTGTTTTTAAAAGCAATTTCCACCACTAGCTAGTCACCACTCGCTTAAAGCTAACGCTAATTAGCAAATGTGTTGCTGCGCTGAGCCATTCAAGCGATAGAGTGAACAAAAACGGTTCCGCTAAATATAGGCAGACATCGAAACAGTACTCAGTCATAAATTCTTTATCCTCTGTGAAGAGGGACGAATATTAGTGCCGCGCTGATGAACTTTGAGATGTTCATTTGAAGCCAAAAGCAGTGCAATTGGTTTTCATGTCATTGAATTGCATCACCACTTTGTGTTTTGAGTTACAAGCGTGGTTCAACGTGAAAGCTGGTTTTCCTAACGTGCCACGCAGGAGCGCTCACACGCAAAGGTACGCGCCGTCGCCACGGCAACAAGCCCAGTTCAGACTCGACGCCGCTAAAAGACTGGCGGACGCTCAGCGGAAACAAAAGACAAACATTTACACCTCCCGCTTTTCGACACAGCGCTTCCAACTCATCACTTCTCGCCACTACGTCGCTCAAAGGTGTGTGTGTGTGTGTGTGCGTGTGCGCGTGCTGCAGGTGCTAACAGCCGGAGCTAATTGGGCCGCTGAGCCCATTAAGGCGGAAGGAGCCTGACGAAATTAGCGATGATGAGGCTCATAAGCGACAAAGACCCGCGGTGAGACCAACGTTCAAAGTGTCACCACGACAACCCCCGAAGCGACGCCATTCCTGCTTGGCGGCGGCCCGCCACTAGAGGGAGACAAAAACGTCACACCAAACGTGTCATATCAAACGCGAGACATTTTGAGCCCTCGATTTTAGGAGTATATTATAGTTTTGTTTTGTTTTTTTCCTCCATTAAAACCCTGACGTACACGATCCGACACATGCATTGCATTTTAGGATTACACTAATTATGAATTAATGTCTTGCTCATCAAACAAAAGTCCACTAGCTTAATGCTAACACATCGGCGAGTTACAAAATGACAGCGTAGATTGCACATGTGCTGGTCACATGACATATGGACGCCATCTTGTTACCCTGCTGAGTTGGCCAAACTCTCTCTATCGACGGCTCTCGCTCCTTCTGAAGCCCGATGACGTGACGTGATTTTCCAAACTGCTGTTTGCTGTCAATTGAAACGTACGCGCTTGATCAACGAATTTGCACATGCAAAACCACCCGCCGCTTATTTTGAAAACTTCAAGTCGCTGCTACAGAAAAAGGGGGCGATGGCTTCAACACGGCGTCCTGTGACCACGAATGAAGAACACACACACACTTGTCAGAACATCATGTGTGAGGATATAACACACCCGAGTTGATTCATTTTGTGTGTGTGTGCGCATGATCCGATAATAACCTCCACACACGTCTGTCTTGGTGTAGGAGGAGGTGGCGCGACGGAGGTGTGCGTGCGTGCGTGCGTGCGTGCGTGTTTGTGTGCGCTGACATGCGACGTGAGGTGGGAGAAGATAATGAAAGTGCACGTCTCTCAGCTGGTCAACAGGTGGAGCGACCGCGGGCGGGGAGGGGAGAACATGTTACATGTCCAACATGTATGAACACGAACGCATAACAAGTCCACTTCCTTACGTACACGTATGGGGGGGGGCACAAACGTGGAAGTATTCACCTGTATTTTGTGGCACACGTTAAGGTCGTTCTAATCTAAACCTTTCAACATTTTCTTCTTCGTCCAACAAAGGTCCACTAGCCTAATGCTAATAAATAAAATAGTGCCAAAACGCCATAGACACGCTAGCAAAGTTAGCAACGATGTTACGGTAATTCTAAAAATGTCAACCATTTTTTGTTTGTCCAACTGCAGTCCACTAGCCTAATGCTAACATGTAGTGCAAAGCACCATAGACACGTTACAAAAATTAGCATATTGAGGTCATCAACAATTTCTTGTTCATTGAAGAAAAATATTAAAGCTAACATGTAGTGCAAGACGCTATAGATGAGTTAGCTCAACGACAGTATTTTAGTCATATTCATCATTTAAACAACTTCTGGGTTGTCCAACAAAAGTCCACTAGCTTAATGCTAACACGTAGTGCAAAACACCATAGATGAGTTACAAAATTTTGTGTAGATATAATCCTAAATATTCAAACAATTTCTTTCCTGTTGAACAAAAGTCTACGTGTAATGCTAAACGTTATAGATAAGCTAACAAAATGAGCTTGGATATATTTCAAAACATTTAAAAGTCCACTAGCTTAATGCTAACATGTATGCAAAACATCACAGGAGGGCTTGCAAAATTAGCAGAAATGTTTGTGTAATTCTGAATTTTGTGAAACAAAAGCCCTAGCTTAAAAATGCTAACAAGTGCAAAATACCATAGACGATTTTAAAAGAACAACAACAAAAAACGCTTGGTTGTTATGGTCATTCTAAACCTTTAAACAGTTTCTTGTTTGTTGGAAAAACTTAAAGGCTGACACATCATGCAACAAACGAACAAATGGTCCAAACGTGTACGTTTACAGTCATGTGATTTTGCAATGTCGAAAAAAAGTCTCACTGCTTCCTCAAGTGTCATGTGACCCAAATGTTATTGATTTGACAGTTCTTGACGTGTGGCATAATAACCACAGAGCAAGCGTGTGTTAGCAAACAGATGAGCCAATTAAGGTCTCACGCTGAAAGTCTGCTTTTCTTTGACTCGAACCTCTCGGAGATTCAAACAAATCAGAGGAGCAGCGTGGATTTGACACACACACACACGCACACACACACAAACTCTATTGTGCTGTCTCGCGTGTTTGCGTGCGTGCGTGGGATTGTCACCCAGTGTGAGAGACGAGCTAGCAGGCTACGCGGGTACAGATGTGTACGATTATGATATTTTTACCTCCTCCGCACGCCGCCTGGCTAATTAGCATCACACCTGCGTCTAATTGGCTGAATGAGCTCGTCACAGGCCACAAAGGTGGACTCGGCGGCTGCGCATCGGAGGGCGAGGGCGGCCTGTGACGTTTGTTTAGCGGCGACAAGCGGCGACCCGCTTCGTGTCAAAGGATCAAAAGATGGCGCGCAAACAAAACATTCAAACATGGCTTGATTTGAAGTATGAGAGCTTGAGCAGTTTTGTAACTCGTATGTCATTTTTATTACTTAAAACGACTCACACACTTTACATAATTAGCATAAAAGGCATGATGAAAGTTGTGTATTGCCTGGCAATGACCTTTGCTTGACCTCTACTGGAAGGCTTGAGCTTTAAATCTGGTGTGTTGGCGTCATCTGCTGGCCATCCACTGTAACTGCAGTTTCAACAACACAAAAATATCTTTGTTTTCGTTTTGTAATGATTTCACTTAATACATTTTGTATCTTTTTTAAGACACTCTGCGCTCAGTTATTCTGTATTGAAATGTTCTATTTCATGGACTGAACTATCTACTACTAACTTTTTTTTTTGACAGAATACAAATGAACAATTCTGTAATACATCTTGTCAATAAAACAAATTAAAAAAACGAGACAATACTTCAATGAATAGAAAATATTTTCAAAATCTTTTGACCTTTCTTATTGTTTACAAATGTAAGACTCTATGTAAAGACTAATATCAACCAAAAATACTTTAAAGCATGGATTACATTTGAGACCTTTGTGAATATGAAATGGCCTTAATAAAATAAAAAGACCAACAATATTACAAATATCTGCATCTTTGTATGTAAACCGAGTAATAATACTTTCCCCCCTCAATCTTTATTGCCTTACAGCCTTTTGAAAAATGGATTTCTCTCTATCATGCCACAACCTGATACTAAAAGGACAATCAAAAAAAAAAAAAGAATTGCAGTTTTACAAAATGTACATCCATGTTGAACTATCCACTTTATTCCGGAATGAATCGAAACTGTCGTTTGTCATCATTTCAGAAGTTTAATGCTAAAGTGTGGCGTCTCCCACACACATAAAAATCTTACCTGATGTTGATGTTGGCAGCCGGCGAATCTTCTCCCGATTGTCACAGCAAGCGAGCGCTTCGTCCGCAAAATGAGCCGACCTTTCAAATGAATGCACAGGTCGTCTCCGGAAACGCCGTTTTTACGACAACATTCGTCCGTTCAAAACATTGCACCATCCTAGACATTGACAGGATCCAAATGGGAGAACCTTTCAGACTTTGGAGAAACAGCACCAGTTATGATGTTTTCAATTTGACAAGAGGACTTCAGACAACTTGCATAAATGATGTTTACAGCAGGAAACTTTCTCTTTCTTTTTTTTAACTGTAATTCAACAAAAGATGCCTCTGCCAAATGTAATATTGGGGTCTAAGGAACTGAGATATATATTAAAAAAAAAGGTGTTGAAGGGGTGTTCAAAGCAGCACCGCCCACTTATTCAAAAACAATCCCACCCCCGCCACTTTACTGATGCTGCATTCCAGGATGGTCGGAAGTCGCATTTATCTTTTCCCAGCTCCGACCTGAATCGTTTGCCTATTAATAATCCAACCGTTCATACATCCATTTCTTCTGAACCGCTGATTGTCGTTAATCAAAATACTACAATTCAATTGTATTAAACGCCATCTCCATAATGTTACATCATCATGTCATGATCGGGTTCAAAAGCGCATTTTACTACATTGAAATAACATTGTCAATTTTAAAACATATTAATTTTGCATTCATACTATATGTATGCGGAGATCTATTTAATATTGAACTTTGACTTGTTATTCATTATTCATCTCAAGCAGCTGCGCTTTTACTTTAGTCACGTGTGGAAGCCCTTAAAGCTAAAGTCGACCTCAAAATGTTCTCGGTGTGTCAAAGACCACTAGAGGGAGACAAAGGAGCTTTTTTCGAATTCATTTAACAAAACATATTTGACATTTTTATTTCCCCCTGCCAAAAATAGATTACATGACACTTGTGCTATAAATACAAACATTTTAGATGTAACGTGACATCCACAAACGGTGTTGACGTTAAATGGAGCAAAAAAACTGAAGTACATTTGTTTTTTGGAAAGGAATGATCCATTGGGTCCATTTTGAGAACACGTCAAGAGTCCAAGAACGTGCACAAGGCGCACAGCTGCAATCTCACCGACCCGGCAGACGATCCGCCCACGGAACGGCGCGCACACCCGGCGCCGACGCCGTCACTGGACCATTTGGAAGTAGCGCAGGATGGCCATGATGTGCTGCGGCATGAACACGTAGCCCGTGTACACGGCCATGCCCGCCACGCTGACCAGCAGCGAGTCTGATGCGCCCACGGTTAACGACAACAACATCCAAAAAGGACAACACTTTCAATTTCACCGTTGACCCGTTCAAGAAAGTCAATTCATGTGTTGGCAACACTTTGCATCTGTTAATAGTGCATCATTTGACAAGTGTCAAATTGGGGGGATTTGAAATAGCACCAAACATTGGCAAGTTCAAAATTTACGGGGGGGAGGAGCTTAGCCTTTGGAGGGGCACGGAAAGCCTGGTGGGCCAGCGAGCTAATGAAACAATGGGGGGAAGCCTGTAGCTAATATCCTTCATCAAAACTATTAAACAATCTGCTCTAAAGACTGATTGGCCAGCGATGCGACATCTAGGGCTTTTATTATGATTATTATTATTATTATTCAACAGAGCTGCATGATACAAACATCAGGCAATCCAATTTACATGTCCCAAAAGAATGAAAGTCATTATAAAAATGATTAAAGCACACCCACCAATGACTTTCCAAAGATATCCATGGGACTAGGTCAGGGTTCACCAATTCCGATCCTTGAGGTCCGGAGTCCTGCAGGTTTGAGATGTTTTCGCTTACCTACACACCCAATATCAAAGTTCAGGATCGTTATCAGGCGTGCTGATGAGCTGATTATTTGAATCAGGTGTGCTAGTGGGTGGACCCAGAGGGACGCAATTGGTGAACCCTGGACTAGGTGAAAGTGAGCGCGAGTTGACGTCGTGACGTCATTTGTCGCGCGACGTCGCTAATCAGTTAGCTTCGCTTTGGCCGAAGCTCCCTTAGCTTTACTTGCCATTTACCGAGCAACTACCAGCACGACAACGCCGACGCGACCGAACCCCCCAAAAGTGAACGTCGTATTAAATGGCGGCTTCTTAACTTTTCGGCTTTAATTAAAACATCGCAATAACCTCAATTAGTTTGTCGTTGCTCACGTGAACTCCAAGTACGGCGGGTGGGGGGTACTTCCAACAAACTCACTAAACAGACATTTATAAACTCCCCGACAACGATATGCATCAATTTAGGAACATTAAGCGCACCAACTTACATGACCTTCATGACACATTAGCGAAATGTTAATTATGCGTTTTCAAGGCAACGCGGAAGAAGAGACGCTAAGAAGTTATTAGCACGGCCCGGCCGGGACCTGAAAAGGATACTGAAGACGGTCCTCTCCCACGGCTCCAGCATGTAGAGAGCCGTCACCAGAAGGTACTGGCGGTAGAACCACGACAAGTTCTTCCAGCAGTCGCCGAGAGCCATGTTACAAATGTGTGCTAGCGACTAGCCTAGCTTCCACTTTTCCACCTCATCAAATTCCGGTTTGCGTGTGACGCCAACACGCTCACGGACGTCAACCAATAAAAATGTACAAGTTGACACAGCAATGAGGTGTCTCATCGAGCGGGCTGGTGTGCTGCTGTAATACGACAGCCCGTCCGACATTTTGAATGTGGCTGAGTTTACCGCAAACTGCGTACTACTGAAGCGTATTGCATTCACTTGAAAACAAAAACAACCCTGTTTTTTTCTGAGTAACTTTTGGGGGGAGCTTTGTTTTTTTTTGAGTAATATTAAAAAAAATGTTTTTTTTCTGTTTTAAAAAATATATCCCCCCCAACCCCCGATTTTCTGAACACATTAATAATACTGCCTGTTACCAATTACAATACATGCCTTACCTTAACTGAGCCAGAAGGTATGTTGGAGGGATGCGGGAAAGTGTGCGAGTCTGCAACAAGTCACTTGGAGTTCAGAGGTAGTTAAAAAATAGAATTACTCCGAAAAACAGAAGGTCCAGCTCTATTATATAATTTTGAGATTTTTTCCCTGTTTTAAAATATATATATATTCCCCCATGTTTTGCTGAGTATCCCCCCCACACACATATTTTTTTTGAAAAATATTCCGAAAAACAGAACAAAAAAATGACTCCCCGAAAAAAATGAAGCTCCCTAAAAAAGTGAGTGAATGCAAAACACTTCCGTACTGAATGACTGTAAATCTTATTAGAAAATATAAACACTTATTGTAAGTCTATATTTGAGGGAAAAGCAGAATTTTAAAAAAATGTTTGGACATACCATTTTTGTGACAATTTTGCACTTATCTGTGACTCAAGTGTACTTCCATAAAATGCGTAGAAAGTAAAAAAGAAGCTGAAATCTGTACAGAAAGAAGATAATTCTCCGAAAGTGAGGAGTTTCTTTGAAGTTAAGAAAGTGTCAAAATTCCACTTTATGGCAGCGTTTTGACCTCACAATCCTCCATATCATATTTACAGTCATGAAAGATGGCGAAAACGTAAGAGATTGCTTTCAAGCTGTTGCAATTCAGCTGTGGCTGGACAAGATGTTGAAGAAGTGGTAGACGTCGTCCTTGTCCAGAACGGCGACCTCCGTGGAGCACTCGGAGCACTGCACCGGACGGTAAAGCTCGTCCGCGTCCATCCCAGCGGGCGCGCTCGCCTGCGCCTCGTCCTTCCTGCGCTTCCTGTCCCGCGGCGTCCTGACCGCGGGCTTCTGGAAACGCAGAACTTGGTCCTTGTTCACGCTGCAGTTCATGACGAACATGGCGCGGTACTGCGTGCGGTACTTCTCGTGTCTGTGTGGAGACCAAAGTCCTCCGCATCACAACCCGCCTCTGCTCGCATGCGTGTGCGTGCGTGCGCGTTCTCACCGCTGACAGTCAAGACACAGCGTGGTCATGCACGCCGGACAGTTGAGGACGGCGTCGCTGCTGGGAAGACTTTTGGCCTGCGGGCGCCGCGAGTGAGCGGACGCCACCGGGCGCTTCCTGTGGTACCTGCAAGTGGGCGGGGACAGGCCAGCGTCACCACAAAAGCGTCAACGATTAGGAGACGAGACGCTCTTACCCGCGCCGCCTGGCGTCCACCCAGGCCTGGTCCCGCTCGTCCTCGTCGGGGTCGTACAGCAGCTCGTCATTGGTCAGCACGCGCCGCCCGGCGGAACCGCCTGCAAGCACTCTGGTTTTATGCTAGTGTGCAAATTGAGTCAACTTTTTCAATAACGTTTATTTTGAGGAAATGTCAAAAACAAGGCTGCGAGTATCGTTTGTTTGTGTTGCAGCTTTCTGAAGATTCACAATGACTGTAACTTGAATTTCAAACACAAAAAATGAACTTGCAAACGTTTGCAGACGCAAGCGAGCGACGCGACGGTGAAGTTGAAGTGAGCCCCTCCCGAGCAGCCCACGCAAAACGTACCGGGCTTGTCGTCTTCGTCCGAGTCCGAGTCAAAGTAGATCTTGTCGTACGTGGGAGCGTTGGTGCGCGTTGAGCCGTCCCCTCCGCTTCTGGAAGCTTCCTCTGGATTCAACATGGGACAATGATGTCAGCGGCGTGCCGACCAATCAGTTATCAATGTTTGTTTTTTTCCCCCGACAAAAATTGCAATTGGCCCCAAAAAGGCCTTTTTTTTGGGCAGGCCTGGTAAGGATTGGGACCTGTGCGAGCGGGCGGGGGAGCCCAGGTGTCCTCCATGGTCCTGAGGGTGGAGCTGAGCTCGGCCTCCATCTCCTTCTCAAAGTCGTCGTCGCTGGACGACTCGCTCTCGCCCGTCAGGTACTCTCGGATCAGCTTCTTCTTCTGCTCCGGGGTTCCGCTCAGCAGCACGTCCAGCTCGTCCTCAGAACTAGCGCAAAAATACAACAAATACTTCTTTTACGCTTGCTTTGGTTAGCAATCTGTTAATACCAAATTGAACGAAAATCAAAGCATCATTTGCCAGAGGAAATTCATGTAAATCCAATGAATCCGTTACTAACACGCAAAAGAATCACACAAAGAAAAAAATCATGGAAAAGAACTTGAAAACAATGTAAAAATAAACCCCAATGACTAATGAAACTAGACTAATTGCAATTTCTGGAGAAATTGCGTGGGAATGCTAATAGCTCAATCGATTAATCAGATTCATTTCAATGTTGCGTTAAAGTGTATTTAAAAATCATTTCCCCTGATGACTGTTTATTAACCAGTGATTGGTCTTTATTTCGTATTTTGTATTGGTATAGTGATCTATTGATGTTGTTCTATGTTAGCGGCTTGGTCATTGCTTTCCAAAGTCAAAACAGATGTTTGCAAATGTCTTATTTTGATTCAACACAAAAGATAGAAGTCTTCTTTCAAGGACTACAGAAATCGGTGAACATTTACTGTTGACATACTGAAATCTGAGGTTTTGGGCACTTTTAAATTCAAAAATGGCTCCAAACGATTACTCGATTATTAAAATTCTTGTCATGAATTTATTGATGTCAATTTTATTTACTTGTACACTTACTTACAATGTTTGTTTTGCTGTTCTTGTTTCACTTCTCTTTACTGCATGACTGATTTCTGTTCCATGTACAGCAATACTTGTTTATGCGTTTTAAAAAATAAAGTTGAGTTGAGCCCTGGGCACACATAATGTCATCTTCAGTCGACAGCACGTGGCAAAATGTGTTTTTAAAGGTACTTCATTGTACATGAAAAAGAAGGAAGTTATCAAATTCATTCTAAATAAAATATGAACTTCTCAATGCTCAAAATGAGTCCAGTGTTGCTTTACTAATGGCACAAAGGTGAGACTTCAATCAACAAAAATGATAAATGGGGGTAAAAAATAAATAGAAAAAATGCAGTATGTGTTCCATTTTTCAAAAGGTTTACTGTTTCTCATTCTTGCACTCGAAGCAAATAGAGGCAGAAGTGAAAACGTGTCCGCGTGAGTTTGTTTACATGTTAGTAGCATTGCAACCTAGCCGCTAAAGCTAACAAAACGTCGAGACGAGTTGGCGACCAACCAACCTGCTTGCTGCTCTCTCCTCGTCGCTTGGCTCCTCGATTTCATACGAGTCGACATCGTTGCATTTGTTCATCTTGTTGGTCGTTACAAGAAGATATTTTCGGACAGAAACATCGGTGCTAAGCAGCCAGCGAACGACAAAACAGCCGCTTCCTTCTTTCTCTTCTTCTACTACTAAATGCGACTACTTCGTCTTCTTCTTCTTCGCTGGTTTCCGGAGGACGGCGTGCTGACCATTGTCAATCACTGCACGTTATTACGTTCACTGACTTTGTACTACTGAAGTAATAAGACGTGTGTAAAAGAAAATAAAATAAAATTTTCCATTGTAGTTTTTATCTAAATCATTAAACAATGATTTAAAACATTTAAATATGACAGCCAGCGATATTATAGAAAACACACAGCAAAAACTTTCTATTGCAAAATTAAGACGTATTCTGGAACGCTGCAGTGACATCTTATGTCCACAGGGGTCGCTGCTGCCCCACGGAAAACGCCGCCTGTAGTCGTTCGGCCTGACTCGCACCCTCACAGAGAAAATTTGCACAAACATCTCGACTCGTTCGTTGCACGACACAAACATTGGCCGGCGGTTTTCGTGGGCCGGTTGAGGTTGGCTCTGATCCATCATTCATGACCGCTCATTTTGCACGCGCTGAAATATTTAAAGCGCTCGCAGACGCCGTTGACCTCTTCGCTGTCTCGTCGCCTCATTATTATTATTATTTATTATTATTATTATTATTACTATTATCATCACCGCAAGACTGGGAGCAAAAAAAAAAAGACGAGCAAGATGATAAAAAAAGAACCTGGCTGCTAGTTTCTATTGTAATGAATTATGAATGAATGAATGAATTATTATTAAGTCATTTTTCAAGCAACTAATTACTTTTCTAAAGTAACGTTAACAACACTGCTGATAAACTGCTAGCGGTTCGCGGGCCACTTTGGACCGGGCCACGGCGGTTGGAAGAATAAAAAACTGACTTCATTCATTGGAGAAGGTTGCCTTTGATGTCACTTCAGGAATTTGCCATCCGTAAATCTTGTTCTAGAAGATTGAGCGTTTGCCTTCCCGAACATCGCACGCATCAACCTTCTTGTGTTCACATTCTAGAACTAACTCCGATTTGCATTTGACAACATCTCAAGCTTTCTTCAACATCTCCCCAGTTGAACCCGTAGGCTAGCTGAAGCATTTCAAATCTTGCCTTTTGATGCGGAACCCGCCGTCCTTCGAGAACACGGCGAGCGTGGCGGGCGCGGTGCTGAGCAGGTTCTGCAATGACGACGCGGCAGGCAAGTTGAAGAGAAAAGTTTTTATTGTGAAAATGTCTCCTGCGAGATGTCGTAGTGACGCCAACTTAGTAAACGTAGAAAAGAAGAACCGTTATAAAAATGAGGTTTGCACACGCTCAGTTTTGCAGCATATTCGATGATCAAAAGACAAAAAACACAACACGAAGAACAAAAAACAAAAAACCAGGCAGGCACTCAGTTAGCATCCGTTAGCATCGTGTTCATGTTCCTCCTCTTTTGCGAGGCAAAAAATAGAAATGTACCGTGGTTTGTTTACTTTTTCTTTTTTTGACTCTTTTCATCACTTTTTTTTTTTTTTAAACTCTTGAATAACACTGTTAACATTGATAGTAAGAGAAGAGCCCCGCCATCTCCTTCTCATGGTCTCTTAGAAAAAGGAAAAAAAAAAACAATTTGTAGAAGAAGAATTTCCAAAACACAGACATAGTTTTTGTTCACACTTAAATGATCAGGACATAAGCCGCCATTTTCAAGTCTTCACACACAAACACGGAACCGAGAAGAACGCCAAGAAAGAGGCGCTTTGCTGTTTTTTTGCCACGAGTGGGCGCGCGTGCGTCGCACGCATTTGTGGGCCGCCAAGCGAAGGCTATAAAAGGAAAAGCGAGCGTGCGATTACTCCAAGCGCAAAAAAAGGCAAATTGCGACACGCTTTCCACGTGGTCAGTGATTGGTCGCTACAGACTCAGATGGGCTAGCTTCAAAGACGAGGGAGCGGTCGCGGGACTCGTCCACAAGTGCTAGAAAAATAGATTTTTTTTCCCCATTGAAAAAAAAAAGTTTCTTTACAAAGATTCAAAATGTCTTTGATTGGCTTTTTTGTTTTGTGTGGCGGAGAGCCGACAAAATGCAGGCAACGCACGCATCCAGCCGCAAAGCATTCTGGGAAACCACACCCGCCAATGTCAGCCACGTCATTTGTGAAGCTGGTCGACGTTTTCTACTTTTCATCGTGAACCGCAACGCAAGTTTTCATTCGAGAACATCACAAGTATTGACCTAGTGGAAGGTCAAGCATCGTGTCCGCGTTCTCGAGAGCACTTTTCATTCACAAGTGTTCACGTCCGTGACATGTCTTGTCTACATTCTAGAACATCAAGTGTTGACTACTCAAACACCTTTTCACTTCTAGAACATCCCAACATCTCTGACAGTGCGCATTGAAATAGGCTTCTCAAGAGAAGACATGGAAAGCTGGCAGGCAGGACTGTGACTCTCCAGGACCAGGGTTCCCTATGTACACCTGTTCTAGAACATTAGAGTCTGTCTTCAAGGTTCACAAGTGGTTATGTTCTATACAAGTCTTGTTGGTATTCTCCAATGTCAAGTTTCCAATTTGAGGAACATATTAACTTCTGCAACTTCACCAGAGTTTTCCTCCTTAAAGTAATCATATTAAATATTCACATTCTAGAACGTCAAAAGTGTTTTATGTTGTGTTTTTATCAAGAGTTATCTCTTTCCCGCATTCAAGAATAACTCCGCTTTTTAACTTTGATCACTAATCTGATCAAATGTTTGTTTTTCGCTTTCTTTTTGTCATTCTAGAACACCAACTCTGTCTGTGTGCCCACATTCCAGGAAATGATTAAGATCGAGTGTTTTTTATACACATCTCTTGATTTCAGTTCACCAGTCCTCGAGGTCCAGGGTCCTGCAGGTTTGAGATGTTTCCGCCCACTAGCACACCTGATTCATATAATCAGCTCATCAGCATACCTGATAAAGATTCCTGATCTTTAGTATCAGCTGTGTTGGTAGGCGGATACATCTAAAACCTGCAGGACTCCGAACCTCGAGGACTGCAATTGGTGAACCCTGTTCTAGAACATCAAATGCGTTTGACTCCCAAATCTGCTGAACTATTTGTTTTCCCACAATCTCGTCCTTCTGGAACATCTCAAGTTCATAACATGTTCTGTCTGCATTCTAGAATATTAGTTTTGAAGATCAAAGATCATGGCGTTGACATTCTAGTTTACAACTTGAATGACATTTTAAGTTCTTAAGTCCTTAATATTTGTTTTCCTACATGGCGTTCTCGTTGGAGAACATCACGGGTGTTGAACTTCTCATCCACATTCTAGAACGCCCGCTTTTTATGTCCAAGGGGATCACAAGTGCTTTTGCTCAAGACATCACATTGTGTTGGAATTGTTCCGTCCACGTCTGGTGCGTTTTTCTTTTCTTTTAACGGCAAACTTGAAACGACTGCAGTCTGTCCGTCAAGACCGATCACGAAAGGTGGACGTGTGCCTTTTCGCGATCGGTGGCAAAGCCAGCAGAGGAAGAAATTGAACAACCAAGACACCCGTTTGCGTCAAAAGCAGTGGTCAGCATTTACGTATCTGAATGTGCGCGAACGTCCCGTGGTGTGTGAAAGGCACAGGCTGATGAATGCTGGTTGAAGCGTTAGCACGTCTGACTCGCCGATGAGACGTTCAGGCAGCGTGAAAGGGGCTTGTGGCTCATTTGGTGGGTCTGTACAAAACGTTGGTTTTCAGCCCCTTTCGCACCGCCTAACCAAACCGCTACAGACACAGAATGCGGGGCTTGAAGTCAACCAGTGAATTTCAGGGCTTCGGAGGTAGTACGAGAGGTGCAACGCCACCGGCGTGAAAGGGGCATAGCCTTTACGTCACGAACACTGGCTCTACCTTAACGCCGCTGACATTACCCAGCAGGCAGCGTGAAGGGGGCTTGTGGCTCATTTAGTGTGTGTTGATTGAGCCCCTTTCACGCTGGCAATGAAATCCAGCTTTCTGCAAAAGTGCTGTTCTACAAGATGACACAATTCATGGTGAATGGATGTCAATAATAAACAAACCCAAAAACTCAAGTGAGTTGACATCACATGTGGGACTTTCCTTAGTTGGGTTGTAAACATCTGGATACTCGCAGGTCGGCATTCGTGGATGTGCAAATTTGCGCATTCTTTTTGGGAGCCAAACAACCCCTTTTGTCAGCTTTGGAGCTTCCACTTACTCGCTTTTGTTTTGGAAAAAGAAGCTAAAAAAATGTTGTTTTTTTTGCCTCAATGCTAAATGTTTAACATCACCGCTAGCCATTTAGCATCTCTGCTAGCCGACTGACTTCAAAGCTGGCTAAAAACACAAATTGATCCAAATCAATGCCAAATGATTAGCACCGATGAGCTGATCAGGCTTAATGCTAGCTCGTTAGCCTCAATGCTAATTTCAATTCTAGCTAATTAGCCTCAATGCCACCCAACGCTAGCTGCCTAACTCCAGTCGCATTGTTTTTTTGATCACAAACCTTTTTTTTGTGTGTGAAACTGACCCATGTTTGTGATTACGAAAGAAAAGAAAAAGCTTTGTTTTTTTTTTTCTCAGTACGTGCTCAAAATGCTCTAAAACAGAACTCGCAGTCAAGATGATAATCATCATCTGATCATCTGAATATGTGAAGCCGCGACGGCTGCGTCCCAGAATGCTTTGCGTCGCTCACACGAAGCGTCCAGGCAGTTTTGGCAACAAGACGACGGCACAAAAGCAAAGCAGAGAAGAAGATGAAAAAAACAAAGAAGAAGAAGAAGAAGAAGAAGAAAATTCAAAAGTTTTCTTTCTTTTTTTTTTTGTAATTTCCTGCAGCACAGCAACCCCCAAAACCTCCCTGGGTCGTTTTGGGCTTCACACGAGAGCACAGAGAAGACACGACAACGACGACGACGACGACAGCGGCGCGGCGACCGCGCACACACGGCACAGAGCAACACGCACAGCAACAGGAAGTGGCCGTGAGCGACACCAAAAACACGGTGGGAGGGGCAACAAAAAAACACCACTTTTACGCATTGAGCACATTTTTGCGGGATCTTTTTTTTCATCTTCTTAGCAAAAAATACAAATGACGTCGATTCACAGTGCACACGTTTGTTAGTTTTGCCCCCCTCTTTTTTTTTGTGTGTGTGTGTGTGGGGGGGGGGGGGGGGGACGGACGAGGCGTCCAGTGGATGTGCGGTCGGTTTTCCAGAGTCCGGCGATGCGACGGAAGTCAGTGGATTGTTTTCCCCAAAGTCAGCGGAGAAGATTCCGGAAGAAGTGTGGAAAACAAACGGGTCAAATCAAACAGCAACCGGTCCAAGTCCAAGACATTCATTTTTCAAGTTAGCCGTGGTAGCTCATTAGCATCAATGCTAGCTGATTAGAATCAATGCCAGCCGAAGTGTCGTTGCTGACCATTTACCATCGATGCTATTTCATTAGCTTCAATGCTAACTGATTAACATTGACACTCACTGACTAGCATCAATTCTAGTAGCTGGTTAGCCTCAATGCTAGCCAGTTAACATGAATATTAGCCAATTGCGGCAGCAGTGCTAGCTGATTATCAGTGATGTGACAATCAGTGATAATCAGGGCTGATTAACATCAAAGCTAGCTGTTGAGCATGAATTCTAGTGGACAATTAGCCTTAATGCTAGCCAATTAACATAAATATCAGCCAATTATTTCAGCAATGCTAGCTGGGCTATCTGATTAACATCAAAGCTAGCTGTTTGGGAGCAATTCTAGTAGCCGATTTGCATCTAGTTCGCCTCGATGCAACCAATTAGCTTCAATGCTGGCCAATTAGCATATATGTCATCAAATTACAGCAGTGATCCTAAACGCTTACCATTAATGCTAACTGATTAACATCAAGTTCCACTGATTAGCATCAAGTCTCATAGCTGATTAGCATCAAAGTTGGTCAATGTCTCAAGAATAACCAATTAGCTTCAATGCTAGTCAATAAACAAATGTTAGCCAATTATTGCAGCAATGCTAAACGATTAGCATAATTGCTAACCAATCAACATCAGTGGTAGCTGATTAGCACCAAGGTCAACTGATAAGCATATCTTTTTTGTAGCTGATTAGCATGAAAACGAGACGAGTCAGCCTCAAAAAGTGGTTCGCTTCAACGCTTTTTGAATTAGCATACATGTTGGCAGCAACAATCCTAGCTTATCAGTCTCAACGTTAGCATGTAGACATCAATGCTAGCCAATTAGAATCACTGCTAGCTAACTGACATCATCACTAGCTGATGAGCATCCATGCTAACTGATTAGCATTATTGCCTAAATTCAATGCTAGTGGCTTAGCGGCGGCCATCATGTCGTAGCACCACGAGTGTGTCGTCTTCGAAACTCCAAGATGGACGACGGGGCGGGATGACGCAACAGGAAGTAGTTTCACATTCTCATGTCGCTTTTTTTTTGTGTGTGTGTGTGTGTGTGTGTGTGCGTGTGAGTTTTGTGTTGTTTTGATCCTCGCCAGCGACAAAGGGAAGTGATGACAAACAGGAAGTGATGATGGCAACAATCTTCGGCTAGATTGGCGGCGGAGCAAAATGGCGGCAAAAAGAAGCGAGGAGTTAAAAAAGTGCTACACAAGGTCTGACAATCCGTCCTTGCGTCCTTCAGTTCATCCTTCCATCTTTCCTTCCCTCCATCCTTTGTTCTATCAGGTCTCCATTCCGAAATGTCTTCTTTCCTTGCCTATCCTCCTTTCTTTCCTCTTCCTTTGATCCTCCTTTCCTTCCTTCCGTCTCACTTCTTACCTTATTCCTCTCATCGTCCCTTCCTTGCATAATTCTTCTCGTCTTCCTTTCCACCTGCATCTTCCTTCCTTCCTACACTCCTCTTTTGATTCCTTCCCATCTTCCTGTCCTTCCATCTGTCCCTCCCCTTTCTACCCTTTCTATCCTTCCATCCGTCCTACAGTCCTCCCACCCTTTTCTTTCCTTTTCCTCCTTTCTTGAGTTCGTCCTTCCTCCATCCCTCCTTCCCTTGCTCGTCCTCCATGGCGACACAGTAGAGTCGGAAAGCACAGTAACCCGGTCTCTGGTCTGGGCCGGTCCGGGCCCGCCCCAGCTATTTGTCCTTCCTCTCGGCCTGGATGCCGTTCGTGTAGACGGAAAACGGCAGCGTGGAGAAAATCCCATCGGCCGCGGTGAACATGTTGGCAGCGGCGGCGGCGGGCATCTGCGTGGCCAGAGCGCCCGTCCCTCCGGCGGCCCCCGGGGAGCCCGCAAAGGGCCCCGCGGTGGCTGCGGCGGCAGCGGCGGCCGACATGTTGAGACGGTGCACGTGGTGGTACAGCATCTCCATGGGGGTCTTGGGGTCCAGGCCGAAACCCGGGCCGTCTACAAAGTTCACCGAGGTGTTGGGCAGCAGGCTGCCCGGCGCCATGGCTAGCGTGACGTCGGCGGGTGCGTAGCGGATGGTCCCGGTAGTGTACACGCGGGGCGGCGTGCTCGCGGCGGGAGCCGGGGTGCTCGTGACGCGGTGGGCCAGAGGCAGGACCGCGTTGCCCGACTGCAAGCGCTGCAGCGCCTCCAGGTCGCCCGAGCACAACAGCGAGGACGAGGAGGACGAGGACGAGGACGAGGACGAGGACGATGCGGTGGTGGGCGTACCCTGCCGCTTGTCGCGCGGCGACGCCGACAGGGGCGGTGACAGGGGGTCTGCTGAGGAACCGCCGGAGGGTGGCGCTAAACCGGAGGGGGTGGAGCTCCCGTTGTAGGGAGGTTTCCTGGCTCCGACCCCGCCTTCTGTGGCGGGCGGTGTGAGGACGGCGTCGGGGATGGGGACAAGGAGGGAACCGCCCTGCTTGAGGGGGCCCGGCGTGCCGGGCTTGGCCGTCATGCTGTACGGCGACTCGTTGCGGGAAATCTCCCGGTTGGGGGGAAAGTTCCAGATGCTGCTGTCGTTGTCGAAGTTGATGGGCTCCGACATTTCCGTCTTAATCTTCAGGACCGACGCCACCGACGTGACCTCGCCGCCGAGGTGCAAAGGGTTGGGGGCGGCGTCCAGCAGCGGGACCGGGCTGGGCGTCGTCGAGGACAGACGCAACTTCCTGCTTCGCGTGCGGTCCCACTTCTGCACTTTCCGCCTCTTCCGCCGCTGGAGCTTCTCCGCGCTTGCGCTCGCCGCGCCGCCGTCCACCTCGGCGCCTCCGTCGTCGTCGTCGTCATCGTCGTCCTCTTGCTCCTCCGACGAAGACGACTGCGAGGGCTGAAGATGCTCGTCCGCCTCGCCGTAATGCTCCACCTTGATCTGAAGGCCGCCCAGGACGCCGCCCAGGACGCCGCCCAGGACGCCGCCCAGGACGCCGCCCAGGACGCCGTCGTCGGCCTCGTCCGGCTCAGCGTCGGAAGCGTCCAGGCTGTCGTCGCTCTCCGGACTGTCGCCGTTGCTGGAGGTTTCGGGCTCCTCCTCCGCCCGCTTCACTTCCTGCTCGGACGTGCAATGCGATTGGCTGCAGCGCTGCTGCTGCCGCCGAGACTCCGCTTCTGTGTCCTCGCTGCGCTCTGATTGGCCGAGCCTAGCAGCCCTCTTGTCGTTGTCTGGTGAGAAAACCACAAAGCAGAATTTGGAATTGAATACGACTTGCGATGACAAACTCCAGCAGAACGTTGCGCAGCTCCTGTTTGGGACGGGTAGGACTTACCTGAGTTTTCTTTGGACTCGCAGTCCGAGTCGGAAGGTTCCGAAGAATCCGAATTCTTTTCCGGAAGGCTCGGCATCTGGCCAAAGTCGATGGGCGTGTCCTTGTATTCGTGATTACTGTGATTACAAGGCAGAAAAATGTCACGCAGATATACGGAAAATACGCACAAACATGGAATTAAATGACAAAGAAAAATATGTATTTTGTACATCATTAAATACAAAACGTATTCATGAAAACCCCAAAACAAACAAAATTAATAATGAAATAATAAAAGATTAAAGCCATTTTCAGAATCTCCTTTAGCGTACCGCGTGAACATTTTTTTAAAATTATTTTCTTCCACTTTATAAACATATTTCATATAAAGTATTATTTCTACAATAATCTTTTGATTATTATAATTATTATCATTATTCTTAAAGATTTAAAATTGAACAAATCTCATTTATAAAATTTATGATAAAAAAATTGATATAAAAAATAAAAAAAACCTAAATGGGAATAAAATGGCAGGAACTAAAGAAAACAAACCAAAAATAATACGAATAAGACGTGATATAAACGCATCCAGCTTGCAATGAATGCAAATCCAAATTCAAAGTTCTCAATAACCAACCTGAGCACGTAGTTGATCCAGATGATGTTCTTGTCGCCGGCGTTTTTGGCGTTGACGGCGATGGTGGCGCTGGACTGGATCCAAATGTAGCCGGCGCTCCTCTGCATCCAGCGGTAGTACTTGGTCACGCACTGCCCTTTGTTCATCACTGCACGCACGCCAACACACAAGCACGCACACGCGCACTTGTCATCCTGGTTGCAGTGAGTGTATTTGTCCACAGGATGGTGCTGTGACTCTTCCCTTAGAACCCCCCTTCCCCAAATTTGCACATTAAGCCCCCCCTGCTGCAATAAAGTGTCCAAATGAAGCAGTCAATGTTTATCGCCGCTCATCAGGAGTCGTTCGCCGACACTCAGTCGCCAAACTCCGCCTCCTGCCACATAATCCCTTTGGCGAGGAGGCCGCAAACATACAAGGTGGAACATTTCTACAAAAGCAACAGCACGCGTTCAAACTAGCAACTCAGACGCGCTCTGTTGGAAGAAAAAAATGAAGCGACATCATCATGACGTGACGTGACTTTAAGGGCAGGCGGATGGCGGAGGGGGAGGAGGGGGAGGGGTTTCAACACACACACACACACAAGTGTGCAAACACACGCTGAATGATTTAGCATGAATGCTAACGCTAATGGAGACTTTGACGAAACTTCAGTGACCTTCACTCAAGGCCACTAGGGCAGTTTTGATCAACCACAAATTGTGATATATTTGTTTGTCAGGTCGGCGGCGGCTAACGAAGGCAAAGCCAGAGAAAGGAAAAAAAAATGCCACAGGCCAACCCTGAGGCAACAACACATGGAAGATGACCACTTCCTGTCCCGCTAGCAACACCAGGAAGTCAAAATGTCAGTCATCCGGAAAGATTGAATCTGGATCCAAAAGGTTTCTCCATCCATCCGTTTACTACCGCTTAGGTCGGGTCGTAGGGGCGCCCAGACTTCCCTCTCCCCAGCCACTTCAGCCAGCTCCTCCTGCAGGATCCCAAGGCGTCCCCAGCCCAACCGAGAGACGTAGACTCCCCGGCGTGTTCTGGATCGTCCCCGGGGCATTCCCGCCGTTGGGACACGCCCGGAACGCTTCTCCGGGGAGGCGTCCAGGAGGCCTCTGAACCAGATGCCTGAGCCACCTCAACTGGCTCCTCTCCACATGGAGGAGTAGCGGCTCGGCTCGGGATGAGCGAGCGTCTCACCCTCTGGACACCCCGCGGAGGAAACTCATTTCGGCCGCTTGTATTCGGGATCGACTGGTAAAAGGTTTCTTCCGTGCATGTCTCAGCAGGGGACGACCCGAAGGCGGTCAAAATTCACAGGCTGTTTTTGCCCGTCTGGACGGCGTGGCAAGAAGACAGCTGGAGTTCGGGCCACTTTGAGGGGACGGATGTCGGCAGACGACGGGACGGGCGATGCCTCAACCGCTCTGTTGAGACGACTTTTCTACCAGCGGTCCTCGTCCTCCAGTGTCCGGATGTTGTTGTCCTGAAAGGGACGTCCCTTCTTCTTGAGATGCAAACGAACCGCTGATTGTGGACCCGAAGCAGCCAATATTGACATCGTGATGTCAATATTTGTCCTTGTGTTAGCAGGCCATGTTTCGAGAAAACCCTCGAGCGTTTCTCTGAGAAACCTTGTGGAGCGCCACATTCCGCCTCCTGTTTGTGTCTTCAGTCCACAATTAGGAAAAGCCTTCTTGATGCGAGTCTGGTCCTTGTTGAGGATTTTCTCTGCTCCGTCCTTGAGGGTTCTGCTCAAACCCAACGTGTTCCGCTGGGTCCTTCTCTGAGGCTTTGGACCGCGCAGACGACGCATCGTCCGTCCGGTCGTCAGTTTGGATGGGAGGGGACGGACGCACTTCCTGTCGTCCGCAAGTTGCCAGAAAAGCAAAGACACAACTTTTCTGCTTTGCATTGAAGTGATCGTGTCGCTTGTGCGCACGCGTTTCATGCGTGTGCGTGCGCGTTCAATCAAGTCAGCCAATCAGAGCGCAGCAAGAGCAGGAATGAAAGACAAACTTCAATATTAGACATGGAAGTGGATGTCGTGTCGGTGCCTGCGTAGGTTCACAATGTGTGTGCGCGCACACAAGTGTAACATTTAGTCAGCCAATCGCAACGCAACGCTACCAGGAAGTAAAAGACAAACTGCGGTCTTTGACATTGAAGTGACTTTGTGTGTGTGTTTCACCTGTGTGCACAGGTGTGTGTGTGTGTGTAAAAGTGTATGACAGGCGTTTGATGTGTGTGTGTGTTGGCGTGTGCGTTGATTAAAGGTGGTGGGGGTCCGCAGAGACCAACTGAGCTAAAGCGCCTCCAGGCTTCAACGCCGAGCTTTGTGTCAAACGCTCTCGCTCGCCCATTCTCTCGCTCTCTCTCTCTGTCTCTGTCTGTCTCTGTCTGTCTGTCTGGCCTGCTGCCTCTGTGTTTGTCTTTGCGCCGTGGCGTCCAGTCGTCCTCTTTGAGGCTCCAACCGTCTTTTCAAGCGTCGTCCCTCGCGATCTTTAAAAAGTCTGCCTCGTCAGCTACATCGCCGTCACACATGAATTATAAATTGCACATCGGATTCATATCAACGCTGAGGACGAGGAGGACGAGGAGGGTGAGGATGAAGAGGATGAAGAGGATGAAGAGGATGAGGGTGAGGAAGGTTATGAAGGCCAGGACGGTGAGGATGAGGAGGGCATGCAAAGTGTTGAGGGGGAGGAGGATGAAGATTAGGAGGCCGAGGATGAAGAGGGTGAGGAAGAGGAAGATGAGGAGGAGTGAGTTGAGCAAGATGAAGGTGAAGGAGAGGAGGAGCATGAGAATGGTGAGGAAGATGAAGAGGATGAGGAAGGTGAGGATGAGGAGGGTCAGGAGGAAGATTTTGACGTCCACCTGTTGATTGACACGCGACCTCTTCACCTGAAACGTTCCGAAGAGACGTGAAATGTTTGTCCCGTGCGAGCTAACGTGTGTGGCATCAGGAGGCGGGACCAAAGTGCGAGCGTCCAATCAGAGTGCAGCAAAGCAGCATCCGTACTAACTAAGCAACCATTTTTGTCTTTCTTTTTTTGGATTCTTTCATTTTGCCGCATGCGTGCGTACTCACAGTCGAGATGGCTTTGCCTGATGGCGTCCACGTCCTCGGCGTGGATCAGCTGGTAGCAGCGTTTGCCCACGATGTCCACGGCGGACACGTCCATGTAGTCGCTGATCCTGCAAAGACAAGAAAAAGGCCGCCTAGTGGCTCATTTGGCAAACGCACCGACAGCCAACATGACCAGGGAAACAAAAGAACAACATGGAAGTGCCACGCTGATCAAATCATGGCCAAATAAGGACATCAGATCATCACATGAGCAAGTTTGACGGGTGGATTAAAAAAAAAAAAAAAAGTGCAAACACAACCTGAGCGAATTCAAATCAACACAGCAATGATTTTTCACATTCAAACAATTCCCACATTACAAAAAAACCCAACGAAATTGCGCATTGTTGTCTCCTCCTTCCACGTTCTGCCTTCTTGCAAGTTAAACATTTTCAAACCATTTAATCCATCGTGTCAACTGTTTCCGTTCCTAAATCAACAAATCCCAAATGTACCATTCTTTCATTTCCACCTCCATTTTTTGGACCACTTCAAATCCGTCCAAAGTGTTCAGCTGGTTCCTGTTCCAAAAGTGTTCAAAATAAAAGCCCTAAATTAAGATTTTTTTTTAGACTTACTTCTAATTTTTTACATTTCCTGATTTAAAACATTCCTACTTCAAACTATTCTGTTCAATCTCTCTCTAAACAAAGTAAAAAGCCCAACATTTTATTTTTACAAATTCACCTCCAATGTCCATTTGTCAAAATTGGAAGCATTTAGCTCATTCCCCAAATTTCAAAATAAAAGCCCCAAATTTGAATGTTTACATATTGACATCCATCTTCCACCTTTTTTGACGATTCAAACCATTTCAACTTCCAACTTTTCATCTCATTTTTTTTTTCACAATTTTGCAAATGAAGGCCCCAAATTCCATTTTTTTTTTTTTTTTTTTACAGCTTCACCTCCACTAATTTCCAATCAATTTCTTGATCAGCTCAGACCATTCCAACTTCAAACTAATCAGCTCATTCCACATGATTTCATATCAATCCACGTTTCCATATGATATGAAATCAACATTTCGTCATCCACATGCAATTCCTCCTCTTATCTTTATCTTATCAAAGGTGAACTCAACTCAAGTCCTTTAATCCGCCTTTCTACGTTTCTCGCCTCATTTAATCCTGGTATAATTTCATCTCACCCGATTTGAGCAATTCATTTGTCACTTGGTGTCACCTCGGAGGAGGATCTGCTGTGGAATGCGCACATTTGTATGTCCGGCCTCAATTTGCTGCATTTTATGTATTGGAAAAAAAAAAGTGTGTGTGTGTGTGTGTGTGTGGGGGGGGTCAAATTTGGTGGGGGCGGTCTAACATCTGGCGCGCAGATAAGAGCACGCCTCCCTCATTCCTCCTAAAACACATTTCCTCTTTTTGTAATGGAGGCGGCCGGCGCTCGTCTTTGTGTTGCTCGCAGCGACCACAAAAAGAATCCATATGACTTTTTTTTCTTTTTTGAAGAAAAAACACGGCGCTTTCTTCTCTCTTTGTGCGTCGCGGAGCTTGATAGAATCTCGGCGGTCAGCCGGTTAAGTCGCGAGCGAGATGCTATCACTTTTATCTGGACGGCGGCGAGCAAGATAGATCCATCAGAGACTCGCCCGCGGCTTACGCCGCGCGATTGGCTCATGAATAAAAATGTGCCGCGCGCGACACGAGCGGCCACCGGACAGACGGACGGACGCAGCATCACGTCGGGAATCTTAAAAGATGGCCAAATGAAATCCGGAGGAAATGTGGGGGGAAATGTTTCCACCAGTTTGTCATGCGAAGGACGGTGCGGATCTGACGACTTTGTGGCAGAAATGCAAAAAGATTAGAATGTTATTGTTTATCACAAAAACAACATAGCAACAATAGCATTGGCATGCTAACACATAATTAAAAGAAAAATGTTTTATCGTTGGACACCTAACAATATATAGTCAAATTAGCATTAGCATGCTAACAGATGTAGTTAAGCTTGTTAAAGTTTGCGCAGAAAAAAACGCTCATGGAAGTGACGAGGTTTTCCATGAATATATTTTATCGTCTATCATCAGCACGGATTAGAATTGTTGACACGTAGACTAAAAATATGCGACCATATTGAGCGTTAGCATGCTAACAAGTGGTTGGCCTCACATTAGCGGTGATGTCGACAGTTGGAAAACATTATTATTATTATTTTTAATTGTTTGTCAAAACCACTTCAGAGGTCCTCTGTGCCGAAACGCGAAATGCTAGTGCAATTAGCATTGCACGCTAACAGATGCAACTAGATTTCATGTTCAGTTTTAATCAGAAGTCACCACACTCACAGTGCCAGGAATCATTTACATCAAAACAGCTTCTCTGTGCGGACACCTAATATGCTAGCGCAATTAGCATTAGCATGCTAACAGACAGAGGTAGGCTTCATATGAAGTAGAAATCAACAAATCAATTTAAAAAATCAATAAAAGTCATGAAGATATGAAGAAGAGTTCCACACGAGTTGTTTTTTGATCGTTTGCGTCCGCATGCTGCTGAACACGCTCATTTAATTAGCATTAGCGCGATAACAACACATTCATCCGTTTCCTTCTTTGAATGTTTTTTTGTTTTAGCTCACCTGTTCTCGCAGTAGACGATCTTGAGGTCCATGTTGACGCGCGTGACAAACATCTGGCAGTCGATGCGCACCTCGTTGATGGTGGGCGGCGGCAGCGCGTGCGCCACCACGACCATGCCCAGGATCTGATTGGGCACCGAGCGGCTGTGCGTCAGCGCCATTCGGATGCGAAGGCGACCGGTCACGTGGATCACCTGGGGGACAAACGCAGCACCAGAGCGTTTCTCTCAACTGATGATGTCATCACGTACGTGACATCACATACACGCTCCCCTCCAAAAGTATTGGGACAACAAGGCCAGTTCCTTTGTTTTTGTTGGATATTGACGACATTTGGCGTTCACATCAAAAGTTCAAAAACGCAGCTTTTCTTTCCTACACTAGATCACAAAAGTCACGGGTCGGAGTCACGGGTCGGAGTCACGGGTCGGAGTCACGGGTCGGATCGTATTTCGGATCAGCTAAGGTAAATAGTACTTTGTCTTAATTTATTCATAAAGCGCCGTTTCCATTAAATTAAAAGGAAGAAAATCGATTCAACATGTCTCGTATAGCCGTGTAGGATTTACGAACACAACTTTCAAGTGCAATGTGACGCATAAACATCCTTATTTTTACATGCTTCATGTTTAAAATAAGGTATTCGTGGCTTAAAGTTGTGTTGCTATCATCTAAACAGCTATGATTGACATTTTGAGTTGAATGTTTTTCTTTTTTAATGGACAAAAGTGTTTTGATCAAATCAAAGTTCTATTTATTTATTTAACACATCAAGATGCAAATAGCAGCAAATAAAAACGGGAAGGTTCAACGTTGACCTCATTTTCCTCTTTGGAAGTGAAAGGTCAATTGAAGAAAATGACGAAGACTTTTTGGACGGAGGACTGAAAACGAGGGGACCCACCTTGTACCCTGACGACTTGATGTGGACGCCTCTCTTGGTGAGCGTCGACTTCATTCGGATGAAGAAAGAACGTTCCAGACACGAGTCGGGCGACAGGACGGAGTTTGGACTGCTCGACTCCACTGAAAGGCAACACAATCGCTTCCCGTCAGTCCTTTCAAAATAAAAAACTTCCGGCAAGTACACGCTGACGCCTTTTGTCGTCTCGCGGACAAAACCAATGCATATGCAAATTAGACACCCTTGATGAAGGCGGACCAAAAGGAAAACAACTTTGAGAAGAACAACGTGCTCAAGTTCACGCCATGCTTGCGTGGAATTTCAGGAAGGAATCAAAAGTCAAGAATTTGCTGCCCTCTGGAGGCTCAAACTCAAGATGCAAGCCAAGAAAAAAACACAAAAAAACAAAAACACAAACACACGGACACGCGAGTGTGCAGATGGTCATGAACATGGCAAGTCAGACACATTCAGAAATACACGCACACAATGAAAACTAACTGAAAATACATTTTATGTTTACAAAACTAACTATAGCAAAAAATGTCCATTGAATGTACTTTTGGGGATGATTTTAAATGTAATTTAAAGTAGATTTATTTTGATATGAACCGGAATAAGGACGTTTGAAATTGTGTCATGCAGAAGTGATGTCATCGAGCAGCAGCCAATAGAAAATCATCTTCTGATGACGTCGATCCTTTTGGCTTCAATGGCTTGCTTGCTTTTTCCATTTAAGTCAGCCGAAATGCAACATTAGGTTAGAAAAAGTAGTACACCTTAAAAAACAAAGACAAACTAAAACTAATACTTAACATTTTTTTTTACTTAACTCAAACTAATAAAAACAGAACCACTCAGAAAACGAATTAAAAAAAATAAATACAAAAAACTCCAAATGAAATCAAAACTAACTGAAAAGTAAATTCCCAAACTATAATAACCTTGAGATGCAGGTTTCCAATGAAAGAAGTCTTGTGGGACGAGCAAGGAAAGATGTCAACCGGGAAGAAAAGGACGTGAATGAAGACAAGAGGACGAAAGACAAACAAATGATGAAGGCCACGAGGATGAGGAGGCGCGCGCGGGTCCAGAGGTGGCGCACGTTTTCTGTTTCTCATTCGGCGGTGACGCGTCTTGAGGGACGCGCCTCCTCCAAGACAAAGATTAGCCTGAAAGGCAGCAGGTGGCGCCGCGCGACTTGGGAGCTCATTATGATCACATTTATATTTTATATCATTATCATCTGCGGCGGGAAACTCGGGCGGCCTTTGAAGGACGAGTCGCTGATTAGGAAGAAGCACTCGTGTGGACAAAACCCGGTGCGTCGCCACGCCGGCGACGTGACGGCGGCGGGTCTCTGTGGGCCGCCGCCGCCGCCGCCTTTGTCAAGCTAAAACATGGCTGCCCGCTTGCGAAGCCTCATTGTGTCGCGATGATAACGAGCTAACGTGACCGCCGAGCGTCAAGGTGGACGCCGCCGCCACAAAAATGCGCCAATCCTTCAAAGGCAAAGTCCAACTGGCGAACAATCAATTAAGATGCGTATGTCGCCATTTGCTATTTCAGGAGCTAGTTAGCATCCGTAGGCTAACAGAAGCAACTGATAGCTCAAACATTTTATCATCAAAAATATTACACAATTTTTCAACCTGTTTGGCTCTCACGTCCTGTGATTAAAAAAAAGAAAAAAGTTTTGTCAGCTAGGGGGCATCATAGTGATTTTTTTGTTGTGTGTGTGTGTGTGTGGGGGGGGGGGGGGGGCACGCACGCTCGTCCTCGTCGTCGTCTCCTTCAAATGTAAAATGCGAAGCTGCCTTGATCCCGACACTTCCTCTCGCCGCTCCTCATCCTCATCCTCATCCTGCCTGATCCCGCCACATTAAAGCTCCTCTAAGCTCACTTCAGCTCCTCTTCCTCTTTGGGGAGACAATCAGGAAGTTGAAGTCCAAGAAGAAGAAGAAGAAAAGCGCAACACGCAGGACCGATGACGGAGACGAGAGTAAGGTCGGCCGATAAATCGATAAGAAATCCGATCATTTGAGTTTGTTGGTCGGGTCGTTTGTTTTTAATGAGGAGGAAACAACCAGCAGGTGGCGCCTGTAAGCTGTCACTCAAGGTTACATTGCATGCTGGGAAGTCACATGTCGGCCGCACAATGACTGCTGCGATCCAATTCTACATGTTGAATTGGATTGCAGCAGTTGGATCTTCTTTTGGCTCTTCAAAAAAAAAGAAGACTAAATGTGAATAGTAACAGCCCGCCAATAGCCTGGTCGCTTTAGAGTGCCTCGTTGCCTGCTGTGAGTGCATGCATGTTTTTTTTGCCACCATTTTCCAGCTTCATTTTGTACATATGCAAATGTTAACAACAGTCTTTGCTGCGTCCAACTCACAAGTTCGCTCTCATTTCTGCTTGCCGAGGAACTGAAGGGCAAACGTGCGACCTTGAGAGCCAAACGGGAAACGTGTCGAGTTTCCCTCCTGGTGGTCGAGGAGGGCGTGGCGACACGTTTGGCGCCAATCGGCGGGTGCACTTTTAAGAGTCCACTTGCATCATGCGCCTTTCAAGATGATTTTCTTCACTGCAACGCGCTCGCAAACGGCGCTCGCAAACGGCGCTCGCAAACGGCGCTCGCAAAAAACGGCCCTCGCAAAAAACGGCGCTCGCCAGGGCTGACAAGGTCAGCGCACTTTTTCTCTTTTTCATCATCAAACTCAAAAGCGCTCACGCTGAGCGCTCAAACGTGCGCTCACGTGCGTGGCACTTTTCAACAAATGGCTGGCGCGGCCCCAGCATCAATTTCGCCATCTAACGCGTCCACCCACAAATAAAGTCTCACAAAGTCTGTCAAGTCCACCATTTTGTTTTTAAGCTCCGTTCATTTTTTCCCAGCGGTCCTTCGATAATTCTTTTAGGACATTTCAGGCCCAGAAGCAAAACGCAATTTTGGAGGCGTGTTTACAACCAGTAAATGCGGAATAGTCTCAAGAAGCCACGCCCAAAACCCACGTTGGCCATTTTGCGATTACTTCTCGCCGTGGCCTTTTTTCAAGGGGCTTTCAAATTTGCAAAATTCGGCCCCCAACATTCGCATGAAATTAGGAGTTGACCCACAAATAAAAAAATCAACGACAAACATCCTGGAAAGACACTCAAAGTCGGCCATTTTGGGTCCATTTGCAGTCAGCTTGTTGCCTTTTGAATTTTCTTTCAAAATGAAGCCGCCAAAGACAATTTGACAAAATGAAATTCGGTAGACATGAGAAGACCCACAAAAAAAGCCACGCTGAAAAAGACACAAAAAGCTTCCATTTTGGCTTCTCGTGGCCACCGTAGGGTCATTTCCGGGGCTTCGTCTGACACCCCCCAAAAATAACCCTCGCCGCCCAAAGACTTCGTGGCATGAAATTTGGTAGACGAAGACAATCGCCCCCATTTGAGTTTCCGATTTGCATTCGCTTTTTTTTTTCTTCTTCTTCTCCTCACTGTGACAAGTGTCGGCCATCTTGAGCTGTGAGATGTTTGCGCAAAGTCAAAGAGAAAAAAGAAAAGTGAAAAAAGTGCAATTCCAATTCCTAAGCACACCCCCCTGCCCCCGCCTCGCCCACCCCTGCGTCTCCCCAGCCGTCAAGCAGCAGCGAAGAGCTGCGAATAAACGCGCGGCAGATGTAATTAGCGCGGCGTCTCGGCGGAGCGCCGCAACCAGCCAGGCAATCTGCGGCGTGTTTGAACGTCCTGATGAAGTGACGTCCTCCGCCCAGATCAAGTCGCTTTGTTGAATTTACAAATGGATTTCACTCTAATTCTCAAATTATCGTCAGCGGCGTGAGAAGCTTTGCCAGGTGAAAAGTCTCGCAGGCGCCGCGCCGAATGCTAATGGGGGCCATCCGATCCCATCCGCGGGGAATTTTCATAGCGCGAGGACGCACGCCGACGTGCATGTCGCCACTCTGCAAGCGGCAAAAATACGTATTACTACTTTCCTATTCAAGTTAGCGCTCAAGCTACAAAGACGAAGACACCTTGTGCGACTATATGGGATTCGTCTTCTGAGAAAAGCCCGCTTAGCTTAAGGCTAAGCCAGCATCCAAAACGCAAGCCGCATGCTAACAGTTAGCAATGACGATGACGGCACTCGCCTTGCGGTCAAAGCAGAAACGCCGGAAAAAGCGGCAAAATCAATCCAATTGCAGCATTCGATCACGACGCAAACGATGCTTCACATACTTTGAAATCGTGTCTTCATCCACGTGCTTGGAAAGTCCAATAGAAGACGAGAGACAAACGTCATCAATCATTTACTTACAATTTTTTTGTCATTTTTTTATCAAATCGTGCATCATTTTTCATCGGCAATTTTAAATGCATGTGAAAGTTAAAAGAAATGTACAACTTAAAAATAATTTTTTCATGTTTATATTATTTTTAATGTTAGAAAAATGAAAATATGCCGCATGATTTTTTTTACATTTTCAATTTTAAATCCATTTGATAGTTACAAGATATCACGTGCAATTCACTAAAAAAGTTGTTTTAAAATCATGCATGCATATTCAAATTATTTGGGATTGTAGAATTATGAAAATATGTTACAAGATATCAGACTTCATTTCAATTACATTTATTGAAGTCATTTTTCTTAATCACACTTGATTTATGTCAAAATGTCAATACCAAATAATGAATATGAAAATGCATTATTTCATATTTGGAGTTGGATGTTACAAGATGTCACGTGTGTAGATTGTGTGTTTTTGTGTACACATGAATAATTGAAGATAAATCCCCAAGTTTATGGATGTGCAATGAACGCGTTGCAAGACTTGCGAACGGCGGCCGTTAGCCGAATCCCGTTAGCCGAATCCTGTTACCCGAATCCCGTTACCCGAATCCCGCTAGCCGAATCCCGTTACCCGAATCCCGTTAGCCGAATCCCGTTAGCTGAATCCGGTTACCCGAATCCCGTTAGCCGAATCCCGTTAGCCGAATCCCGTTAGCCCAATCCCGTTAGCCCAATCCCGTTAGCCCAATCCCGTTAGCCCAATCCCGTTACCCGAATCCCGTTAGCCCAATCCCGTTAGCCGAATCCCGTTACCCGAATCCCGTTACTCGAATCCCGTTACCCGAATCCCGTTAACCGAATCCCGCTAGCCGAATCCCGTTAGCCGAATCCCGTTACTCGAATCCCGTTAGCCGAATCCCGTTAGCCGAATCCCGTTAGCCGAATCCCGTTCCCGAATCCCGTCAGCCGAATCCCGTCAGCCGAATCCCGTTAGCCGAATCCCGTTAGCCGAATCCCGTCAGCCGAATCCCGTTACCCGAATCCCGTTAGCCGAATCCCGTTAGCCGAATCCCGTTAGCCGAATCCCGTTACCTGAATCCCGTTAGCTGAATCCCGTTACCCGAATCCCGTTACCCGAATCCCGCTACCCGAATCCCGTTACCCAAATCCCGTTAGCCGAATCCCGTTACTTGAATCCCGTTAGCCGAATCCCGTTAGCCGAATCCCGTTACCCGAATCCCGTTAGCTGAATCCCGTTACCCGAATCCCGTTACCCGAATCCCGTTACCCGAATCCCGTTAGCCGAATCCCGTCAGCCGAATCCTGTTACTTGAATCCCGTCAGCCGAATCCCGTCAGCCGAATCCCGTTAGCCGAATCCCGTTAGCCGAATCCCGTTAGCTGAATCCCGTTAGCTGAGTCCCGTTAGCCGAATCCCGTTACTTGAATCCCGTTAGCCGAATCCCGTTAGCCGAATCCCGTTACCCGAATCCCGTTAGCTGAATCCCGTTAGCTGAATCCCGTTACCCGAATCCCGTTACCCGACTCCCGTTACCCGAATCCCGTTACTTGAATCCCGTCAGCCGAATCCCGTCAGCCGAATCCCGTTAGCCGAATCCCGTTAGCCGAATCCCGTTAGCCGAGTCCCGTTAGCTGAGTCCCGTTAGCCGAATCCCGTTACTTGAATCCCGTTAGCCGAATCCCGTTAGCCGAATCCCGTTACCCGAATCCCGTTAGCTGAATCCCGTTAGCTGAATCCCGTTACCCGAATCCCGTTACCCGAATCCCGTTACTTGAATCCCGTTAGCCGAATCCCGTTAGCCGAATCCCGTTACCCGAATCCCGTTACCCGAATCCCGTTACCCGAATCCCGTTAGCCGAATCCCGTTAGCCGAATCCCGTTAGCTGAATCCCGTTACCCGAATCCCATTACCCGAATCCCGTTAGCCGAATCCCGTTACTCGAATCCCGTTACCCGAATCCCGTTACCCGAATCCCGTTAGCCGAATCCCGTTACCCGAATCCCGCTAGCCGAATCCCGTTAGCCGAATCCCGTTACTCGAATCCCGTTACCCGAATCCCGTTACCTGAATCCCGTTACCCGAATCTCGTTAGCCGAATCCCGTTAGCCGAATCCCGTTACCCGAATCCCGTTACCTGGTTCGGGCGTGTCGGGGTGCGGCGACGCCGACGATGCCGACGAGGCGGCGTCCTCGTTGGCGGCGCCCGGGCCCAGCGACGAGGCTCCCCTGCCGGGCGGGACCTTCATGCCCAGCTGCTCCGCCATCTCCACGTGGTCGCCCGGGTGCACGTAGTCAAACACGCTGCTGCCCGTGAGCTCCACCTGCGGGAACCCACAAGTCGTCACTTCCTCACTCTGGACATTTGACTTCCTGTTTTTTCCGATTGCGAGTCCTTCATTTCTGAGGTCAAAATCATTTCCAAGATGAAGAGACTTCATTTCCTGTTTCAACGCTAAAATCACTTTTCACATTTCCTGAAAACAGAAAACATTTTTCAGATTAAGAGCAATAACTTCCTGTTTGAAAATATCAACACTTCTAAAACAAGAGCCAGTTCCAAAAGATGGATGCGGTTTTTGGACTCAGCAGGCCACAATTAGCCACAAAACATTCAAATGTCTTAAATACTTGCAAAAGTTGTCTTTGTTTTGTTTTGTTTTGTTTTGTTTTGTTTTGTTTTGTTTTGTTGGATGCCAGCAAGTACTTTGCACAAGTACAGACAAAAAAAGATTGTTTTTTTAAGGTGCGTATTATGCACACGTGTGACAGGAAATGACAGAACTTTTTGCTTGGACGTGTTTTTTGTTTTAGTTTAACAACAAACACGAACACTCGAATTGCAAGTTTTGAATTGTGCAAGTCCGCATTTGGAGAAAAATGAAATAATAAAAACAAGGAGGTTCATTTTGAAAATATGACGGCGTCCCATTAATCTCAATCTCTGATGGCGTTTTCATTGGCTTGGAACGCACGCACGCACGCACGCGCGCACGCACGCGCCGGGCCAGTTTGCGCTCTTGGTGACTTTGCAAAGAAGTCATCAAATTGCGGCAAGCGGGCTGGCTGGCAGCGCGCATAATTAATGAGGACATTAAACATGAGCTAAGTGGGCTAATATTGCCACTTTGACGGCGCGTAATTAGACGGCGGCCGCTAACGAGCCCGCCGCTGACGACGCCCGTCCTCGGCTTTCCTCGCTCGGCGCTCGCTCGCGACTCGAGAGCGCCCCGTAAAAGTCTGGCCGCGTCGCCATGGAAACCGCACAAGGGGTCGTTGGGGATTATTTTCCTTGGCGACTTCACGACCTTCCGGCGGATGTCAACACGCCCAAAAACTCACAAGCGTGTAAATGTTTGCATTTTGGGACCTCACAACATCACCTCAAAAAAGTTGCGCAATAGCGCCACCTGCAACGTTGGACAAATAAAAGCAGCCCGCCACACGGTTTGACCAACCGACAGAAAATGTCATCATAATAAGAAACACAAAAAAGTCTCAAGGACCCCATTTGATCGGGAAGTCGGCCTTTTTTTTTTTGGGGGGGGGGGGGGGGGGCTTGTTTCAGGAAAGTTACAATTAGAAAAAGCCCCTGACAGCAGTTTATTAGTATTAGTATTATGGGATGCCTTCTGGCATACTAGATGTAAATGTGTGTGTGTTGGCAGACAGCACAAGTGTGTTATCAGTCAGATGAATGAGGATGAATTTCTTTTGACGCACGCACGCACGCACGCACGCACGGTAAATAGACACTCTGCTTGTCAGCTCCTCGAAAGATGACAAATGAACGCGCCAATATCAACTCTTTCCTACCACCTTGTGTGTGTGCGTGCGCGCGTGTGTGTGCGCGCGCGTCAGCTGAGTGTGATAGAATGTGATGTATTAAACCAAACAAAACACAGGATGCTAAAAACAATCACGTCATGTGGACCATGAAGGAGGTAGGAGGCCACGCACGCACGCACGCGCACACGCGCGCACACACGAACACATGAACACTCACAGGCTCGACTACATTTTGCAGCAAGTTTGTTTGCGGCAGGATCAACATATCAACACCTCTCACTAACTCCTATGTGTGCGCGCGCGCGCGTGCGCATGCGGGGAGCCCCGTAGGAGCAGGAAGTGCGCGATCAATACGTTGTCTCACACACTCGTGTCTCAGTGGCCCAAATCATTAAAGCTTCTTCAACCTGCTCGCACACGCACATTTTCGCTATAATTTGATTTAGTTTTGTAAACATCAAAATGTAGTTTCAGTTCGTTTTGGTTTTTTGAAAAGCCTTTTCGTTTTTCTTTGATTTGGTTAAGGAAATTGTTTTTGGAATTTTCCTTTTGCTTAAATAGCCTTGCTGAACACACAAACACGTGTTCACGCACCCACACGTGCACACGCGCACGCCTGAGTGATTTGTGCTGACACGTGTCAGGAGGCGACAATGAAAAAGATTTGCACTTAAATGAAGACCGAAGTGTGGCGTCAACTGCGATCACGTGACCCCCCCCCCTTCTTCTTCATCATCATCATCATCATCATCATCATCATCATCATCATCATCATCATCATCATCATCCCTCGCTTCAGGTGAAAAGAAATCAAGCATGAGAATCGACGCACACCAAGAATATTTGCCCCAAGAAATGTTTGGTTTTTTTAAAATCTCCTGGAATAACACAAATCTTCAAACGTGTTTACCGCAGTATAAAAAAAATACAGAGATTGATGAAGTGGGAGCTGATTTGCAAAATGTACGCACACACGCACGCGCGCTGGCCTGGCAGATTGCAAAGGACACGTGTGACCTCCCCCAGGGTTCGGATTGAAATTGCGCGCGTGTCTCCAGGGGGCGCCGTTGACCTTCTGCTGCCCATCGATCGGCCGCGTCAATAAAAATGATCGACTTCATTTGCATGCAATGGACTTGATTAGCATTCCGTCTTCATATTGCGACACGTCGTCCCTCCATTGGCCGGCACTCACAGGCCCCGCCCCCTCCACCGGCACCCGTCAGCGGCCTCGGATGACTTCCAATCACCTTCAACTTTAGGGCCGCTCCAAGCCTCGCGGCTCGTCAACTTCTTTGTGTGCCACGGGACACGCACGCGCACACGTTAGCATGGCGCGCGCGCACGTTAGCATCGCTCCCCAAGGTGTCGCTGACGACTCGACTGCAGCAACGCACACACATCAAAATAACAGCAGGACGTTGATGGCAAGAGACGAGGAAGACGAGGAGCGATTGGAGGAAGAAGAGGAAGAGGAGGATGAGGAGGATGAGGAGGAAGAGGAGGAAGAGGAGGATGAGGAGGAAGAGGAGGATGAGGAGGGGGAGAGAAAGATGACGCCGAGCAAAGGAAAAGGAAAAAAGGAGAGAATTGTAGATACATCAAAATCTATAACGATATAAGTTTGTGAAAGTTTGTTTGAAAGTGTCATAAAAAGAGAGTTTGCGGTTTGACTTTGACGAGGTCAAACCTCAAAACACTCGCAACTTTCGCAAGTGAATCCGAGTGAAACAAACGACTTCCAAAAAAAGAGCAACTTCTTTTTCTTCTTTGTGAAGCGCAATTGAAATGTGCGGCGTCCTTGTCAAGGTCGCGCGCTCGCTTCACCTCGCCGGCGTGCGTCATGCAAGCCAACAAGCGCCCCCTCGCGCAACAAGCCACTCCGCCGCTGCCGCCATCCCGATGTGGGTCACAACCCTGACCTGACCCCCCCCCTCGCTCACACATACTTTTTCAGCGGGTCCTTCAGGCAGCCGGCGTGTGCGAGACTTTGGTTGCCATCAAGCTGGCAAACGAACGCCAGAGGAACAAAATACACAAACTGTCGACTGTCAACTTTGACCCCTCAGCTGCACATGGTCACACATTGCAATCATACATATATATATATATTTATGTATATATTAGGGGTGGAACAGTTTGGTTGGTTTTGTGCTCACGGTTTGCAGTTTTAGAAAAATCGATTCTGTCTTGTTGTCAAAAGTGGATATTTTTCACAGCTAATGAATTATTAGGATTATAAAATCATTTCAATTGTGATTTTATTTATGCCAGTGGCATAAAGTGGATTAGCATCACTACTAGCATCAGTAAACTGTGCGCTATGCTATCACGGATTATCCTCGGACCTCGGGTAAAAGCAAACTCCGATTGGAAACAAAACATGTCAGTCGCGAACAAAGCGATTTCCCACATTCCTTTCATGTGCGACCAATCTTGGATGAATAAATACTTGGCGGCGATGAGCGATGGCTCAGGACGCTAAACGCTGTTAGCACCGTAGCGTGCACTAGCGTCACGAAAGCCGAGGATTCGCTCCACCCGCCGCTGCAATATGATTGGCTGCAACCGCACTGGAAGGAAATGACGTCCAGGGGGCGCCACCGGAAGCGAGGACGGCGCCATCGCGTCCCTTTTTTAAAAAGAGTCGCATGAAAGGACCGAACACAACCAATGGAAAGTCTTTAAAGCAGTCAGTCGTAGATGTTGAAGATACGACTTCGTTGTCATGACACGTGAGCTCAGGAGTCATCAAATATGAATGAGGACAGACGGCGTGCGTGCGTGCGTGCGTGCGTGCGTGTGTGCGTGCGTGCGTGAGGAAGTCCGCCAGGGAGGCTCAATTAAGTGTGACCTTCCTCGTCTGCCCATCATCATCGTCGGCCCCGCGCCACCTCATGTAAATGGCGACCTCCCATCCCCGACGCGCACGCACATGCCAGCAAAAAAAGAAAAAAGACGAGGACTGGACTTGCTGTCTCCGTCGCTCGCTGAAATTTAGAAGCGCTTCCTGATGTCATTGTCCAAAAAAAGGCTTGTTTCTTTTTCCTCCCCGTTTTGCAACCGATCTTATTTTCAGCTGTGAACTGAATGACATCATCAGATGAGTTCTTCTTCTTGGCGTGCGTCAGAACGTGCACAGCGCCACCCGGTGGTCAGACAGACGTCGCAGTTGGACGAAATGGCCGCAAAGTTGAAATTTCCCAAATCTGACTTCAATTGACTTCTTTGCACGTCACGCCGTTCCTTAAACCGATTTCAATTGGGACAACTTTTGATAGCCAATAGATTCTTTCTTTCAATTCATCCAAATATTTATTGATTTCAATTCGTGTTATTTCCATGTATTTTAGCCAAATAGCCACGCACAGAAAGTGAACGTGCGCGCACACACACACGCTCGATCATGTGATCATGTGATGCGGCAGTTGAGGAAGTGTCAAGTTTGTGTGCACGTGACACGTGTCACGTGTCACGTGTCACGTGTCACGTGTCACGTGTCACGTGTCACGTGTGTGTCCTTCCAAAAGAGTCGCCAACAATCACTTCAGTAAATTAAAGAGGAAGCCCCCCCCCCCCCCCCCCCCAACTCAACCAACCCCCACCCACCTCGTACCTTTCTCCCTCCCTGGATTAATTCCACATCCAGCATTGATTGATGATGTCTATCAAATAATTGATTAATTGTCACACGGGTCCCCCAAGCAAGCATCCCTTATCTTGTTCTTTGGTTTTTATCGCACGTTAGCCGACGTCGCGCTTAGCGGGTGATTAGCGTGTCTTTGCTCGCGTTCATGTGAGAACTTTAATCACACACACACACACACACACACCTCCTCATCCTCCATCTTGTTTGCCGCTAATGATTGCACAAAGTGGTGACAAAATGGCGGCACCATTAAATTGAGGGATTAACAAAGGTGAAAAAATTTGGGGGGGAGGAAGTGACGAGCCGTCAATCAAATATATTCCAGACATTAACTCCCAAAAATTAAATGAGGTCGTTAACCAATCGTTAAAATGGCCGCACAGCTCGAGTTAAAAATGTGGATGCGTCAAAAAATGATGTTTTTTTCCCCCCTTTTTTCAATACATCTTTTGGGCCAAATTAACAATTATTATTACCGTGTAATAAACATAACATTTTCACGCGTCATACACAAGTTTGGCCGCAAATGTCACTAATCGGGCAAATTTGCATAATGCCGCCCCCACACCGAATTCCCCGGCCAACAACTTGATGAAGTAGGCTGGGTGAAGATCCACAGCCCTTTTCAAGACAACTAGACTTCAATACACAATTTTAGAACTTTCTTCCTACATGTATTATTTTTGCACAATTAAGGTGATTTTTCAACCAGTAGCGATGTCACAATCTGGCTAATTTGCATAATCCCACAACCACATGGAGTGTTTCTGACTTCATCAGATCGGCTGGGTTAAGATCCAAATCCATTTTCAAGACAATAATACTTCAATATAAACTTCCATTGCTTTTTTTTTTTAAATGTAGATTTGAGTTACAAATTGTAAAAGTGTGACTTCGAAGAATGCTGCGAGTTGAAAGAGCAAATCAATGCAGTACAGCACTCTGCCACATGGGGGTGCTCAACAGAACAAAATGCATGAAGAAAAAAAACACTCAATATTCATTAAACATCAACACTGAAAAACATAAACGTCTGCATTGAACATTTAAAAAAAACATTTGACCAAGATGCACTTTGAGCCGCCGTCATTGACGCGCGCAGCACGCTGAGCTCGTCACTAATGACTTATTAGCTTTGTCAAGGTCAAAGCGCTGACCTTGGGGCCTCCATTAAAGCCAGTGAGCGGAGAGTGAGCCAATGAAGACGCACGGCTCGTTAGCGAGCTGACAGGCACGCACACGCAAGTCAATCGAACAGAGCGTGCGTGTGTGCGCGCGCGCGTGTCGCTGATGAGATTGTAAATGAAGCTCATTTGTTGACAATTGTCTTTGCTGACCAAATGACACACAATTTAGCAAACAATGATTGGCTGGCTTGCGCCAAAATAGAAAATATCACTCACAGAAATATTGCAAAACTATCTTAACTCTTTGACTGCCAGACGTTTTCCGAAACGGGGCGTGGCCAGTGCCAGCCCATTTAAGCATTTTGACTGATCTTTCAAGGTCCACAGAAAATGTTGTGTTTGGACTAACACACATCCGACCAAATGAAAGATTGGACTCTCAGCTTTCATCAGAAAAAAAAGTTTGTTTCTACCTTATTCCGTTTTTCAGTAATCAACAATAGAAAATGGTTAGTTTCACCTCTGTTTTGAAAAAAAAAACGTCTTTTAACGTCTTTGGCACTCCTCCATAGGATTTTACTCAACGTTATTTAACGTTTTTGGCAGTCAAAGAGTTAAGATATGTCTTTTTATTTTTTACATGAAAAATTCCCATTTACTTTTGTTTTTAGATCATTTTAACAAAAATCTATCAAATAAAAACGTACATATTCATGAGTCTAATAAAGTCTATTTATTTGAAATGCATGACCCTCATGTTGATGAATTTAGTATTAATAAATGATATGTACTTTTTTTTTTTTTTTTACGTTTTTGAGACGTCGGCATTCAATTTCATTCCAAAAACATAAAAAACATTTTTTTAAATGGGAGACTGGACAGAAGTGTTTTCCACATAGCTTTATGTTTATGATATTTAGCTAACCGGATTATTGTGCAATTCAAACAATGCACTTTATGTATTTTGAGTAAACAATCTCATTGTTATTCATTTAGAATCATTGAACTGAACTGTTATTGATTTCTTTTTTTTTTGAAAAAACTCAAACTTCCTGTTTTTCTCGGCGACGCCGTGATTCAAGTGTTGACGTTTGTTTCCCAAAGTGAACTTTGTCAAATGCGTCGGATGACGACGGCGGGCGTGGACTGACCTGCGAGAGTCCCAAGTAGATGGAGACCGTCTCGGAGATGTACAGGAAGCGAGCTTCCTTGTTTAGTGCAAATACAAAAGCGTCCAGAGACTGAAAAGAAAAGAAAACACGCACACAACATCGTCCGTCAATAATCAATCAATAGCATCAACACGCGATATGATCAACATGTGGAACGCGCATGCGTCGTGTTCTACGAGGCGTCCTGCAGACGCGCGCGCGCACACACACAGCCGAGCCGAGCCGAGCCGAGCCGAGCCGAGCCGAGCGTGTCTAATGGCGGATTGATGTGAAGATCAAGCCGTGACGCTGCACGGGCGCAACATATCGCGTGCGCGCGCGCACACGCACGCACAGCAGGCGCGCGCCTCCCTCACACTGTGCAGATGATTGCGCTAAGTAAGGCAAATGACAGGCGCGCGCGCGCACGCACGTGCACGCGCAGAGTCAGGCAGGTTAATGACACCAGGATCCCCGCACAGTTGTGCGCGCGACTGGCAGAGAAAGTCAAGACGAACATCACAACAACAACAATAATCAGAATATGGAACACATAATAATGTGTGCGTGTGTGCGTGAGGTAGCTAATAATAAAAATACTAACAGTAAAATGAATAGTCAAAAGTAAAGCCAATTCAGATATTCATAGGCCGCTACTATAACACTGTGACTGCTGACTAATGATTATTTGAATAATCAACTAATCTATTGAATATTTTGTCAATGAATCTGATAATGGAAAAAAAAAAATTCCATCACTTTGTTAAAAAGCTAAAACCTTATTTCCAATGGGGCGAATGCCACGGACCGCCGACTTCCGGGTTTTACGCATCAGCGCCGTACGTGCGTTCCAACACGATTGTTTTCCAAAGTTTATAATTGTTTTATTTTTAAACACACACAAATTATGATAATCGGTCTTCTTTAATTGAGGAAATTTGAGAAGAATTCCTGTTGAGAGGCTGAAAACAGAAGTCAGCACGTTTTGCGAACGTTTTGCGAACGTTTTGCGAACGTTTTGCGAACGTTTTGCGAACGTTTCCAGCGGACGTTTCATTCCTTCGTCCACTTGATGATTTTTTTCGGTCCGGATGACTTTTTGCTCCTCCAAATTGAAAATGTCGAGATCATCGCCACGTGTGTTTCTTTTCGAATCTCATCTTGAGCAACACGCAGCTGCAGGCGCGCGCGGCGGGATGACAACGGATGAATGTGCGTGCGCGTAAATGCGTGCTGATACGACACCGGACGCAAACATCAAGTCCAAGACAAACATGACCTTGAGGAAAGTTTCCCGGGTCGAGCAATCACGCATGCTAACGGCTAATTTAGCATTAGCTGCTGCGATTGCACCACACATGTTAATAAAGTTTTAGAAGCATGTGAAAAGGGTCAAGGGTCAAAGGTCAAGTCAACACGACCTTGAGGAACATTTCCCTGGAAGGCCATTCATGCATTCTAACAGGCTAACAGGCTAACGTCGCATTAGCTTGTACTAGATGTGTGAATCAATAAAGTTTTTGGAACACTCTCACACATACTGTCACGTTCTCTCACTCACCTACACGACTAAAATGCTCTCACACGCACTGCCGAAGCGCTCTCATGAAGCGGCGTGTGTCCGAGCAGCACTTTTTTTGCGCATCTTCTGCACGACGACGTTTATGTTTGTGGCGCCGCCGAGCGGCAGCTGGCGGGCCTCGTTAATATTCATGAGCCAAAGGAGCAGCAAACCAATCAGATGAGAGCGAGCCAACGAGCCAACGAGCCAACGAGCGGCTGATCCCCAATCAGCTGACCTCGCCTGTCAGACGGGATATTGTTTCCAAGGTCCGCCGCTTGTTTCTGCCGCCCATTTGCATATTAATAACACACACACACACACACACACACACAGAGCCTGGAGGTGTGTGTGTAACAAACGGACCACAGGAGACTCGCACACAAAAGTAAAGAAAACAACAAACAGTTGCAACACACACATTCCATTGTCTCCACGCACACACACACACACATAAACACGCCCCATGGCGGGTGTGCGCGTGTGTGGGAGAAATCGCAGAGGCTCTGACCGCCTCCTAGTAATTATGCTAATTGCCTGGATGCCCTTGCCTTTATTTATGCACGGCTGCTAAGATAAATAAAAGGAAATTGCTTTGGATCTAACTGTATTCATTTCAGCATGCTAACTAGAACGCTAACACCGCGCGCGCGTGTGTAGGTGTGTGTGCACACGTGCGTGTGTGTGTGAGCGAGCGCGAGTGAGCGAGCGCGAGTGAGCGAGGGCGAGTGAGCGAGGGCGAGTGAGCGAGGGCGAGTGAGCGAGGGGGTTGGCGCACATTTGTTTACCCTTCACAAATTCCGCAGGTAATTGCAATTTTGATTGTACATTTATTTATTTTATTTGGTGTGTGTGGACCGCTTGTGTTGAATTAATAGCGTGTGTGTGCGTGTGTGCGTGCATGCACAATAAATTGCTTTGTCCTATTAGGCAGAATGAAAATGTTGAAAAAGCTTCAGTCACTTCTGCAGACACAACAAGAAAACAACTTTGACTTCTGCTCATAATGCAAATATAACACACACATGCACACACACGTGCGCGCGCACACACACACACGGATATGAAACGAATATTCACCAATGTCAGAGTGATTCCAATTTACAAAATGACATTAGCACGAATTAGCAGAAGCTAGTAGTTTTATCAGTGTTAGCACAGATTAGCATTGGCAAACAGAGTTATTAGCGTTAGCCTGTTTCAACATTAGCCATCAGGTTGGCCTTCGCGTCGATTCCAATTGCTACCACAGATTTCAATGAGTGAAAAGTGGCACCTTAGTTAGCACTGATTAGCATTAGCTGATAGGAAACACACGTTACAATTGTTACCAAAAGATAAAACATCCCACAATGACCCCCAAAATATAACGCGAAAAGTGGCTGGATGTGTTGCTAAAGTTCACAATGCTAAGCAGCCCTCACATGCATGAGCTCCGCCCCCACTTATCGGGACAACAGCATTTGCAATAATTTGATAAGCCATAATAATAATAATAATCATTATTATTATTCTCATCAATAAGTCACAGCAATGATAACATAGGAAGGATTAATTGCGAGCCGCGTGATGCCGCGTCATCAAATTCCTCACTGGCGCCACCTGCAGACGGCAGCCTGCAGACGCAGGTCCTAAATGAGGACATTCAGACGGTCAAAGCGAGACGAGCAATTGATTAGCGAGCGCTGCTGAATGCTTCTCTCGCTCTCTCGCCGCTTCCCGCCTTGCGTAGATTACTGCATCGATCGCCCGCCCTCGCGCGCGCACGCACACGCAATCGAGAAGAGGCCATCTTTTAACCATTCACAACAGACGCTTTAAATGTTACTGTCAAACTGTGACAAATGGAAAGTGTGTGTGTGCGTGTGTGCGTGTGTGTGCGTGTGTGTGCAGAACAACAAATGGATGGTAAAAGAAAAGGCTGTGATGTTTGGCAAAGCGACAAGTAAAGAAATCAAGCCAGGAACGGGCGGCGTGATTAAAAGCAATTGAGGGAGAAGATGAGCAATGGTGGGACAAAGACTTTGGGGACAAAAGAAGAAGAAGAAGAAGAAGAAGAAGAAGAAGAAGAAGAAGAAGAACGGCGTCCGTCGGCTTGCATGACGAAGTTGAAGTCTTGAAAGCCCCATTTTGAAAAGTCCCTTTCAAACTTTTCGGACCCTGCGCACTTGACATACTTCCTGTCTATCCCAAGTACTTCCTGTTGGGTTGCCATCCAGATGATGTCCTTCCTGTCCATCTGCTGGGCCGGCTGGCTGACATTCGTATTGCAAAGGTCAACTGTTGCGCCATCATTGCCAAGCCCAAAAGGTCAACTTGCTGCTGATTGGCAATAGAACGATCAGGATGAAGTCATCGATCGGCGAGTGGGGGCGAGTTGGGGGGGGGGGGGCGATGTCAGGCAGCAGGCCAGGCAACCAGGGAGGGAGATGGGAGGGGCAAGTGAGGTGAGAGCGCAGGGAGTCAGAAAAGGTCAACGTGTCAATAAGACCAACGAGGGTGGGGGGGGGGGGCGTGTGTGTGTGGTGGGGGGGGGGGCATTGCATCCACATATTGATACCGCAAGCAAGATGACGCCAATCATCTTCATCATCCTGACGCACACAGACAGGAAATGACATCATCGTGATGAGAAAGAATCAACATCATTTCGTAGAATGACGTCAGCGTTGAACAATGACGTCATTGATGGCGTACGCATGATGTCATGCGTGGAGAGGAAATAAACATCGTAAAAGGACAAACAAGAAATGAGCTCATCTTTGAAGAGCGCACGACGTCATCACGGAAGAAGAAAGAGAAATGACAACAAATGACGTCATTGGGCACCAAGAAAAAAGTCACATCATCATTGCATAAGAAATGACAAAAAGCAAAAAAGGTGACGTCACTGGTGACGACCAATCTACTCGTTGTCCTGACCTGGTGACCAATCCCCAGCTTCTTTATATGTTCCAACATTGGCTCGCGACCAATCCATTTTTGGCCTTCATGCATCTTGACATTGACTGACGAGCGGTTCATTGTTTGTCCACATATTTCGGCACTGGATGGCGACCAGTCCATTGATTTTCATCTGTGTCCTGACATAGGCTTGCGACCAATCCATTGTTTGACTCATTCGCGATCACGAAAAGAACAGGAAGCTCGGCTCAAGGCCACCAATGAAAAGCAGCATTAGCATTAGCTTTAGCATTATCGCTGGTGTTTTGACATGTTGAAAGGTCACATGACAACTGACGGCTTGTTCAAGGCGTTGCCGTGGCGACCGGACGGCACGGCAGACACTCAAAGATGCAAACTCAAGGACAAACGCGTTAAAAGCTTCTCCAGATGGACGACGCGTCTTGTCGGCGCGCTTAACCTCAACGTACCCTTCCAAACACACACACACACACACATTGATGTATACAAAACACACACATACTTCCTGTATACACACACACACAGACACACACGGTATGTAAATGCATAACACACACACGTGTTTGAGGCCTGGTTAATCGACACAGGCACGGATCTTGTCAATGATTAGCATGTTGCTAATAATCAGGAATTGAAGGAGTGTGTTGTGGGCGTGCCCCGTCGTCTTACTTCCTGGTGATCGTATCAAACAAAGCTACGCAGTTTCATCGTCGTCGTCATCCTTACTATTAGCAAGAAAGTCAAACGGCGACACCGAATTGATGGATGTGACGCGTGACGTTAGCCTAGCATTGACGTAGCAGCAGGAAGCGGACGCGATGACGACTCATCAGTCACGCGGCGCACGCTAACCCTCATTATTGTGGTGATTAATGGTGAGCGCCGTCCATGCTAATGTTTCACGCTAATTAGCATCCCCAATGGATGAGGCGGCTGACGGACTTGCCGGCTTCTCACCAACATTTGAAAACCTGACCCAACACTTCAAAAACAATTACGCATTTTTCATGAATGTCCTTGTCATGAGGGATTCTGCTGCCACCGGTGGCCGCTGGTGGAAGTGCAAGTCTGCTTCTGCTCGCTAATCATGCGGCGACATCATCGCTCACAGGACCAATCAGGTTTGGTGGCCAGCGGCGGCGCCGTCGCCTTGGCGTCCAAATTGAGCCGTCACGGGAAGGCGGAGAGTGGCTGTGAGGAGGAGGAGGAGGAGGAGGAGGAGGAGGAGGAGGAGGAGGAGGAGGAGGAGGAGGAGGAGGAGGAGGGCGTCGCCGGATGGCTAATGAGTCCAAAGCGGCGGCGTCCTCCATTTGTCTTCATTTGGCCTGACGGCCTTCATGCGTTTTGATTAGCTGAGCGGCCAGGAAATCAAGCGAGCGCCGCGTTGGGAGCAAGCAAAGAGAAAAAAAAGGAGGAGAAAAAAGGGAGGGGCGAGCAGCCAGCGGAGAACAAAGATGACATCACGCTGAGGTGGAGGTGCAACAGGAAGTGACATCACATTTCAATAAGCATCACTTGGTGACGTCGTCAAACACGCAGCAGTCATCATCATCATCATCATCATCATCTTCATCATCTTCATCATCATCATCATCATCTTCATCTTCATCATCTTCATCATCTTCATCATCATCATCTTCATCATCATCATCATCTTCATCATCATCATCATCTTCATCATCATCATCATCTTCATCTTCATCATCTTCATCTTCATCATCTTCATCTTCATCATCTTCATCATCATCATCATCTTCATCATCATCATCTTCATCATCTTCATCCTAACTCAAACAGAACATTGCCACATTCACACCGCCGCTGCAGCTTTCCTCATTTAGATCATGACGTGTGTGACCAAAACTTTTTTTTTTGTTGCCTGCGACTGTTTTGAAAGCCTTGTTGAAGGCCGAACCCGAGCTTGAAACCCGATTTGAAAGCCCAAAAACACTTTGAAGCTCATCAAACACTGCAAATTTGAAACCCAAACTTTTGCTTGAAAGCAAAATTTTAAACATTAGCGTCAAAGGCGAATTTGAAACCCAAAGCTCTGATTCAAGGTCAAATTTGACACCTTATTTTACGCATGAAATCACAATTTCAAACCAAAATCTTTGTCTGAATCCGATCGGAAACAACTAAGCCGGACTTCAAAGCCTGGTTTGAAACTAAAACCCGGGTTTGAAACCCCAATTAGAAAGCCCAGTCTTGAAACTGTCATTTCAAACCCGAACTTTGTTGTGTAACGTTTGCTTCAAAGCCTAATTTGACAACTTTTGAAAAGGCAAATTGGATTTTTGCGCGAAACCAGAATTGCAGGTTGAAGGTTGAAAGCCAAACTTGAAAAGTCGGCCTTCAAACTGATCGGAAACCCAAACTTTTGCTGGAAAGCGTCGCCAACATTGGTTTGAAAACTGAATTTGAAACGCTAATCCTGACTTCAAAGCCTTTTGTTGCGGGGGGGCCGGACTGGCGTCTCCCCAGCCGCTTCACGATCGCTTCTTTTTGAAATGCAATCGCATATTCATATTGAACATGACATGTTCCGAAGTGCTTTTGGGCAAGGAAAAAAGTTGCTCAGCCCAAGTGAAAAGTTGCTAAACGTCGTCCCACAAGTGCAAAGTCACCAACGGCGTGAATCTCGCTGAGGGAAGCCCCGCCCACCTTCCTGGGGCGCCGCCAAGGACGAAACAACCAGCGCGAGAATGTGGAGGAGCTCGACGCCGCGACACGTGACGCGACAACAGGATTGACACGCACGCACGCACGGCATATGGCGCGCACGCATACACGCGCGGGCAACAGATTGCTGATGGGACCCGAGCCAGACACCGCCTTCCCCTCCCTACCCACAATGCCTCTGGGACCCGCCCCTGCCAGCTGCTGCGGCATCCGAGACAACAACGCAAACAACAACGCGGGCGGGACCACATGACTGCACGAGAGTCGTACATCGGGCGGATGAATGAAGGGCGAGGGACATCGCCGGTCAATGGGGGGGGGGGGGGGGGCAGAGAGGGAGAGAGAGAGAGAGAGCAAGTGGAAGAGAGATGAGGGCGAGCAAATAGGAGAGAGAGAGAGTCGCAAATTCCAACACAAAAAAGGTTTCACGTTGGAACGCTCTCAATTTAAAAACCCCTTTTAAAAGGTGCACATCATTTATGGCTCAGGAAGTCGCAAGCGGGCGTCGGTCCACCGTCGTCACGGCGACAACCAAATTAAAGCCGACGGCGCCAAGATGCGACATCACTTCCTGTCAGGCTGTCAATCAAAAAGGCCAACGGACATCAGCTGCTGTCGAACACGGCGATCTGAAACAACACGCGCGCGCACACGCACACGTGCAGGCAACCCGTTACCATGGAAACGCCTGCAAGACGCGCGACTCCATCACTATAAAACAATACTCGGATTTCATTGGCTGCCTCGTAATTTGAATCTGCACAAAAAAAATTGAGGCTTATTAGAATTGCTGTGAAAAAAAAGAAGACAGAATGATCAGATGATTGGGGAGAAAACAAATGAAAGGGAAACAGGACAAATATTTGAAAAGTGAAAATCCGTGAATAATTGAGCTACTTTAGAATTGCTATGAAAAAAAAAAAAGCAGAAAAAAGCAGCGGATCGAGTACAAAACAAAACAAACAAAAAACGCCAATGAGAGGGATCAGGAAAAAAAACGCAAATTGAGAAAAAACACATCATTATCAATTATTATTGATGCTCATAAAAGGGATTGGGTAAAAAAAAAAATACAATAAAATAAAGATGTAAAACTGTGATCATTTCATATTTTTCATCACGAAAATGAAACGAAAACTAAAAGAGATTCATTGACACGATAACTAAAATTGACGAACAATTTGGTCAATGACTCAAAAATGAAAACAACGCAGCGACGAAAATCAAAAGGAATGAAACGCGGGTGCGAGAAAAGAAGCACTCATTGATTGTTCGTCTCTCTTTTATTTAGCTGAAAAATAAGTTGTCACTTCAACATGTTTTATTGAAACAACGAATAAAGACGACTTTGTAAGAAATGTGGAAAATGGCCACGAAATTTTGACGACTAAATTGGATTCAAACTAAAACGCATTCAGATGACGAAATTGTGACAGCAACTTTGAATTCATTTTGGTCAAAAGACTAAAACTAAAGTAACATTTCTTATAACTAAAATGATTCAAATTAAATAAACCTATTTATTATAACTAAAACTAAATAAAAATGTCTTGTCAGAATTAACACTGAAATGAAATGTTATTAAAAAAACAATTTGCGGATTCATGAAAAAAAAGTGAAAATTTGTAAAAAAAAATTGGCATCAGGAAAAGAAATTGTGAAAAGTGTGAGATGGGGAAAAAATACAGCGAATAGACAAAATCTGTAAATAATTGACATCATGACAAAAAGAAAAAAGAGGATTTTTTTCTCCATGTGTGCCGCGCACGCGATTAGCGCTAATCGCGTGCTCGCCGTCTCGTGGCCAATCGTGAGTGGCGTCGCCGGCGCGCTTTCAAAGCAACGCAATTCCCGTCCGAGCGCGCGAACCCGCGTGGGCCCGCCCAGCGCGCGCTCACCTACGCCACAACTAAAACCTCCATATATTAACCTTTGCGCAGGCGGGACGACGGCGGCCGTGTCTGCAAATTGGCCTCATTAATCGTCGGCCTAATTGATTGTGAGAAGTTTGCGGATGACATTTGAAGAACGCCAGCGAGGCGGCGTGATTGATGGCGCCCGAGCGCGGCGCTAATGAATGCCAGCGAGTCACTTAGCGACGGCCGGCGAGGGAGATTAAGCCCGCAGGCCGCGCCGTCTTAATGAAGATGGCCATCATGCTAGCTCGCATGCTAGCTAACACGCTAACACACACGCTAGCTATCGGCTTCAAGTTGAGTTCCGCACACCTGCGCTCAAAATCACATTTTGTCAAAAGGCACCCGACTGGTGACGTCCGACCTCAACTTCTGTCCAAACGGTCGCTCGTGACTTTTCCCACAAGGTTGCGTCGCTAACGACCCCTTTCGCTAATTTCCTACTCACGGCGCTAACTCGACGTCGTTATGAGCCGAGTATCAGCAGTGCTTTCCACGAGGAAATGCTAGCATAGCAACTGTTGCTATGCTAGAGCTAACAACCACAAAATACTGCCTTCTAATTGGTCGAGTGCCGTTGGTTCGAGTAGCATAAAGTGTAATAATTACCAATCAGGGGATTCCATTTTTTTAATTGTAATTAATCGCATGACTTCACAAGTTTCTTCATCTTTAACATGATGTAACTTAATAATAATAATTGTGGAATTTTGCACATTTTTAAAATGGTAAAATACAACTTGTCTCCTCAAATATATGCATAATTATTCAACTTAACTCAATAATGTCCTCAGTACAGGCTTTGCAAGGAAGGGGGTGGGGGGGGTGGGGGGGGGGGGGGTCATTAATCACATGTTTAAAATATTCGTGGCATTTAAGGAACTTAAAATGAACCGAACATTAACGCACTCATTCGGACGCCTGAAGTGATCAAAGGACGCTAGCATGGCTAAGCTCAGTCTCGGCCTATGAAGCGGCCATTTTGTCTTCAAAGGCAATATGGACGTTAAGAAGAAGTTACAACGTGCTTATTTCGCAACACAAACAAACCCTCAATCAGTTCATGAAAGGGTTAAAGCAGCCCAACACTGATGCTAATTTGTGTTAGCATTAAGCTAGCGGACTGAAAGGCAGCAAATCTCTTTGCTTAATGTTTGACTTTTGCTCGGACTTACACCAAATGTGACAAGTTAACGAGCGCGTGGCAACTAACACGCACGCGCACACGCGGGGATGCCCGGAGGCGTTGCGGGTGTCACTTGCAATGGCCGCAGCGCTTCAATCACGCCGAGGTTGCCGCCGAAACTCTGGGGGGATTATAACAATATATTATGGGATGGCGAGTGCACGGACGGGATTAGAGCGAGGCGAGCGCGCTCGTTAACGCGGCCACGCCTCCGTTTGTGTCGTTCCCCACTGATCATGTGACTTTGTCTGACGTCTGGGGAGACAATTTGAGTTGACTTGCGTCCGGCAGCTGTTAACGCAAGAATGCAAAACCCATCTCATCTCTATCACGTCAATATATGTTCCCGTTTCCGCAAAAATGCTATTTTCTTTTAAAAATAGAAATCGAAAAAATAGAAATTGCCCCAAAAAAGCCCAAATTAGCAAAGTGTGGACTGTTGAAAAACAACAACAACCCTGCTAATAGCAAAACAATTCTAACGGACACATCGAAGTCATTTTGGGATTATAAGGCGCGGGTGTTTTAATGTTAGCGCACCGGGTTCAAGCTCATTTCTTTTCCATAATGAGTGCGCAAATTGTCTGGCTCTGGTTCTGTCTCTCCGACAGTATTTGGGCTCACTTGTTTGGCTCTGCCTGACGATCCTGCGCTTCCTTTATAGTGCGCCCCCTTGTGATCTGACGGATAAGCCGCACCTTTGTATTAGCCGCGGGGCCGAATGCAAGTGAGAAAAGACAAAGATCACGTTTGTGGCGTCTTACCTGCAGGATGTGGCTGCCCAGGTGCGGCTCAAAGATGTCTGAGGCCAGCGTGCTGGGGCTCCTCCTCCTCTGGTTGCCGATAGCTACACACACACGCACACACACACAAGCGCACACGTGCACACGCACGCACACACATGCACACGCACATACACGCGAGGAGAGAGAGAAAGCACAGGACAGGACAGAAGAAGACTCGGTGAGACTCGGACACACTGAAACAAGCAAAGCCGCACGCACGCACACACACACAGGTACGTGCACACGCACACACACACACACACACACACACACACACACACACACACACACACACACACACGTTGAGCCAGCCTGGCATGACAAACACACATTGCACAGGACAAGAGGAACCAGTGAGGTCAGCTGTGCAATTTGCAGGTTAGCGACATGCTAATCACCTTTAAACTCCAAAACTGCTTCTGGAAAAATTTCCTTTGGAACTTTTTCTACAAAAAAAAATGTCCTTTTGGAGTATATACAACTTTTCCAATAAATGGACCTTTTTTTTCCGAAATGGTGACTTTTTCCCCCAGAAAAAAGAGCTGAGAAGCTTTTATCAAGAAAATGTACAGTCAAAAACGTCACTTTATCAAGAAGAGATGAAAATGGACCCATTTTTGCAGAAAATATTGAAGTCCGTTTCTGAAACACAAAATGAAAATCGAAAAATGAAAATCGAAAACTTTTTCTTCAAAAAGTCTTTTTGGGAATTTTCCCTAAAAAAGTCAAGCTTTTGGAATAAATATAAAGCATATTTTCCAAAAATGTGCCTTTTTTAAATATATTTTTTTAAGAAATATGACCTTGTGAGTTACAACTTTTATCAAGAAAGTAGGCAGACATTTTCTGGAAAATATGACTTCCAAAAGGAAAATCATGTTTGGGGAGCATCTTAAAGCCTTTTGTAGAAAATACACGATTTGTCTCTAGAAAATATAAAACTTTTTCTGAAAAATGTTTTGTTGGGAACTTTTTCCAAGATGCAAGCAGGAAATTTGCATAAAAAAAAAATATATATATAAGAAACATGACCTTGTGAGTAATTTACAACTTTTATCTGTCAACGACGCGGCCATTTGAACTTTGACCTCATCATTATCAGCATCTTGTGAACAATGAGGGCGTGAAAGTGGAGGAAACGGGAAGCAGTGCACGTGGAAAAGTGCGGGAAAAGTCGACGGAAGAGGAAGTGGAGGAAACAGGAAGTGTACGAAGAAGGCATTTGCATCCCGGGCAGACGCACGGTCGGGTGGGGAGACGGGACGCGCGCGCGTGTGCGTCGATGGCCTGCGGTGTTTTGTGAGCTCCCTCAAGACCTCATTAGGGCAAATTCAAACCCTCGCCAGCCCCGCTTCGGCCCCGCTTCGGCCCCGCCCCCTCCTCTTTACTCTTTTACGCCGCGCAGTTAGTCGCCATTAATGATGTCATCAGGCAGCTCATCTGAAAGCTCGCCTGCCGCCGCACGCTTCATCTTCATCATCATCGTCATCCTCGTCCTCCTCCAAAAGACAAGCTATGCTAAGAGGACCGCAGAGACGTCCAAACAACAAAATAAAAGAAGAAAAAGTCGGCAAATGATAAAAGCCCCGCGGCCACGCTCTCGGCTGCGGGCGTGCATCCGTGTGTGCGTTACACAAATACAACGTTTGCATTGCAAATGTGCGCGTTGCATTTTAACGACAAACATGGCGGCGGCGTCTGCTGCCTAAATGGACCAAAACATCGCACGGCACGATTAGCATAGCAGCGTCATTAGCATAGCAAAACATTTGAATACAAACACGCACACAAAATCCACAGACAGACAGAGACAGGAAGTGATGTCATCAGCCAGTGTTAGCGGTCCACGCACGTCCACGCACACACGCGCGTCCACGCACACACGCGCGTCCACGCACACACGCGCTCCCCGAGCTGTTTAAAAAGTCATCATGGCTGCGGGCATTTGAACGCATTTGATTGGAATGAGACGACTTTTAAAGGCTTCGTTCACATTTGACGAGCGCTGGCGTTAATAATCCACGAACGTTCATTACGACGCCTCGGCTGAGCGAGCGTGGCAACCCCAACCTCAGACCAAACCCCCCCCGGCACCCACAGCCTTGCTCGTAACCCCCCCCCAAAGAAAACGACCCTTTGACGGTGTTTGCTTTGAAAATGCGCTCACGAGCTAGCTACGCTAACAGAGTCAAGCGGAAACATTTTGTACCAGCGGTAAAATCTGCAAAGCGGCGCCGACGCCAAAGACACGCCGGGGACGATTAAGTCGACCGATTAGACGTTAACGGGCCGAGGAGGAGGCGGAGCTTGCCGTTAACGGCTAATATCGTAACAGGGTTTCGGTCTGCGCTCGCTTTGGTCGGCGGGCCAAATGAAGGTCACGCCAGGACACTTGATTAGGTACAGTGACGCCAACCTGACGCAAACGTCGTCAAAGATCTTCAGGCGCAATAATCGACACTTTTGAGCTTTCTTTCTTTACTCGACTATCAAGGAAAAACAGAACGCACGCACGCACGCACGCACGCACGCACGCACGCACGCACGCACGCACGCACGCACGCACGCACGCACGCACGCACGCAGGGTGAGGGTTCAGCGAGGCAGGAAGATATCGAGGGAATAGTGGGCGGAGACAAGTCATTAGGAGCCGGCCTACTCTAACACACACACACACAAAGTATGGTGGTACGCGCGAGGTGAGTTCTAGAGAACTTAAAAAAAAAAAATCCCTCCGAAGAAAAAAAACAATGGCCGTGTTTTGAGTTGGCGAAGTGCTTTGCACGCGTGTCTGATGGCTTCGAGCGTCCTGCTTGCAATCTGCCGTCCGACCTCCCTGGGTGGACTTTGCACGTTTGTGGGAGTGGCCAGAGAAGGCCATGGGCGGGGCTTGCGGGATTTTTCTGCTGGTGCCCCTCCCACCTTCCACAAACACGTTAGCTTCATTCCAACCGCTGTCAACGCGACACCTGCCGGCTTCCTTCGTGAAAATGGAACTTATTTGGAAATAGATTTTTTTTTAACTCTTTTACTGCCAAAGACGTTAAATGACGTTCTGAAAAAACCTACAGAGGAGTGCCAAAGACGTTAAAAGATGTCCACCCATTTTTTTTTTTGGAAACGGGTAGAGGGAACCCTTCCGCATCTGTGGTTAAAGTTTCCAGCAAGTCTGTTGTGCCTAATGACTATTTTTGGCCCCTAGAGGGCAGCGATGACTCTCTTTTGACAAGATCGGGCGGGCGTCAGTAGAAGACGTGAGGCGGGGTTCGAGTGTTGAGGGGACATTGGCTGAAGAAGCCATAATGGCGGCCGCTTGCAAGCAGCTCACGCTAGAGCCGTTTTTTTCAAAGACATCGACCAACGATAAAGAGCACATTGATGACGACGATGATCATCATCGATGATGATGATGGTGACTCCGAGGTTGGAAGCGCTGACGCGGCGGCTATGACGGCGTCATAAACGCGGAGCACAACCGAGCACGCTCAGGCGGACGACGAAGAGTGCCCGAGTCCGATGCATATTCATCGGAGGAAGTGTGTACAGTCTGCTACTTGCTTTTTATTTCCCGGAAAAAAAGGCCGTCAAGAAAGTGTAACGTTTGCACGCAAAAGTGAAAGTAAAGTGTTGTGCGAGTCCAGCGGCGTCTCCTTGCACGCAGGAGAGCGTTACAAAAGGAAAAACTGTATTTGAAACATCCACATAATTGTAAGTCGTACCACAGTTGCACACATTTGTAAATAGTTTGCGAAATTGTTTTGTCAAATTGTTACACTGTTGAATGGAAATAAACGTATTTTGCAATCTAAAAACACTTTTTCATTGTTGGTGAAAGCGTTTTACAGAAGTAAAGCACTATTTAGGTGTTTGTGGCATCATTCATGGACAAAAACAAGTGTACAATTCACTAGAGTGCATGAAATAACATCGTTTCACAAAAAGACGTTTTTCTCCGTTTTTTGTTTCAAAACAGAGAATTTCGGTGAAAGTAACCATTTTCTATTGTTGATTACTGAAGAACGGAATAAGGTAGAAACAAACTTTTTTTTTCTGATGAAAGCTGAGAGTCCAATCTTTCATTTGGTAGTATGTGTGTTTCCATAGTCCAAACACAACATTTTCTGTGGACCTTGAAAGATCAGTCCCGTTTCGGAAAACGTCTGGCAGTCAAAGAGTTAAGTGCATTGCCTGCGCACGCACGCGCACACGCACGCGCATTCCCGTTCACACGTGACACGATAAACTAACAGGATGCTTCCTGGCAAGCTGCTTGACAATCACATCCAATCTATGTTTTATCTCACAACGCCAAATGAAAACAAACCAACAATAATAACTCCTCGTCAGCGCGTGCAAGTGTGTGTGTGCGTGCGTGTGTGCGTGCGCGTGTGCGTGATAAGCTATCTGGTACAGTAGAACTATGATGTATGATGCTCATCCTGCGGCTCAGGCACAGCTCTTATGGGAAAATGTGCGCACGCTCACATGCGCACGCGCACGCACGCACGCACGCACGCACACACTCCGACTGATGTGGACTTGATAAGAGTGCAATAAAAGCTCGCGAACACTCCAATTTATTGTGCGCGTGTTGATTGATGCAATCATGTGACAAGACTGCGAAATGCCTGATTTGATGTTTTCTTTGGATCAACTTTTGTCCTCCGCCGGGACGATCCTTCATTAATTGAGCTTTTCAAGAATGTTCTGCCTTTTGGGTTTGTCCGGATGAAAAATCTTTGGCTGATGTTTCCACTTCGCGACATTTGAGGGCAACGATGTTGTTCAAAAAGACTTTTCAGAAAGATGCCTTTCAATTTGAATTTGGAGCCAATTAGGATTTTTTTTTCTCTCTCATTCTCAGCGTTTCATTTTGGGGGGAAATATAAGATCTCTTTTTTTTTTCTTTCTAGAAAATATGCAATTTCATTGGAATAAGACTTTGTCAAATTCATTCTTATTCAACTTTCTCTCTTTCTCTGTCTTTTTTTTTTTTTAAGGAGAATGTAAAATAAAAATGATATTTGAAATGGAAAGGAAAATCGTATCGTATCGGTACGGGTCCGATACCGGGCCATCTTGCGGCCGTTTTAGGAACAAAAAAATGAGAAGAACAGCAGATTGAAAAATGCAATGTTGGGAAATATCCTGCTTTCTTTAAATTGATCTGCCATTTTGGGGCGGGGTTTAAAGTGCTTGTGATATTTGGTACTTGCTATCGATGTTGGCGACAACTTGTGCTTGTGCTGTGAAAAAAAGTGTTTAAAATGTAAATGTGGCCAAATATTCGAGTAGACGATGAAGATGCGAGCTGATCAGGAGGAGGAGGACGGTTCCGAGTGTTATTAGCAAATGGGCCGGCCGCTAAGCGACTTTTCAAATGGCGGCAGAACTTCACAGTTCAGTGAGCATGCCCCCCCCCGCCCCCCCGCCCCCCGCGAGCCCCCCACGAGCCCCCCACGAACCCCCCACGAGCCCCCCACGAGCCCCTTCCTCCTCCTCCAGTTGATCTCGTCTGTTTCATTCATCTTCGTGTCCTCAAACTCTCCTGCTCGCTTTTACACACACATGAAAAGCATTCCTTTTCGTGTGTGCGCGTGCGTGCGTGCGTGCGTGTTTACGTACAGGTGAGAAGTGTTTAAAGCGAAGGTCGCTGTGAAGGTCATCCGAGTGAAGCGATGAAGTGATGTTTTGCTTCAGTTTCACTCAGCATCAAATGTGACGACATCACTCAGCATGATGACGGGGGCGTGCGTGCGTGCGTGCGTGCGTGCGTGCGTGCGGGCGTGCGTGCGGGGGAGGGGCGTCTGCTTGAACCTTGTTTACAGTCACTCAAGGTGACCTTGAAGAGCAGGGAAGGTTCTCCAAGGTTGACGAGTCACATCAGCAACGCGTTCATTTGCAAAATGACACACGATTTTTCTTCTTTCATTCCATTATTTCCATTGATTTGATGTGAATCGTGGAATGAAAGAGCATTTTTTTTTTTTCAATAAACATCACGATAGTCAATCATCCACTTAAAAATGAGCATGAAAATGATGAATTCAACATTTTTTGTTAACGGAATAAACGGTCAATCAAATACAGCTAAATATTGAAAATGAAAAGACAAAGCGTGCTTTCACTTTTGACATTTTTTTGGAAGCTGAAACGCATTCGCGCAAAACTGCTAGCTGCAGGTTCAAGTAACTTCTCGGTGACCTTGGACGACCTTTTGGACTTCTGGATGTAAAAAGCCGCTAACCAATCCTAACTTGGGCAACAGGAAACAAAACAAAAAAATTCGGTGGCTGGTCGAGTCGCTCGTATCTCAAAGCGCTCGCACGACGACAAGACGGCGTCCAAGCGCGGATTTCCAAGCGCGGATTTCCAAGCGCGGATTTCCAAGCGCGGATTTCCAAGCGCGGATTTCCAAGCGCGGATTTCCAAGCGCGGATTTCCAAGCGCGGGTTTGCGTCTCTCAAGCAGACAAAGCGGCGTCACTGAAAAGCGGACGCGCGTCGCACGTAATCGGCGCCAACGTCGTTCACAAACAATGGCGTCTATTCTTCGTCTTGGCAACGACGCCACCCGCCGGGCTTTTGTGTGTCTGCCGGCAAAATAAAGGCAAGCGGGCTTTTGGTAATTGTTTCCATGGCGATTATGTTCCTCTTTGGGTTGCGACCAGACGGCAAAAAGAAGACGCTGGAAGCAATTTCCTGGTGTCGACGAAGTGACGACGCGCTCGCGCATCGACCGCTTGCCAATCAAAACACAAACAAATCCCGTCCGGGTTATTTGGTGAGTTGAAAATGTCGACGGCGACGACACGTGTTTCAAACATTTGCTACTTCCTGCTATGCCGCTCAAAAAGTACTTCCAAATATGGGCAAACCTGCCATGAGAGAGCGCGGATGAAAAAGAAAGCGCAGTGTGAAAAGGGCATTTTCAAACAGGTGGGTCAAAAAAAGAACCCAAGTTGATTCAAAAGGGTTCGTTTTTTTTTCTCTCTCAAACAAAAGGATGGTCACAAATGAATATGAATCGTTTTCTTCACGTGTGTAAAATAATCCAAAACAACATATTTGGGTTTTTTGTGGGTATTTCGTTTTGACCTTTGAACTTTTGGACCCAGCTGGGTCACCTGAAAGCAAATATTTTGTGCTTTTGACAACCAAAAAGCAAAAACAAATCACAAGTTTTGTTACTTTTTGCTTTTATAAATAACCCAAAGCGTTGACTCCTCCTCTTTTGAACCCAATTTGGGTTATTTTTGCCCCAACAGCTTTTGGCGTGTTTGTTTGGCTGTCGTCTGTGACATCACGATTACAATTTGGAAAGCCGTTGAAAGCGGTGGGCTGAGGGTTGCCGGACCCTGAGCCCACCTGGCGGCTCGCTGGGCGGAGGTCTGAAGATGACAACAAGCTGAGGCCGGCGTCACGTTCGCCGCCGCCGCCGCCGCCGCCGCCGCCGCCGCCGCCGCCGCCGCCGCCGCCGCCGCAATTGAGTGTCTTCTCTCTCTTTGTCCTCGCTCGCTCGCTCTGCCATCGTTTAGTCGGGACGAAACGCAGCTTGACTTTGCGTAAAGCTCATGTCAAACACACACACGGCACAATTGCTGACATTTAGTTTTTTATATTAAATTATATATATATATATATATTATTTATTTATTTATAACATACATAAAAACGCATGCACGCACACAAAAGAAAAATTTGTTTAAAAGTCAAATTCTTTCTTTTCTAATTGTCAAAATATGAGAGCGTGCAAGTCAACAATGACATGAATGAAACGTGCGTGCGTGTGCGTTGAAGTGTGGCCTTTTGCCGCACTCTGCATGCATAATAAATTAGCAGCGGGCGCGGGAGTGGCCACGCGAATGTAACAGACGCACACGCGCGCGCGCGTTCCTCCACGTGGCTCCCAATTCAGCCCTAAAAGACGCGCGCGCGTGTCAGGATGCTGCAAAGGTCAGCCTTGTTTGTGTGGCGGGCGCAGCAGATGTGGAGCGCGCGTGACAGCGAGTCAAAAGGCGGCGCACTAAACTGCAGAAGAGCAACTGATGGGTCAATTAACGCAAAGGGCAAGCGGGAGGGGGAGGGGCAGGGGGGGGGGGGGGGGCAGTGCAAAATATGGCCTTCGTGCTGCTGATAATTCCACAAGACTTGACAAAGTTTGGAACGAGTGCAACTGTTAGCGGTTAGCATGCAGCTAACTGCTAACAGTTGCAGGAGAAGAGCTTGTGGTCAAAATGGTCTTAATCGTTAATTCATGAAATAATAATAATGAATTAAGCAGGGATGTTGGATAGTTGCACGTTTTTGTTGAAACCTAACTTGACTTTATGCTGCCCCCTTGTGGACTTGGGCTGAAACACGTGTACGTTATGAAGTTGGCGTTTACTTCCTGCCGTTTCTGGGACGGCCGCTTTCTATGCTGCCCCCTACAGGCGGCAGGTGGAACACGCGAGTATGTTTGTGCCACTTTTGGACACGAACACGAATGGTGGCGGGAAAAGTGTCTCATGTGACACTGGGAAAAACTAGTCGCACGCACGCACGCGCACACACACACACACACACACACACACACACACACACACACACACACACACACACACACACACACACACACACACACACACACACACACACACACACAGGTGTTTGGGTTAGTTTCATTAAAATGCATGCGGCTCTTCAAAGTGCTGACAACAATGACGCCATCTGTTGCGGCGAGGCGACCGTATGTGCTGTCTTCCTTCGGAGACGCACACGTGAAGACGCACGCACGCGCGCACACACCGAGACGCGCACACAAGCTGCTGCGCTGCTCGATTTCAAAGGTAAAGTCCGCTTCATTTGTCGGCCGCTTCGGCACAAATTCATCAAAGACGAAGTCGCAGCACAGGAAAACACGCATTGTTAGCGCGCAAGCTAACAGCCTGTGCGTCCGTCTGTCCGTGCGTCCGTCCGTGCGTGCGTCCGTCTGTCCGTGCGTCCGTCCGTCCGTCCGTCTTGCTCAACTAAAACTTGTCGGCTTACATTCGGAAATCTGCATTTTCAAGTGATCAACTCCTTCTATGACCAAACTCGTAAGTCGACATCCTCGCATGTCAGGAATGTCAGAAAGAAAAACAGGCAGAGCAAAAGAAGAGCCGCATTCATTTTTCACTTGACGCTCAGAACTCAAAATTCAGCTCACAACACAGAACAAAAAGAATCCACCAAACCGTGTATTTAAAACAAGGGACGAGGGACGGCCGCGGGTTTGATCGCTACCCGGCCACATTTCACCGTATCGGCACTCGTGACTTTCTCGCGGCGTTTTTAGGATCCGTAACGAGCCATTCGGAAAATAGAAAATGGACATTGCATTCAATTAAAAAAAAAAAGAAGAAAAAAAAAGCTCCATTAAGACAAATTGGTCTCGGTCGCGTCATGTTGTCGTGTGCCGGTCGTACCTTTGACGGAGGTGTTGGGGGGCGGCGCGTCCATGCGCAGGTTCCACGGGGGGTCGCCCTGGTTGGCAAAGTCCCTCGTCTTCAGGTAGCTGATGGTGAGACGGATGATGGACGCCTTGTCCAGCTGGCTGGTGATGGCGCCCGGCAGCGGCAGCATCTTGGCCAGCTCGTAGAACTCAAAGTTCTCCTTCCCGCGCCGCGACCGGGCCGCGTCCCGGGACTTCTCCTTGCGCAGAGCCTGCAGCCTGCCGGGCAACAGCGGACGTCAGCGCCTCGTGCTAGCGGCAAATGCTAGCGGCAAATGCTAACGGCGCAAACGTTGCATGTCGTAGCGCCGAGTCGTTGAGCATTTTGACAAGAAACGGACTCAGAAATTCATTTGGAGACACGAAAAAGACTTTCTGGAGTCCGAACGGCCGCCGGACCTCATCGGACTTTGTGAGCGGATTCAAACCTTCTGCTGCTCTTCGTCGTGGTCATCGTCATGACCCGAGCTCGCCGGTCACGTCCGTTCGATCTGCCGCTCGCTCGCTGCACAAACTTGACCGCCGACAACGTGCGTGCGTGCGTGCGTGCGCGCGTGAGGAGGCGTGTTTGACACATTTTCATCGTGACGCGTCTGAAGGGCTTAAGCAACGCTCGCGCAAATGTGTGTGCGTGTATTGAAAACGAGCTGAAAGTACGTCGTAAAGTTCGGCCCGGTGACTTGATGGTGTTTTAAAGAGCTTGACACCGTGCGTGTGCGCGTGCGCGTGCGCGTGCGTGTGTGCGCTCGTGGTCGTAAAGTTCAGCGAGCTGCGTCGCACTTGTCAGCCAGGAAGCAAGATGTGTGTTTTGGCGCGTGTGCGCAGGCAGCGAGCGCGCCGGGAAGGTCGCCCGCCAGATCAAGGTTTAACTGGCAGGTCAATTGGAGGTCAAACGGTCGGTGCGTCATGTGACAGGAGGCCCGGTCGCCGGGCAGATTTACCGTCCGGGAGACACTCGAAGCACGCGCGCACCTAAGCCCCGCCCCCGTTGGACTATCAGGCTGAAGGCAGCGTGGAAAAGCGTGGGAAGTTTGGTGTCGCGTTCAAGGACACTCCAAAAAGCACAAGTTGTGTTCAAGCGCCATCAGTCGATTTGCAAACACTACAAAACTTGCCAAAAGCAAAAACGGTTTGTCTTGAATTCCTTCAGTTAAAAAAGGAACAAAGAAAAGGAAAAGGTGCAATTATTCCTGAAGTCCAAATATTATATATAAATATTATAATATATATATATATATATAAATATATGAAAAAAAACATCCGAGACGAAAGACGCCACATGGAAAAAGTTGCAACCGTAAGATTTTTTTTTCTTCCTCATTTACCAGAACGCAAAGAAAGGTGAGTTTCATCAGCAGGTAAGTTGATCATGTTGCGTTCAAGGACCGGAGCGCACAAATTCCCACGCCTTCATGCGGTCCACGAACGCCACTTGACTTTACTTCCAAAAAAACATTTGCTTGCATTTCATCAGACAAATTGTGATCAAATTGTCAATTAACTCAAAAGGCGACGATGAGGAATCCAACGATGAAGAAACTCCGAGACGCCGAAGCATTTTTTTTGATGCCGCGAGCGAGAAAAAGTCGTCAACAAGACAAAATGAAAAAGTGTCGAGTGAGGAGATGAGAACAAAAGGTGGCAGTGAGTCGTGCAATTACATCAGATTGGCGGGAAGACGAATACATATATATATAAATATATATATGTATAAATATATATATGTATGAGCTGTCAAACGATTCCATTTTTCTCGCACACAGCCGACCAGTGGCAGCCATGTTGTTTGTTGTTTGTTGTTTGCGTTTGTGTTTGCGTTTGTACAAGAACAGCGAGAAACAGAAGCAAACTTTGGCACAACATCACACACGCACACGCACGCACACACCTGCAGACGCTCACAGTGTGTCGTAATCGCACGCCAGGCCTGCGCGTCGACATCACTAATTAGTTTGGCAACCGAGTGGGACGAGGTGACCTTTGGCCTCCAACGCGCAAAGGAAGCGAAAGGCGGCAAAATCCCGCAGACAAACGAAAACAACAACATTAAGAGCAACACACCTGCTGGATCACACCTGCAGCCCCCCCACGCCGCCCCCCCCACGCACTCCAATTCATGGCATGAACTCCGACTACGAGAATTGCCGGCTTCAAACCTTTTTGCGAATCCACAAATTGTGAACGAGCGCATGAACTCGTCTTCGCTCCTCAAGTCCGTCTTGATGTACGAAGTCCGCACACGCAAGAAATAACGGACCGAGCGGATCCCAGACGCGCGTATGAACTCCTCACATGAACTTTGTTGTTTCCGTCTGCTCATTATCTTTGTTTTGCTGGTCTTGCCGGTTCGATTGCGTCGCCAGGGGACACAATCGACAGGTCGCAGGTGCGAGCGCACGTGTTTCCACGCAAAGCCCAAGAATTGAGAACGTGGAGGCGGGGCAGGCCCGCAATCCAAAAAGGAAGGAATCAAGTTGCACCCGCGCCGCGCCGGACAGATGGAACCCGCCGCCGCCGTCCTTCCGTGACGAGGTCGGAACGCGCGTACGCCGGCGCTAACCAAGTGGGCGTCCGATCCGCTGAGCGTCTGTGCTCTCCCGGGACCAATCGTCCCTCCCCTCTGACGCACAACTTCCTTGCGCTACCGTAATGTACGCGATGTCGACGTAACGCCGCTTCGCTGCTTTTTAGAAGACGTTGGAATGACGTTGCTGGCGGTTCAGGAGTTGCAGTGATTTGCATTTTCCTGTCGGGGGCGCCAAGTTTGGATTTTGAGGCTTAAAAGCATCAGGTCACACATTTTCTCATGGGCTGTGCTGAGCCTAGACTAGAGACCATTTGGAATAGATTAGACCTTCTTCCGCATTCAGCAGAAAAAGCGCCACGGCTGTGTCCTCGAGTTTTGTCTCTTGGCTCTTATTATTAGCATAGCAAGCATTAAAGATAAAAGAAGAGTCGACGGTTCCCAGCAACAGCGACAACATTTTGCAAAACAAAACGTTTTGCTGACACTTTTCACACTCAAGTCAATCGGAGGACTTTTTGAAAACGGGACCCAAAATTGGAAGAACTCCCCAACGTATGATCTCCCCAGCTGCAAGCTAGCAGCTGGCTCGTATGCCCCGCCCCCCCCGCCGTTGGCTCCTATCTGAGGAGGACGGTCTGCTAAGTCGTCTCCGTGTGCCGAGCGGAGCACAACGGCAGGAAATGGAGACCAGCGGGATTGTCGGAGAGGGAAGCGCGGGAAGCCGCCGACTGACGTCCCGCAGCTCGATCGGCACGCCGGCGAAAGCCAGATGAGGAAGATGATGAGGAAGATGATGAGGAAGATGATGGCGGCCATTATAGCGGCTGCCAATCAAACATCAGCTCACGGTTGTCACGGCGACGCCTTTTGTTTAACGGGACTAAAAGTGGAATATTTTGAAAATTGTGACATCAGAGTCCAAATATTAGGAACGCAGTCAGAAACCTGAGAAAAATCGTCACTTTTTTTGTGACCTGCGACCTCCGAACTGCGGCAGAAGTCGCATTTTTGGGGGAAACAATTGGATGGAAACCTGATTATTGTCTTGTGATCGTGCAAAGCTGCCGTTTGTCCGCAACCACTTCAAAGAGCGAGTTGGGTTTGCCCCTAAAAAAGGGGCGGGCCTTCCGGGTGAGCGATTGCACCAAAAGTGACGGCAAATGAAGACTTCGTGACGAACGCCTTCGACGACGAACAACGCCACGGCGTCCTGAAGGGACAGTACGAACTCCCGCATTTTCCGACCACAACAGCTGATGACCGCGTGAAGAAACTTTTGACGGCACTTTGAGCGTCCACGAGAGGATTGCGAGAAACGGAGGCCGTCGAAGCTCAAAACGCAAACACGAGAAGAAGAAAAAAAGGAAAGAAAGCGCGCAAAGCGGCGCTTAAGCCGCCACCTGAAAAAAAGCGTCATCGTCGTCGTCGTCTTCCTCAAACAAAGTCATCGCACGCTCGCTCTGCCCACTTCACAAACAATCAGACAAACGAGCGCCGCGATCGATACGTTGCTGCGGACGCTCGCGCCAGCGCCAAACACTTCAAATGCGGCTGCCTCGGGTTTTTTCGTTCTTTCTTTTCACACTCACGCACACGCACGAGAGTGAGTGAATTCAATCCATTATTAACGCACTTGCCGGCAGACAAAAGGCGGCGAAATCCACAAAAATACAAAGACGGAGAAGATGTTGAATCATTGAAGCGCCGCAACAAAAACACAACAACAACAAAGAAGCAGAAGGACAAAAACATCTTTTTGGGGTTACGAAGGCGGGAAAGTGCGGGCAGGAAGTCGCTTCTCCGCGGCGCCATCAAAGACAGGAAGTCGGACAAACAAGTGTCTTTGTCTTTGCTACCATGTGGGGCCCGCACGCGCACGCTGGCGTGTGCGCGCGCTGGCGTGTGCGCGCACGCCGTTTGTGTGTGCGTGTGCGCCGTTTGTGTGTGCGTGTGCTAAGCTGCTCCTGTAATGAGCCAATAACTGCCGTTGTCTTCTTTTAACTGCGTCTGACTCGACACAAATCCTCCTTTGATTTCATGTCTGCCACGCGCGCACGCGCACGCGCACACGCGCACATCGTCTCTCACTGGCACTCACACACACGTGCACGCTGATATTCCAAATCTCTTTTTCTCTGTGACAAAAAGCTCAGCAGGCGAGAAGAGAAAAAGCGGCGGGCGGATGACGGAGGCAACGTCCGCCGCTACGTTTGCACAACGCGTGCGCACGTGCACGCGCGCACGTGCACACGCGCAGTGACGGCACGCGTGTGGTGTCGCTTGCGAGTGGTCAGTGATGTCAAACTTGACTTTTTATTTTTATTTTATTTCACAGTCGGTTGTTGCTTTGTAGACAAAAAAACGATGCGTCACACAAAAAACGCTGAGCAAAAAAAAAACGCGGGTTTGTGTTGTTTGGGCAACAAAAACAAAAACAAAATCATTTGGTCAACTCACATTTTTCACCGGACAAAAACTAGATGAGACCAAAACCCTCATTAAGAAACAAGAAGTGGAAGTAAATGAGTTTGCATTTTGAGCGCATTCGTCAGTTTTGGTTTTTGCTCGATCTAAATGATGGCAAGACTTGACAACGCCGGACGGCTTTTTTTTCCCTTTTTGTTTTTTGCACAGTAGACCAGAAAGTCCAAAACGAACAGTGCCGCGTTGATGCATTTGAAAAAAGAGCCAAGAAAAGACAGGAAACAACCGACGAGGAAATGGCGGCTTCAATGGCGTTCAACAAACGTTAGCGTTAGCATGAAAGTGCGTGAGGCAGTTACCATGGCGACGAGGTATGCTGCTGTCCTGCGGCCAGGTGAAGGGTCTTAGGACGGGCGGCCGAGCAGCTGCCCGCGTTGGCCGGACGCTCCCAGTAGGGGTCGCTGTGGAGGACACACACAAAAACAAGTCATTAAGAAGAAGAAGAAGATTGATTTGATTTTGAAAAAATACATTTATTTGCCGCTCTTATTTACATTATTTTCCTAAACACACAGGTCGGCAAAGAACAATTCAATAAATAGACAAAAAAATAAAATGCTTTCACAGCAGAACATCACTAAAACACAGCAAGAAGAAGAAGAAGAAGAAGACGAGCGCAGTCTCGATGAGCGCGTCAACTCGCCACAGCCGTCGCGTGATTGGAAGGAATCAAGAAAAGGCTGAAATGCTTCCCGGCCTTCCCATTCGTCAGCGACGTCACACAACGTTGTGCGGACCGCAAAACATTTTGTTGCTTTCCAACGCAACGCCGACACGTCTGCGCTCGGAAGTGCGCGTGACGTGTTTGTTAGCATGTTTGTTAGCATCTTGACATGACTTTTAATGCTCTCATTTGCTGCAGACTTTTTGAGCTGCCACCAGATCGACTTCACGACCACGCACGCACGCACGCACGCACGCACGCACGCACGCACGCACGCACGCACGCACGCACGCACGCACGCTATGTTGTCATGTGTTGACTACAACGTTGATGCAGGAAACCCAAAGCATCGCATGCTACTGATGACGTCACTGTCAAGTGGAATTGTGTGACATCATGTACCATAATGATGTCATGTTAAGTCTCAGTCCCGTCACATGACATCATCATGACGTCATCATGATGTCATCATATCAGGTTATGCATCTTAATCATGTCACATGATGCCATGAAGTCACCTTTTAATGAAATGTTGTTGCCAAGACGCGTCGTGACATCTTTTTGAAGTGGCGTGAGTGATGATGTCATCATGACATCACAATGACACCAAAAGCAATAATCCAACCTTTTGACAATGTTGAAAAAGTCTTTCTTTGAGATCACTTTCTACATGAGGGGGAGGGCTAAGGGGGTGGGGGGGGGGGGGGGGGTCGGAGGGTGGCCGGGCGGGGGGTCGTCTGAAGAAGTGTTTAAAGCGCCGGCAGTGTGTTTGATGTGAGCGGCGTCCCGCCCGGCGTCTCGAGAGCAGCGTGAGAGCGAGCGTGTCGGCTGCCAGATCCAGTCAATCAAACGCTCCTCATGTCGGCACCAAAGGTGAGCGAGGAAGACGAGCGAGAGGAAGACGAGCGAGGAAGAAAAAGAAGAAGAAGAAGAAGAAGACCAAGCCACCGTTTTCCTCCTGGCGAGCTCGCCAAAATGGAACCGCGGCTTATCTCGTACACAGAAGAAGAAGTCAGCCAGGGTCCACATTTGTCCCTTCGCAGGAGAAACGTCGACAATAAGAAAGAATAAGAAAGAATGAGAAAAATGAGTTCAATAATCGTCTTCAAAGTGACGATGGCAAATTGATCAAACCAATCGCGTAAGTTACGTCATAAAGATTGCAGGTGGGAAATTCATTCTGGATATGATCATCATCATAATGAGTGGAAATATTGAAAGATTGTGGATGATCATTTCATAACAAAAAATTTGAAAATACAAATCGGATGCATCAGATTGCTAAGAAATGATCAAATGAAAGTGAAGGACTTTGATTTGTGTAAAGAAACGATAACGAACGAATAAGGTTTCATGTTGTCAGGCTGCTTTCATGTCAAATTTCAACAAGTACGATAACAAGTGCAAAATCGTCTGCAGAAATTGCGTGCGAATGCTAAGATTTGGTCAGTCAAAAGGTGGGGTTCGAACCCGCGACCTCCTGGTTACGCTTGCTGAAATAGAAACGTCCTTGGCAGACGGCGAGACAAGACGGCGAAAAAGTGGCAAGAAAGCGTTTGTCAAATTTGGGGGACAAAACAAAGACTTCCTGCCAGCATGTAAACGACTTTCAAAATAAAACCTGGAGGTCAATCGGACGAAAGGAAATATTGACGCTCACTAATAAATGCAACGGCAACGCCCTGGCCAACTCCGTCACAATGACCTCTGCCAGTGCACGCACGCACGCACGCGCGCACGCACACGCATGCGCATTAATAAGAAATACACACAATCACATGACGCACTTTTTTTAATCAAGCAGCGTCCAATTAGTGGCCAACGATATAAAAGCTTTTGTGCTACGACAACAAGCCCAGATGACCGTCACACTGCAGACCAATAATTCACTTCACTTCACTGCGCGTGTGATGTGTGTGCGTGCGTGCGTGCGTGCGTGCGTGCGTGCGTGCGTGCGTGCGTGCGTCTTGATGTATATCAGGCCTATTTAGCTGCACACATTGAGGCAGAGTGCCCTGAGTCTCCATTACAAGGACAATATTTCCTGTCATATCTGATTTGTGCAGGGGGGTGAGAGGAGGGGGGGGGGGGAGGGGAGGGGCAAAGCGAGAGTGAGTGGGGGAGGGGGCAAGTCAGCGTGCAACAGAAGGAAGCGAAAAGAGGAACCGCAGGATTTAAGATTCTCCTTCACTTTCACGACCAGAAGGAAATCGAAAGGAATCGGACAAGAAACAATCACAGCCAATAAAAGATCAATATTGTTTTGGAAAAGCGTGTGAAAGTGTGACCATCCTGACCATGACTTGTCGTTTGGAAGCTCAAACGCAAAGTAAGGATTTTAGGAAGAAGGTTGATGTCTTCGTCTTGTTTTTGTTTGACTTCATTGTTTTCGGTGCTTTGATCTTGTAAAAGGAAAATAATCAGGCCCTTTGTGGGAAAAAAAAAGAAAAATAAGGAAGGGAGCAAGAAAGGAAAAAAGAAGGGAAGAAAGAATAAAGTTAAAGAAAGAAATGGAGGGACGAAATAAGGAGGGCGGGAAAATGAGGGGAAAAAAGACAGGAGAGAAAGAAAACGAAAAGGAGGAAAGAAAGAAGCAATGAAATGAGAAAGGAGGTAAAGGAAGGAAATGAGGAAAATGAGGAAAATGAGGAAAATGAGGAAAATGAGGAAAATGGGAGTTTTTCAAAAGCAAACCGGATCCTTTTGAGTTACGACATGTTCAGTTGTTCATTGATTGTTGATCAACTGTCGCGTTTTCCATCTCAACTTGGATTCATTTTGGCTTCTTTCATGAATTACAAAAAGTCTGTCGGCCCCAAACGGACCCGACTTCGTCGTCCCACTTTGCTTTGGGACGACAAACGTACGCGTGACGTCACATCCGGTCCAAACGGGCCGCGTGTGTCCGGTCTCGCCAGCCGTCATTCGCAATTCCATAGCCAACATTTGCGTTTGCCTTTTCTCGAAGCGTCCAAACTTTTTTTGCAACGTTTGGGCCCGTTTCGAACTTCCAGCGCTTTCATTCCGTTTGATTTTCGCCTTTCTTGAAAATTACAATCGAAACGTCTGGACGGAAAGCCAAGCAGCTCGCGGTGCTGCCGATGTCGTCCGATTGTCCAATCGAGAGAAATCGAGTGGCGTTCGACTCGCATATGGGCGTGGCCAGCCCACGTGACACGCTCTGAACCGGGTTCAACTGGCAAGTGCGCAGACAGGAAGGAAGATGGCGAGCCAGGAAAATGCGACAATGTGGCGGGTTTCCCGCGGCCCGCCTTCTCTTTGGTCCCGGCGGCGGCCTCGCTTCCTTCGGCTCCCGCGGAGACGCACGCTCGACGGGAAAGGCATTCCGTCGCCGTGGAGACGCAGGCTGTGCGTGTGCGTGGGAAAAGTGCACGTCCGGCAACCTCCGCCGTTGCCACCGACGCGTCCCATCGGCGAGACTCGCGTTGACCGTCGCAAACATTCCGTCCTTCCGAACCCATTGCGGACCAATCGCAACCGACGCAAACGCCCGGGAAGGCGGAGCTTAAGAGGGCAGCACGCGGACCGGCGTGACGAAGGAAAAGGAGGAAGAAAGCAAAGGAAAGATAGAAAAGAAAAAAAGGAGAGAAGATTGTTTGAGAAATGATGAATTGAACACTTGAGCTCAGTTTCAAATCAAAGCGGATCTGTGACATCATCAGCAAGTGACGCAGCAAAAGTCAAAGCAGAACGGAGGACACGTCTTGTTTTTGCCGCTCGCTAATTCCTTGTTGAGGTGGAGTGTAAATAATGGCCGACTGCTGCGGCGGCGGCGGCGGCGGCGGCGCAGATAAAAACCAGTCGCACATGAAAGGAAAAGAGCAAGAAAAAAAGTGTGTCAATACAATATATATGCTAATCACGCCTTTAGCGGACGTGCGCATTTCATTACAAGTAAAACACTCAAACAGACACAAAGCAAAAGTCTCGAGCTGCCAGCGTCAAGGTCGTTTGCGGCGCGGCTGCGGGAAATAACTCGGCGTGCCGCGTGACTTACAAGCCAGCGGGCGAGCTGCCGGCCGGCCCGTCACACTTTGGGCCCGTCACACTTTGGGCCCGTCACACTTTGGGCCCGTCACACTTTGGGCCCGTCACACTTTGGGCCCACCAACGGCCGGGACCGCTCGCCACGCGCTCAAACAATCGACCGGCGTGCTAAGCGCTAACCGCTAAGTGCTACTTCACTGCTCCGCTCATTAGCAACACAAACGCTCGTTTTTCCTCACAAAACGCCACCGCTGAACTTTTGGGCTCCAGCTCACTGAGTGCTAAACTCATGCTAATGCTAATCGAAGCACAACGGCACCGTGTGTGCGTGCGCGTGCGCGGAATTGTGTGACACACACATGCATGCTAAAACACTAGTTTTATCCAAAACGACATTCAAAATGAAATAAATGAGTTCATGCGCGCACACACAAACAAGCTGATGTTTAGACGCACGCACACGCAGGCACGCACACACCTTGGCATCTACGCACACACGGTAAGTGTCGCCAATCGCCATAAATATTGATGACGTGTCTTGCAAAGAGAGAAACATTCATAAGCTGCAGTTTGGGAAATTAACGCTGACTTGATTTTTTTCCAAAAGTGCATAAAAAAAAAACAATTGAAGGGTGAGTTGAACTAAAACATATAATGTGTGTGTGTATATATGCATACTGTACACACACACACACAAAGGAGTCAAGAGTGTCGGATGAAGACGTCGACTCTTGGCCGAGTGCCGAGACGAGAGAGGAAGCGTCCACGCACGCACGCACAAATTGCCGGTGACCTTGCTTGAATGCAGCCGGCTAAATAGCGTCTGAGGCTGAAAAGGGAAAGCAGACGGACAGGTGGCCTGGGTGGGAGGGGCTGGGGGGGGGCGGGGGGGGGGCTTTGTTACCACAGGAGATGTAACGAGCAACAAGAAGAGGACGAAGACGAAGACGATGGGATGGAGCGGCGAGTCGAGAAGAGACGAGATCAGGGAGGAAAACGCGAGCCGGCAAAACTTTGGATGGATCTGACGCGCTTTCCTCCCGCATTTTCTCAGGAATGCGAAAAGAAAAAATATTCCTGAAAATGACAAGCGGTTAAAAAAATGGAAGGATGCTCAACATTGAAGAATGGGACGAGTGAGGATCGAGATCGGCGATCAGCATCGGGCCGATACTCAAAATGGGAACAATCGACATCGTCAATCGTCCTTGTTTTTTGGGGGGTAAATTTATGTATCCAAAAGTATCGGTGTTGACTTTCGTACTGGTATCGAAACAACAACAGTGGCATCGAGTATCCTAATTGCTTTTTTTGAAGTCACAATTTGATCTTTGGTCACCATTTTGTATTTCATGCAACAAAATGGCCACCGTGTCATGTTTTGTACTTACAATGACGCCATTTGGTATTTGTTGGCCCAAATGCGTTTTTTCAGACGCTTTTGGCCGCTGCAAAAAACCTCACATTTGCAAAGTGATTCCATCAGTTTTGTATGCGGCGCTCGCGTGCGCATCGGCGCCGTAACACGAAGCCGGCGCGTTGCGGCGCGTTATTGCGCTGTTGTGTGGTCAACAAGTGTCTTGGGTGATTTTCATTAGCGATAGCGCCGCCCACAAATCAAAACGCGGCGCCGCTGGCTCGGGGCTGCTTTCATTTCCTGTTGAGCGGCTGTGAAGGATTGCGAGCGTGGCGGCGCTAAGGGACAGGAAGCCGGAAGGATAAAAGCGGCGGCGGTGGCGGTGGCGGCGGCGGCGGCGGCGGCGGCGGCGACGAGGAGGAGGAGGAAGAGGAGGCGTGAATGTGTGGCACGCTGCAAATTAGCGAGACAGCCATCAGCTGACACGAAAGGTCGCGCTCGCTTGTTCCGTCGAGATCTTTCACACGGCGGGACGACAACAACAACAAAAGCTCAAACGACCGTCGCGGCGACGGCAACGGCGCTCGACTGTTGCCATGGTAACCGTTCGCACAAAGTCCACAGAAACTGCACCAAAGACATTTGGACGGTTTTATTTCAGCATTTTCTTTCAAGAAAATGCAGACTTTTTTTATATAAATGTATTATTTGAAGTAAAAAAACGTAAATGATAACATTTTCGTTTCAGTTTGTTGCTCAGAAGGAAAAAAACGAAATATGTGTTTTGCCAATTCAAAATAAAGCAAGATTCGGATTTAAATCAGATTTTGTTTCAAGCAAAAGCAGTTTGTCGAGAAAAAAAAAATCACACGCATGAAACAAATTCTTTTATCAATTAAAAAAACGATTTTGTAGGCGGCATGAAAATTCGTAACTCGCTCGTTCGTTCTCTCAAAGATTGACTTTTTTTTCTTGAAAAAAATATGAAGAATCTCATGAGTTCATTTTGACAAAATAACTGCTATAAAAGGACTTTTTTTTTTCATCTAACAAAATGTTAATGTTATGAATTTTGTTCTTGTAAAAGTGACATCGTTTTAGTCGTTTTAACACCGAAAACAATTTTGTTAGTGGAAAAAATAATAATCTGTTGCTTGTCAAGACAAAGTACAGAAAAGTAAACATAACTCAATATCTATGTTTGACTTTTTTCTCGACTATTCTTATGAGTTATGACTTCATTTTGATAAAATAACTTCATTAAGTGAAAATGATTACTTGAAAAGAAATAAATATATTTATTTATATATATTTGAACTATATTTATATGAAATATGTTTGAAATGCAAATGAAGAAGAAATGACTCCAAAATCTCAATTCATTGATATTCCCGTACTTCCCGTAAAGTGGAATATCAAGTAAAAATAAACATTTCAAAGAATTATTGTCAAATATTGAGGTGGAATATCACAAAGAGAATGAAAAACATGAATTGAACGAAACTTCAAAGTTTCATAACATGTTTTGCTTCCCTTCAAACGTTAGCACATAAAACTCCATATTTTTTATACATGCTAACACACACACACGGAACCCTTGCCGATTTAACTCAAGTGATGCCAGGAAGACATTTTTTCAAGCTTGGCAGCAAAAGCGCGCGTGCGTGCGTGCGTGCGTGCGTGCGCTCAATCCTCGGGTGAACCGCGGCGCCGGTGCGGCTGTATGACATCATCAAAAAGGGACGACAATGTGAGCGTTAACTGAAAGGCGTTGAGTGACGCCTAATTGGATTATGCAAATGAGGCAGGGGGTGAGCGCCTCATTTGCATAACAAAAGAAGAAAAAGAAAAAGAAAGCACCTGAAGTTAAAAAGAGGCCCAACGAGCTTGTTGTTGTTTTTTGTTTTGTTTTGAGTGAAGCATAAAAGCAAGCAATATGTCTGCCAGTTAGCAAAAGAAGGGAAAGGCCACAGCGCCCCCTCTCAGCTCGGAGCCGTTTCACAAGTTGTGCTACTTTCATCCATTCTTTTTCATTTGTTCTTCATTTTCTTTGATTTTGACTTGAGATGCGAGTTCATATAATATTCAAATACGAATACTCGCCTTCTTTTATTTGCTTACTTTGCTTTGAAATGTCTTTATTAGTCCTTTTGTTTGTAAATGTTGCACTTTTAATAGATGTGAAGCATTTTCAAGGCTGTTCTTTGCAGAGGATAAAGAATATATGCCTGTGAGCAGTGCAAGTGTTGCGTTCAAATATTTTTGCTTCTAAAACTGCAACTAGCGAAGCTAACTGCGATTTTTCATGATATATTCGCAATTAACACATTGACTGGCAGCCATTTTCACTGAAGCAACCCCCTTTCGCTCCTGGCTCTTTTGCTGGATTGATTTTGCAAGACTGATTTTGTGTTGTATTGCTATCAAAACAGATTAGACTCTCTTCTTTCATCGGGAAAAAAAAAGTATTATGTTTTGCAGCGATTAGGCATTAGCATATAGCTAAGTTTCATTAATTATTCACTCATCTATTTAGAATTGTGAGTAAATGAGCTTTTTTTCAACATGGCCCTGGTTGAGCTCTTATACTCTGTTGCCACCTGCTGGCCGTTTTTTTGTAATAACTAGCGTTGTTTTAAGTTCAGTTGAGAAAGTGCATCAAAGCCTTCTGTATGCTTTAGCATAAAAAAGGTATCGGGCCCGATGAATACTTCCTCATTTGCCAAACTCGAGAACTAGCGGTGTTCAGTTAGCGCCATGCTAAGGCGTACTTTCCCACCGTTTGCTTTTGGCTCCTCCCCCCACCCTCGCTTGCCTGCTAACAGAGTCGTCAGTGTAATTGCTAGCAAAGCAGCAGAGCACAAAGTGTGACACATACTTGAAGGGGGGGGGGGGGGACCCCCAAGGCGAGGGAGGGAGGGGGGGGGCGTAATGTCGGAGGAGAAAATGATGGCGGGAAAGGGGGTTTATGCTGGGAGGGAGAGTAGTAAATTGTTCCATTTTTGCGGGTAATCTAAATGCTAACTAGACGCAACTTATCAGCACAATGGATTCCCGAGCATCTGTTGAAATAACGGAGGATTTGTCGGACGGACGGCGCCATGATGGCGGCCAGATTAGGACGACGGCGGCCACGAGAGAGCGAGAGAGGCGGCGGCGGCGGCCACAAATGGATTGTGCAAACAAGAACAGATGACGCCCTCACAATTACACCTGTCAGAGACGCAAGATGTCTGCTGCACGCGCGCACGCACGCGCGCACGCACGCGCGCACGCTCGCACTTCACGGAACCAAAGACAATTTTCACCGTCACATGCAGACTTGAGCTGGTCTACTTCACTCAAGGAGACAGCGGCGGATGGGCGCCTTTTCTCCAGCGGGGGGCGCTACACGAGTCGAGCAAGGCCACAAGAGGTGGGATGGGATGGGAGGAAAAAAGACGGGAAGAAAGACAATGCGGAGGAATAAAAGGAGGACACCGAGACAAAGGGCGAGGAAACAAGAAGGAGTGATGGCAAAACTAGGAGACGAGGACACAAGACGAGATCGAGAATGGAAGGAAAGAAGGAGGAGGAGGAGACAAGGGGGAGAAAAGGGGGGCGGGAGAGGAGGAGTGGCAACGAAAGAAAAGAAAAGAAAGAAAAGGAAGAAAGAAAAAGAAAAGAAAAGAAAGGAAAGGAAAAGGGTTACGGTACTGTTGGTCACATGACATATGGACACCATCTTGTTAGCCTGCTGTTGGCCAAACGATTTTTGTGTGTGTGTGTGCGTGCGTGCGTGCGTGCGTGCGTGTGCGTGTACTCTTGACTTGTTCGCGGAGGCCCATCGGCGAGTGGAAGTCGTGGAGGAGACGAACAAGTTGAGCGCAGTTCATGTGATGAGAAACCACCACAAGTTAGCATGGACGCTAAACTCAACACCTTCCTGTTCCCTGGTGGAGGTAACGTGCTGGTTCGCATCCAAAGTCACAGCAGGCGGCCCTCGGGAAAATGTCCCCAAAAAAGAAGGGCAGGAAAAGCGCTAAAGTAGGACGAGAGACGCCGGCAGAGACGCGTCAAACTTCCTGTGACGAGCGCACACGCGCCAACTCCCAAGCGCGCACGCACACGCCAACGTGCGCGTCATTCGGCCTCCGCAATTTTGCATTCAGTTTTCAGCATTCGCACGCAACTTACACACAAATTGCATTTTATAGTTAGAAGGGAAAAAAGTATCCTGTTTCGTGTCGTAAATAAAAACTAAAATCACAACAAGAAGGAAAAACAGCGGATTTTGTTTCCAGCAAAAATAGTTTGCGCTTTATACCAACAAAACTCAAAAACATTTTGTCAAGTCAAATCTTTTCATGAATAAAAGCACATTTTGTCGGGATGAAAATAAGAGGACAGAAAAGAAATTCAATTCAATTCATTTTCATTTCTCTGTCATAAGCGATCACTCAGACAACTGTAGGAGAGACTTTGCCCAAAAGCAGGACGCCGGCACGGGACCTGAGCCAAAAACGGGACCTGAGCCAAAAACGGGACAGACAAAATGTTGCCGGTGAAATCCACCGGGACTCGCGACACAAGGCTGAAAACGGGACCGTCGCCGTTAATCAACTCACAAATCTCGTCAGTCTACCTAAAGTCTGATGCTAACGTACGATGCCATTCACATGCTAATAGTTAGCATCGCTTAGCTTTAAACTCATACATCTTCCAAATTGTTTCTATTAATAATATTTAGTATTTACATTTCTAAAGAATTGAATTCTATTTGTATCTCAAGGCAACAACTTCAACTCACAATCCAGACAAATGTGCAGGCGTGCACACGCACACACAGCAAACGCATTTCCCGTGACAGCGCGGGAAATCCTCCTCTCGGGGGTCCCCGCAGTATGACAGCCACGCGAGAAGAATGCGTGTGCGTGTTTGCAGCGTGAGAGTGCGCGTCACCCTAAAGTGTCCCCAGAGACACGTTTTGTCGGCAAGAGGAAGAAAAAGCGCAATCATCCGTCTCTCCGAGGAGTTCCCGTCACGCTGCGTGACGCCATTTGACATTGGTCACTTTATAAGGTACAGCTAAGGCGGCAGCAGCAGTTGCCATGGTAACAACTGGGCAGATCGGGGGGGCCATTTTGCATCACAGACCCCCAACAATAAACTTTTGTACATGCTAGCGGTGGCGGCTGCTAAGCATGCTAGCATCTCACTCAAGAAAAAGGGACATTTTGGAATTTTCAGTCCTACAAACAGGAAGTGAAATGGCTAACGTTAGCATGCTATCTGACATGCCAAAATGATGCCATATCCACGAAAGCCACAAAACTGGGAAATTTCAGACCTCCCAAACGGAAGCGCAAGGGCTAATGTTAGCATTGTTGGCGCGATTGCATACACGAGCAGTTATTCCTAGCCAGTATGCTAGCTCCTGGTCCAAAGTGATGCTGCATTCATGAAAGGCCAAAAAAAGGGACATTTCAGATGCCCAAATAGAAGTTAAGGCTAACGTTAGCTCCGTGCACGCAAACAATTTCAAACCTTAACCGAGTGCTGCTGCATTCCCAAAAATGACAAACATTCAGACTCTCAACCAGGAAGCACAATAGCTAACGCTAGCAAACATGCTAGCTTTGAAGTATTTGAGCGGGCGAGCATACTAGCTGGCACGCTACATTCAAATAGACCACAAAAATGGGAAAGCTCCAAGCAGAAAGCACAATGGCTAACATTGCTAGCATGTTAGCTTTGAAGTCTCGGGAAAAGTGGGAAGTTTGGGCTTTTCCAAAAATGGGAAGCTCAAAGACTCACGTTAGCTCCATTGAAAGTTTCACAGCTGTCATGCTATCGTAGCGCTAGCACTAGACGTTATTTTCACTTGATGACGAGCTCGCACATCCGCCGCCGCCGCCGCCGCCGCCGCCGCAAACTAATTGTTTGTGTTATGGTTGCTCGCTACGAGGACACTTTTTTTCAGACTGATATCAGCACAAGTAAGTAGTACTTTTGATACGTCACATTTCACCCCCAAAAACAAAAAATCATGTCAGATCATTTGAAAGAACGACCTGCATATCCCATGAGAGCATTTTTTCTTTTGGAATTGACAGCAGGTTTTTTTAACAGCAGTTTCCGATTTTTTTCTCTTCATTAGTTCAAAAACATTTGCTATCTTTCTAAAGGTCACACAATAAACATTGAAAGAAATGATGCAGTCCCAATCAAAATATGTGCTTAGAGGACCTTTTCTACTTCCTGATTGTAAAATGGCCACGAGAGGGCGGCCAATATTGGTTATTGGTATCGGTATATTCCATCGCATAAAATCGGTCCCAGATATTCAGCCGATACCGAGAACTGGTATCGGTCCTCGCCCGTCCTAAAGAAGAGCCCAAATGAGAACATTTGAGCATTCTGACGGGATGGCCAACGCGTGGCTCACGTTAGCTCGCCCGCTAGCTCGCCAGCTGCCGAGCGGCGGCCATCTTGACAGCACGTATGAAGGATGAACGTTATTAAAATGGAAATAAACAGCCAGCAAACTTGCACCGGCTCTTATCTGCCGCTAGCAAAGATACTTGCTTTTGTTTTGCGTGCGTGTGTGTGTGTGTGTAGAAAGCAGAAATGGCATGTAAATAGACATGATACTCTTACACATAAGTGTGTACAAACAGACACATGCGCAAACACAGATGACAGCATGTGTGCGTGCGCGTGCGCGTGTGCGTGTGCGCGCACGTGTTACCGGAGGCTAGGGCCGCTATCAGCGCTAAGACGATTAGCACACGTCATTTGTCATGTGGATGGTGGCAACATATAGTGCTACATTTAATTTAGCACGCTGGGGGGGCACCGTGTGCACGTGCGTGCACGCACGTGTGTGTGTGTGCGCGCTGGCGCGTCCCCCATCGACACACGTAAACATAAAAAGCCCTCAAGGAAGGAAAAAAGAACGGCAAAGAGAAAGAGTGACAGATGTAAGTGAAAGGGAATGAAAGGTGCGTGCGTGCGTGCGTGCGTGCGTGCGAGCGTGCGTGCGCGCGCATACACATCCGATCCGCCACACGCCAAAACCAACAAACGTGATTATGAATGATATGAAAACATTTGTTTTGCATTTTTTTCTTTTCCTCACTCCTGCATTTCGGGGGCTTGAAATGATCCCGTGTCGAGGGGGCGGTCCCGCCTCCCGAAACCCCGCCTACATATACTGCTGAGCTGGCGTGAGTAAGGATTCGTTGCCATGGCGACCCGGAGCGGAACTCGGGTGTCGTGTCGATGCGAGTTATGCAAACGCAAAGACTTCATTAAAAAGTTGTGAAATCTGTCTTTGAGCAAGACAAAGTCAAAGTTGAAAAATATGGAATGGAATGAAAAGAGCGGCGGTGATCGAACCCGGATCGGGGGCCAAGTGTGGCCCTTTTCTAGCGGCCTCAACTTGTATCAAAAACAAACAAAACTTTTGGCAAAATCACATGACTGAAAAAGAAAAAAGAATTCTGGAGGTTTTTTTTTTTCACTTTTATTTCTGAATGACATGAAAAAAAGGAGGAAATTGTTAAAGTGACTTTTTGTCATCGGAACGTCGCGAGACTTCAGAACGCGACCGACAAGACAAGACACAAAAAGGAGGAAGTCGGTGGAAGCTTAAGAAATAAAGATGTCCCAAAAAAACAAACATTTGAAAGATATTTGAAAATGTGGTCAAGGAAAAAACGATCTTTTCTTAATGACTGAATAAAGTTAGCTTGATAAGCAAGGTCAAAGTTCGCAAGGGTAGGGAGAAACCTCGGCATGGTTGATACACGCTTGGCTTTCAATTTCTTCCACGAGTGAGCATCAACGCCATCAACGAACCCCCGCCATCAACAACCCCCCGCCATCAACGACCCCCGCCATCAACGACCCCCGCCATCAACGACCCCCCCCCTAAACGACCCCCCCCCCCCCCCAAGAAGGATGTTGCTGGACTTCTCATGAAAATGAGCGTAACTGACTTGGAAACATCAACATGTCCCTTTTCAAATAATGGCTAAGAGGCTAAGCTATGCTAGGCTATGCTAAAGGCGCCGCCATTTCCTGGCGTCCAGATTGAAGTTGGGCTGGCGTTCGAACAGACGCCGACAAGAAACGGACTTTTCTTGTCCTTTCGCTCCACAATATTTCGGGCCATCAAACACATTTTTTTGTGCAAGACTTGCTACAGGCTAAGCTAGCAATCGGCGAACTGGGCTAACGTCCCGTTTGCTCAAAAGTACTCAAACGTTTCCTCAACTTATTTTACTCGTCACCTTTGCAAAGTTGCCATTTTTGTGTGCGTGTTGTTTTGCGCTAATTGCCACCACAGCCACGTTGGGTCATTTGAGGCTTGCAGAGTTCAAATGTCAGCGATGCGCAACTTTTGGGGATTCGCAAGCAGGCCGCAAAACGCGCGTTTGCAAGAAGGTCACACACACACACACACACACACTTTAGACCGTGTGTGTGTGTGGAGAGTGGACGGCGTCGGTACGACATCCAACAATTAGGAACAATAGAGACATGAAATGATGGGACTTGTTGAAGTCATTTGAGACAAAAAAGGGTTGAAATGAAAAGTGTTACTTTTTAAGTGTATTTACTGCGTGCGTGCGTGCGTGTGCGTGTGCGTGTGCGTGTGCGTGCGTGCACTTCTGTCAGCCAAAGCCTGCGCTGGTGTGAGAGCTGCTGACGGTGCAGCCTCGATGGCGCTAATGTCTACCTGTCCTTGAAAACACTCTTCAATTACGCCACACCTCAGACACACACACACACACACACACACACACAAGCGCGCGCACGTGCACACAGCAGTGAATACACACAAAAAGAAACACTTTTCATTTCAATCCTTTTTTTGTCTCAAATGACTTCAACAAGTCCCATCATTTCATGTCGGGACGTTCGTTCTGGTGCCGGTTCTGAGTATTCAGTCCGAGTACTCAGCAAAAAAGTACTCACAGCTTGAGTACTTTGAGGACGAATGACGCAAATGAAGCTGAAATACTTCTGAGGAGGAATTATTCAATGGCAGATTTGCTTTACGTGAAGTTTCGGCGCCGCCCATACAAGCATCTCTCGCTATATATATATATTAGTTCCAAAAGCATCTGAACTGAACCGTAAATCAATGTGGGTCGTGAATGCAATGGATTTTGTCAATATGGCGGCGACTTTGTTTTGTGGCGACGCGATTGCTGCAGCTTGTGAAAAAGAAGCGTCGCTTTGGATGATGTCACTCGTCTTCCCGCCGGGGCTTCCTCGCCGGCTCGCTACCTGGAAATGAATTTTCTCTCCTCCAGACGCCTCCCGGGGCCGAAACGCCTCCGGAAACGCATCCTGGCGCCGCAGACAAAAGCCGAGGACGGGAAGCAGCAGATGGCGCGTGGGATTGGACGCCGGCGGCGGAGAAGACGGATGAATGACGACGGCAGAAATTAAAAGATGAATTACCGACAAGCGCGCACGAAGCTGCGGCGGCCATTTTGATGATGGATATGGGTAGGAGCCCCCCCGGCGGCTCACGACGGGAAGAAAACGCCAGCGAGAAGATCGCTTGGTGACACGACTTCCACGGAAGACATCGGGAAGACATCCGCCATCTTGACACCGTTTTCTACATTTATCGCTTAAAAAAAATCATTTCCATCCCGTATTCAAAGACAAGACATGACAGCACGTAGAAATATTGATTTTTTTTAAGGGTGGGGGCACTTCATCATTTGTGACTTTGTGAAATTTGTGAGAAAAAAACTGAAAAACCTCCGAGAAAGACGCGTAGCGAAGTTGTAGTCTAATGTGAAGTTTCCGGTTCACGGGAAAAAAACCCGCTTTATCTTTTTTTTTTTTCTTCTTCTTTTATGGACAACCGAGACGCCATCAAAGTGTGCACAGGCACTGACGACAAACTTCTGCCGATACCAGGTATCGATACTCTGATTTCCGTCTCCAGATTTGACGCTCTCGAACGGCAAACGTCGTTTCAAATGATTTGCTTGCGTTTCTTTTCCAGCTGACGCTTTTCCGACAAACACGCACGCGCAATTCAAACGCTTTTAAGCGCACACGCACGCGCGCACACGCACACACGCAGCAGCCGGCGGTTTGATGATAAGATGATCAAATCTCAGCGGAGCGCATGCCGGGAAATGCTTTCTGTGAACAACAACGACGACATCATGCGCGCTTTTTCTTTGACAAAGAAAAACATGCCGACACGCACAATCGCAAGTCATCGGATGCGCGCGCACACGCCAACACGCCGACACGCCAACACGCCGACATCCGACTCAGGAAACCATGACGAGCGCGTCGGGTTGTCGCTAGCAAACAAGATGACAAATGCATCATTTCATCAAATAATCGTGTCGAAAGTTATTTTGCAGAAAGCCCCCCCCCCCCCCCCCACACACACACACACATGACGCTTTATTAAGCAACAGCCAGCAGGTGGCAGCAGAGTATAAGTTTGTTGGCCGATTGTTGGCCGATTGTTGGCCGATGCTCGCTTGAACATCGTCCACAACCTCCAACAATGGTGCGATTTTTTTCAAAGGACATCCTGGAAATCTTTTGGCCGAGGTTCGAACAGCAGGCGAGCACTCCGCCCAAAAACGTGAAGTGAGCACGTGTGACAAACGTGTGACAAACGTGTGACAAACGTGTGACAAACGTGTGACAAACGTGTCACCGGCGAGAAAACGACGCACAAAAACATATCGTGCCAAACACGCCTGCGGAACCCTCGTCGGATTTCAACACGTTAACAATCACACGCACGCACACACGCTGTCAATCAAACATCAACACAAAACGCGTCAACTTTTTAGGCTCAATTTTTGGGGACGGTTTTGTTAAATGTAAATTAAATAAATACATGAATATGACAACAATAATACCATAAATAACATATTAATACATGATAATAAAAATCAATAAAAAGTACAGTAAGTCAATTCAATGTAATTTGTGTGTTAAATATAAATTAAAAAAAAGCAGTAACACATTCATTGTTATATTATACAATATGATGTTTAACATTACAACATAACCCAAATGAAATATTATTTTAAAAATCGGAAAATGGGATCTTTTGCAGCTGATATCGATCAGCTGAAAATCAGGTGATCGCCAGATTTCCAATCACGTGATTGGATCGCGATCATTTTGATTTTATTAAGCGGCAGGCCGGGTCATCATCATCATCATCATCATCATCATCATCATCATCATCATCATCATCATCTTCATCATGTGAGCAACAAGTAACAACTTTATCGTTTTGTCTTATGAACTTTCAACGTCAGTTGCCAACAATCTGAATTTCAGCTAACAATCGACAGATGAACACATGAATGCGTCATCATCATCATCATCATCATCATCATCATCAAACAGAAATCACGTCATGCTCATTAACGCCAATGAATGACGTTGGAGCGCGCTGACGTGCACGCGCTGCCATAAAACTTCATGCGGACACACGCGCATTCAGCAAGCAGGCGCGTGCACGCCACACTGTTGAGTTCAAACACACACACAGCCACACGCACGCATCCGCTCGCGTTACCGTTGTGTGCGCGCGTGCTCGTGCTGGATGCTGGCCTTGGTGGGCGCCATGTTCCGGTGGAGGGGGGAGGAGGTAGGGGGGGGGGGGGGTACGGAAGGAAGGAATTGGGGGGTGGGGGGGTGGGGGCGGGGGCGGGGGCGGGTTTCTCTGCTCAAGCTTCTCCTCTCAGGCGTCGGCAGTAGCGCCAATGCGTCACGGCGGCGGCCGCGCGAGACAAAGCCATGTCCAGGCGTGCGCGTGCACGCGCGCAAGCTCTCCACTCGGCGGGCTGCACGCCGAGCGAGGCGAGGCGAGGGGGGCGAGGGGGGCGAGGGGGGACCCGGACCCCCGCCGAGCCAAGAGCCTCCGTCGATTCCAAGCCTGCCTCCGCAACTCCCACGCTCGGAATCGCCAAGACAGGAAGAAAAAAAACAAAAAGCCGGCAAAAAAGAAGCCTCCGAGCGGACGACACGCCGGTGGGCAGTCGGGGATCGGCGTGTCCCCCCTGCACCCCCACCCACCACCACCCCCCGCCTTGTCGTCCCCCTCCGACGGCGGCGTGTTTTCTCTCCCGCCCGCGTGCCGCAAAGACGCCGCTCGCCTCGTGCGTGTACGCGCGCGACCGCCTCAATGCATGCGCGCGCGCGTCTTTTTATTTCATTTCCCCCGGTGGCGTCTTACAGGTTGCATCCAATGTCAGCACAAGGTGGGGGGGGGGGGGCAGGAGGAGGAGGCGACCGTGTCAATCTCACACGCACGCGCACCAATTCCAAAGTTTCCACGTGCATATTGAACCTGTTGCTGAGCTCAAATTGAAAATTGCACAAGTCAACGGGATGAAAAAGTGCTGCCGTGCGCGCCTTCCAAGCTAAAAGCAGCTCGCGGCTTTTCTCAAAGCTGCAAAAGTCGATTCAATGCAAACAAAAGAGCAAATGAGCCAAAAGTCAACTTTTTGGACAATTCAACATGCGGAAAATCCATACGGATTTTGGAAGTATGAACGAATTGTCATCTGCTAGCGTAGCAACGCTTAGCTTAGCATGTTGAAGATGCTTGAGCTGGCTCTCTCCGCCGATGACCTCTCAAGGTCAAAGCTTGTTACAGGTCAGAAAATTCACATTTTAAAAAGTGTTTACTAAAAAAAAAAAAAAAAAAAAAAAACTTTCATAGTGATTCGGAATTCGAGTAAACGATTCATGACGAACGACTCCCGAATCGTTTACTCGACTCCCGAATCCCCACGAAGGGATTTGAAGGCTGAAACGCTTGATAGAAAACTCAATATGACCGATTGTATCGATGACTCTCGGTTTGACTCTCGGTTTGACTCTCGGGCTGAAACTGTGAATCGAGTACTTTCCAATTACGATATTGGGATTTTTTCATACAAGTGATAATATAGACTTTTGGACTGGAACAAGTAATCGAGTACTCCCTAACCTCCGTATGATTTTTTATTTTTTGGTTGACAATTTAGTGACATGGTTAACACTGAATTAATGAATCGAGTACTCCTGGGATTTTCACATTATGGATTCGATCGTTTAGCAAATCGTCGAATGAAAGTCATTTTGGAACTTTATTTGGCCAACGCCAATGACGTCATTGCAATTCCATTTAAAACAAAATTGAAAACGTAAAGGATGCTTTTTTGTGTGTAAATTTAAAATGAAGGTATTTTTCATAAAGTTGTATTTAATTACACGCTGCTTCTCTTAAAAAGTGTTGGTTTGCTAACAAGCATTTCAATTTGCCCCCCAAAAAAAATAAGCCATTTTTGGTTCAATTTTTGGCCGAAAATGCAAACGATTGCGCATGCGGGAACGCCCGACATTTTCACACTTGACATTTTTCACAGCACATCTCGTGAATTGAAAATCAAACGGAAAATCTTTTTCCTGAATGGACGCAAGGCATCGTGGGATGCATTTCGCTTTTCAAGTCGTTTCAAGATGAATTTTCTTGCGCTGACAACATCGACATTTGGTCGACAATCGATGCGAAAACGCATCGATTGTCGGGACGATCAAGAAATGGTTGTTTTTTTTTGTCACGTCAAATTTCTACTTCTCAGTCGCTCCATCCAAACATCATCCGTCTTTCAAATGACTCACAAGATCACCGACTCTGGCAACCCTGCGTGCTGGAAATGTCATCAAATCATAAACGCAACATTCGAAGCTCGCCTCGAACGGGAACAACTCGGACCCGATCAGGAATCAAAGGAGAGACAACCGTCTCAAACATCTGTAATAGCAGATGCGGGTTTGAGGGGACCACACGCGGGGGCTTCAGGGGCCCCCTGACAGTTGGCCCGCCTTGGCGGTTTCAGTCGCCGCCGCCGTCGCTGTCTCGCCACCCGCAAGCTTCCCGCAAATCCGCCCCACATGGTCCGGTCGCTCACATTTAAATAAGGACGGCGCCCCTGTCCATGTCCCCCTCCCGTCCCCGGGGCTCTTCGACTTCATCAGAGAGCCGCTTGTCTAGGGAATACCTCAACGCGGGTGTGCGTGCGTGCGCGCGCGCGCGTCAGCCGCCCCACAGAGTGTGATGATTAGAAGGAAACGAAAAGCAAAAAAACAACCCACTGTGCGGGATCGCGCAGCAATCATTCACACCGAAGGCGGCAAAAGAGTCAAGCAGCGAAAGGGAGACGGACGGACGGACAGACGGACGGACTGACGGACGGACGGACGGACGGACGTTGAGGTGAAAACAACTTGAAAATCTTTGGACTTGTTGGAGCACAACTCAACCCGGGCACAACCCGAACAAAGCAAAAGTCACGCTGCTCACGCAACCGTGACTCGAACCCGATATCATTTAAAAATAATAATAATAACGGATGTGCTTCTTTACAGCTGCGCCGCAATTCTTGTTTGAGGACCAAAGTGACTTTTGTCTCGTTGGAGCCAACAGGTCTTCCCGCCATCCCGTCTTCCCGCCATCCCGCATGCAGGTACCTTTGCTGGTAGCCCGGGAGTCCCTGCACGCTCTGCGGGCTTCCGCTGGTCGCTCCCGGGACCGGCATGCGCCCCACCGGCGCTCCGCTCACCATCCCGCCTCCGCCACCGGCACCGGCACCGGCACCGGCAGCCGACGCCGTCACTTGCACGCTGAAGTCCGGGAAGATCCTGATCATGGCGCCGGCTTGGAACACAACCTTCTCGCTTCTTCTTCTTCTTCTTTAACCTTCTGATGGATTTCTGGAAGTCCGGATCATGTTCGGTCCAAAACGCAAGCAGGCGATGTCGAGGGAAGACGAAGGCGAAAAAGTGTCCTATCGAGTGAAGAAACTTGGACTGGCCAAGCAGCCGCAAATGTTCTTTTTCTTCTTGTTCTTGTTGCCACTTGTTGTTGTTATTGTTGCGCGCGTGCGCGTCTGGCGGTCCGGCCGGCGTGTCTCGTCCTCACACGCCGACAGAAGCAGCTCGCGTGCGGCCATCCTCCCCGCCGAGTGGCCCAAGGTCCGACTGGCAGCTGCGAGACGCGCGCGGCCACGCGGCCACGCGGACGCGCGCGAGCTCTGCGGGGCGAGGATACGCTGACGGGCTCGCGCGCGTGTGGAGGAATGTCGACGAGCGCGCGTGCGCGCGACAGCGATGACGGTTCACGTGCGGATTCAATTCAAAGCTTTTGTCTTCTTTTAAAAGGTTTCGACGAGGAAGATTTGACAAAAACATTTTGGACTGCAGGAAAAAACCTCCAAAGCTTCTTTCAAATATGTTGACATTCATATTCATAGAGTGACTTTTTTTTTTTTAAGGGATTGATGTTGTACTATGTTAGCGTTTGTGTCATCGTTTCCAAAGTCAAAAGAAATGTTTGCAAATGTCGCATTTTAACGATAATCGGTCTTCTTTCACGAAGGACCACAAAAATCAATCATCAAAATCAGAGGATTTGGACCATTTAAATAAAAAAAAAAAAATGGCTCCAAACGATGATTACAAATAGTTGCCGATTCTTTTGTTAACGGACGACTTGCCGATGAATCAACTCATTTTGACAGCTGTAGAATGAACGGACTGATTTCAATTCAAAGCCCGGAATGTGAAAATGCGCCGATGGGCAATTTGGAGATAAACATTTGCACTTTTGGGGAAAAAAATGTGAATATTTGGAAGGAGAAAAAGAGCAGCCGCAAAACATGAAGATTTGCCGTACGTCAACATTGGAATGACGTCAATGAGATGAAGAATGAGGAAGTTGTAGAAGGGCATGAAAAAGGCGGCGTTGCATTCAAGGACCAGCAGGATTTTGAGTCCCACAAGTCCCGACGTACTCAAACGCAGCACGCGTTTTCCAAGGCTGAAATTTCTGCCGCTGATGACGACGTTGACGTCGCCGAGCAGACGATGAAGATGTCCGTCCGCGTTACCGTGACGACGAGGACGACGAGGACGGGCGGGACGAGCGTCAAATCAAATCAGGCGCCGGACGGCAAACGTCCCCGCGCGTTCATATTTGATGGATGAGGTCGGTTGGCCGGCCGGCCGGGGGTCAAAGTTGAGAGCCCGGCCCCCGCCGCCGTAATCAAAGCGGAAACTCCGCCGCCGCCGGTGATGAATGAACTGCTCGCGGGAATTACGCACGCCGCTGGGTGACGCCCACGCCGGCGCACGCACGCCGCTAGCGTCTCCACGCCTCCACATGCAAATGATTGATCATACGCATCCACTTGCGTCTTTGTCACTGTCACGCGCGCGCACACGCACACACGCAATAACACACGCACACACGCAAGCAGTTATCTTCGTCGCACACCTCAATATGCAAGTGATTGATAATAGACATCAACTTGTGTCTTTGTCTCACACGCACGCACGATGATTGATGGCGTCGCTGGGACGGCGCCGTCATCTTCGCTTTGGGTCTTCGGCGGCCTTTCGGCGGCCTTTCGGCGGCCCGCGCAGCGCGTCGCCGTCTTTGCGTCAAATTGTTTTCCAAACGTCTGCCGACCGCCGCCGTCGACATTTAATCGCCGCGCGCGCAATTAACGATGCGTTCAAGGACCCGACAATGGCCGAGCGTCACAGCTCAAGAAGAAGTCGGTTCGCAACTGATGAAAGCGCGAGAAAACCAGCAAAGGATTTCATTGCTCAGCGTTGCTTTTACGTTCTCAAAAGTTGGCTTCCAATTTCAAGAAATGCCAAAATCAAACTCAACGGAAACGCCAGAAGTTCCAAAAAGGGCCCGAAATTCACAAAAGAAAGCTTTTAGCTCGGAAGGGCGGAGTTTCAAGCGTTTGGAAAAAAGGAAAAAGCACATTTTGCCGATGGAAACGCTGGCAAGGCCGGAAACGTGATCGGGTGCGACGTCACGTGCGTTTGCGGCCACAAAGCAAAGTCGTGCGATGAAGTCAAGAAGGTTTGGCGGGAAAAGCAAACGGAAATCTTTTGGGAATTCATTCAAGAGCGAATAACGGTTAACGATTGCTCAAAAGCAGAGTCAGACCACGCCGTCGGATGCCGTCGGACGTCGTCGGATGCCGTCGTACGCCGTCGGATGTTGTCGGACGTCGTCGGATGCCGCCGGACGCTGCCGGACGTCGTCGGACGTCGCCGGATGCCGTCGGACACCGTCGGACGTTGCTGGATGCCGTCGGACGCCGCCGAACGTCGTCGGATGCCGTCGGACGTCGTCGGATGCCGTCGGACGCCGTCGGACGTTGTCGAACGTCGTCCAGCGGCGCACTCGCTTCCTGGTCGTCTTCGTCTTCTTCTTTGAAAAGACTGGCGGCATCCGACATCCGCTCTCAATATTGGCAAAAGGACAAAAAAAAAAAAGTCACATGACCCTTTTGCGCTTTTGAATGACCTTTGAAATGTCTCGTCCGTGTTTTCAATGAAGTCCTCGACCTCATTTTGGGGTCGCGTCAACTCCGACAATGAATGATGGTCAAATCACGTTTCTTTTTGACCTCCTCCGATAACGTGAGAAAAAGTCTTTTGGGCACTCATCGCGCACGTCGACGGATTTTGCGTGCGCCGCCGGGAAGTGCGCGGCTACGCGCCAGCGCGCCTCATTCTCATTGGCCGCACACGCACCAACACGCCGGGACGCAGTTTGATTCCGACGCCACAACAACATTAACGAGGCGCTTCCCTCGGAGTGCTGAAAACACACGCGCTAAGAATGTGAACTCTGACCTTGTGTCCAGCTGAGTCTCGGGGTTGTTGGAGTGCTGCCGGCCAGGACGAAGTCCACTTGGCCATCGCGCCGCCCAGCAGCCTGCAACAAAACAACACTTGAGTGCTGATGGAACAACGGAGCAAAAGCAAAATGTCAGCTTCCATGAGGAAAAAGCGCTAGCTAGCTTGCTAACCGCTAACATTAGCATATCTGAGACCAGATTCATCCATTTTTCTGTCTGTCCGGCCGTCCACCTTCCCATCTGTATCCTGTCTGTCCATCTATCGACAAGTCTTCCATCTGCCGCCTTCCTATCTTTCTTCTGTCCGTCCGTCTGTCGTCTGCGTGTCCGTCGGTCCGTCCTTCTCGGCAAATGTTAAAAAAGGACTCGGACGAGTGTCAATTAGCACACACGAGTAAACCGTTCACATGGGCCAATGCTAGCAAGTATTTTACATGAGCAAATATTAGCCACCTTAGCTAACAGCAAACATGAGCTCACACAACCAAAGCACAGGAAACAGTTGACATAAATGGAGCTTACGAAACTTGAGCAAGTAGCTTCTATTAGCAAACATGAGCAGATATAACCAAATTAGGCTAACGCTAATAAGCAGCTAACATTGCGTACATGAGCCAAGCAAATATTTGGGATACACAAACTGTCAACAAGCCTAACAAGGGAATTAGCAACATGTGGCTAGCATACTGTACGTGCGTGCTAAAGCTAAAGGCTAACAGTGTTTATGAAGGCTTACGTGTGAGGGGAACGTGTTTGTTGGACGTCCACAATGTTGAAGGTAAAGTTGGACTCAGTCACACAGGAAGACGTTCAGGAAAAAGACAAGCAGGAAATGGAGGGCAGACTCCGCCTACATTCTGCCTCACTTCCTGTTTGAAGCCAAAGACGGCACCCGCGCGTCCACGGCATCTTTTGAGAAAACGCAAAGACGATCTTTACGCAAAGGAAACGACATTGACACGGAAGCCGATCAAAGAAAACACACAAATGTGAAAATATGCACGACGACGGCGCGATTGTCGTCTTGTCACCTTTGAGGGAGAATTCCTGAGAGGGAGCGCACACGTCACTTTGGGTCGCTCCTTCAATCACAACAACATTAACATCCTATCAAAACACATCTTCATCTTTTTATGAATCCTTTCTATCGTATTTATGATTTCCATCATCATCATCATCATCTTCATCATCATCATCACGGTGGCGGTGACCTTGTGGCAAGGAAGGAAAACACGTTTTTACTCCAATCACGGCGCCAGGAGGCGGGAAAGTGGACGTGATTGAGGGCAGGACCAAAAAAATGGCTGTAAAATGAGAATTTACGAGTCCAATAATTTGAATCAAGTGAAAGGTAAACACTGTGTTGACTTGTTACCGGGTAGACGAGATCTTGCCGCAAGTTTCTTACTCGCTTTTACACGCACGCGCTTACTTCGAACAAGCTTTTCCGTCCTTAGAGTGTCAGAATGAAAGCTGATCAATTTGTAGACTGACAACATTGATGGAAGATATTTGATGATGTGATCTGATCTCTCTGGACACATTTAGCAGTTAGCCTAGCCTAGCCTAGCCTAATTTTTTTACAAGAATTATTAGCCTACACTAGCTAAACTGAGATCATTCTCAGGATAGCTGAAGGAATGTTAGCATTAGCATTGGTCATTAGCTCAGCATAGCCTAGCCTGGCTTGATGCTGCCATGATGAGGCGACACAAAAGTGATCAAAACGGAATTACTCAAAATGTTAAAAGCAAATAAGTAATCAAATAAATAATTCGCCTGGCCTCACCTGATGAGTTGGTGGAAAAATGACTAGCAAAGATTTCTTTAGCATGGCAAAAAAAAGGTTTATTGATTGTTAGCTTAGCCTAGCACAGCAAAGAGGGTGGAGCAAAAACACCACAATCATTATTCTAATCTCTTTTCTTTTCGACTGTTACGTTCGTCGAGCGTAATCATGAACGGCTAAAACAATCGTTGATCGCTAGCATAGCAAGCCTAGCGTGTGTGTGGGAAAAAAGACAGAAGGACAAGCCATGATCGTTCAGAATGTTTATTAATAATTGCATGCGTCTCCCGCCATAAGATGCTACGAGACGTTTTGACAACAACATCAGCTTCGTTTTTGTTTGCTTGTTTTTGACATCTTTTATCAATGACTGACATCCTGTCGCGCGTCAAATCCATCGAGTCAAAAAAAACAAAACTTTATTTTTCAGCTGACGGGAGTTTTATGATCTCCCGAGCGAACATGCAGTCGGGACACACGAAGCAACGCACACGCACAAGCGGCATTCCACCTTGACAAATGTACACGAGGTCAGCCTCCTCACCCTCACCTTCATCATCCTCACCTTCATCATCATCCTCATCATCATCACGGCGGCTAAAAAGGTAAGCAAGGCACAAATCGACTCAAACGCTATTTGATCTTCTTCCAAGCAAAACAGCAAAACCCCACCCACGCAAGATGGCCGCCGCCACGCGCAAGATGGCCGCTTTGCCAGCCTTGCATAGATCAAGCAGAATCTCTTTTGTCACTTTTCACGCTCAATTTTCATCTCTCATTAACGCTCGCAGCCGTCGCACGTTCTTGTCAACGCGTGTGTGCGTGAACGTGTGTTTGTGCACGTGGACATGTTTGTGTGTGTGTGTGTGCATGTTACGCGGGTACATTTGTGTGCATGTTTGCATACGTGTGTGCGTGCGTAATCTGTGCATGTTTGAATGTGTGTGTACGTGAGTTGTGTTTGCGTGTATACAAATGTGTGTGATTGCGGAAATATGAACGAAGCGCCAACGTGTACAAAAGTGTGTGTTTGTGCACGCCTGCGGCCATTTTGTTTGTCCCGGTCCACGTTGAAGCTGGGATCTTCTCGTCAAACCTTTTCCACTTCCTTTCTCCTCTTCTTGGTCTTTTTCGTCTGCTCTTCACCTGCTTTCATCTATTTGTGGCACGCACGCACGCACGCACGCACGCACGCACGCACGCACGCATGCCACTTGTTGTCGTCGTCCTCGTCTCGCCACGACGACGACGCGCAGCCGTCACAGATGGACCATCGGTGCCGGTCGGCTCTGGACGGCACAAGACAAGAATTGCAAGAAGTGAAAAGCGCTGGCTGGACTCGAACGCGTTTTGTTTGCTTTCCGACGCTCGATCGAAGACGAAGCGATTGATGTTGACGAAGCACAAAATCAAACCTTTTGGCGAGGATTGTCTTGTGTGTTGTTTGTGCTCTTTTGTGAGTTTGAAACTTCCTGAGCTTCGGTGGATGATGAAACCCGAGTGTGCGCGCTTGCGGACCTTCTGCCGTCCGGGTCACAGAGCACATCACGAGCCGCGTTCGCCATTGCTTTAATTGAGCCCGCGTGTGTGCGTGAACAGGTGGGCTCGACTGGGACGCCCGATGGGGGTCAGCGGCAGATTTATGCATCGCTGAGATCACGCGTGCACGTGTGTGTATTTCGTCCTCCTGCGTGCGCGCGTGTGTGCGTGCGTGCGTGTGCGTGCGTGCGTGTTGAAACAACAACAACCTGCAGCTGTTGAGCTGTCAGAGCGTCTACACGACTCGCGTGCCCTGCCCTGAGGGGTGCGTGCGTGCGTGCGTGCGCGCACGTGCGTGTGTGCGTGTGCGCGCGTGTCGTATGGGAGCACTGAGGTTTGCTTCGCCCTGGAGGCGCCCGTCGGCCAGCCACGAGCGCACACACACACACGCTCACATTTATATTCTTTGTTTGTCAAAAGATCATAAAAGTGTCAAGACAACCAAGAAATGGTGGCGACCAGTCCATCGTTTGTCTACATGTGATTGGCGACCTCATGGTGGATTATTCCAATTTGTGACCTACTCTGATTGGCCGAAGCAAGACTTGGCTCCGCCCCTGTGCGGCCTTGGCGGCTTGATTGGCGGCGCTCACCTGACAGCAAAAGAAAAAGAAGAAACAATTCACACATCGTTCTTTGCTGTCCAATGAAAACGTCCGTTTTTGACCCATTCGAAGCGAAAACCAAAAAGTGCCTGCCGGAGGTCGAAGGCGCTTCCGTTGATTTCTGATCTTGTGAACGCAGCCCACAAAGACAGATTTTCGCGTTTGTGTTTTTTCGCTATTTAACGTGGCCAGTAGAGGTCGCTCGACGACAACGCGTAACATTTGCTGGTCTTTTGCCCAAGATGGCCGTTTTGGTTGGAGGACATTTTGTTTTGTTTTGAGCACGTTGGCGCTCGCAGGGCCGCCTCATTGCTATGCGGCGCCGCGCGCAAGCAGACAAAGAGTCAAAAGTGCTAAAAGTGGCTAAAGCACGACGCTTGCAAGACCGTGTGCTGATTTGCATGCGGAAATAGAAAAGCGAGGAAGGAAAAAAAAAAGGCCGCCCAAACGTGCTAATTCAAGGCTGATGAATCCTAATCAAATGCGACTGATCGTAATTATGCTGATGTTGTTCCCTGGACCTGAAAGTGAGACGTCTGCAAATCCCACCTTGCATTAACACCTCGGGGAGGCCTTGGGGGGGCACACGGGGAGGGGGGGGGGGGCACACGGGGAGGGGGGGGGGCACACATCTTTGAAATAGAGCTGAATAAAAGTCCTACTGAGAAGACGGATCAGGCGAGGACGGCAAAATTCGACGCACAACGAAATGCATGAGGAAAAAAAAAAGGTTGCTTTGTCAGGAACAAAAACATTTTCCAGACATTTCGACTCACGATATTTTACACATCACGATAAACAACATGAGCCGCATTTTTTTCAAATTTCAACACGTCTCATCACGAAAAACCACCTTTTGTAGTTATTTAATCATTATTTTTGAGCAGCAGAAGGTTGAAAAATGTCATCGGAACCAAAATGGCTGAACTCACACACGCTGTTTATGATCATCGACGACAATTTTGTTGGGCTAATGCAGATTTCTGGCTTAGCGGAAGTTTCGGAAAGGAAGAAGGTGTGAAGGGGCCGGGAGGAGATCCGGTGCCGGTACCAGATGGTATCGGGGTCGCCGACCCATGACGTCACGGGATTGGCGGGAAATGATCCGGTTGACGTGGAAAGATTTCAATGACAAAATGTTTGGACTCAAACTGTAAAAAGGTCATCAAGAAGCCGAAGAATATAAAAGCAGGATACGTTAAGATTAGAGTTAAAATAATAGATTGAGAAATAAGAAATGAGATCAAATCAAAATACATTTAAAAGAGTGGGAAAAAATCCGAAAGCAAATATTATCAAATGAATTTACTGAGATGTGACAAATCTTGTCAGTTTTGATTGCTTTTTTTTTTTTTCAGTTTTGATTGCAAATGTGTTCCTATTGTCATAAAAACAATTTTTGTTCTTGTGATTTGACCGGCGCATTCGGTTCGGTGAGCGCCGGCGTGCTGACGTCACGGGCAGGCCCAACGGCCCCCGATAGGATCTGGTGGGCCGATCGCATCTGGTACCGACGGCGGGTGCGAGTGTGGGTCGGGGCTCGGATCATCACCAACCTGCTTCTTCTTGGCCGTCGCCAGCGCGCTCGTCTTGGCTTCCTGCCGCCTGCGCCCCGGCGCCGCCCCGGCTTCAGGCGGCTTGGCGGCGGCCGCCCCCCGCCTCCCCGCCGCCGCCGCCGCCGCCGCCGCCACCGCCGCCGCCGCCCTATCAGCCTCTTTGATCGGCCTGCAGTTAATTTTGGGATTAATACGCGTGGCAGAGGCGGGCGGCTCTTTTGAGGGATTTGTCGGCGAGCCGCCGACACTTATCTTGGTCATTACGCCGCCAATATTGGATTGAAGCGTTTTAGTATCTGCCAAACATTGGGCCGGCGAGGAGTCAATCGGGGCGACACGCGCCCGGGGATTAAGATAAGAAGGAGCCTCATTACTGCGCGCCTCCTCCCGCCGCCCCGACACATGGCGGGCCCCGAGGCGCCAGGCCTCCCCCCGCCTCGCTTCCCCTGAAGCCTCGCTGAGGACGGAGAAGGAGCTGGAAGGAGGCTCTGGGGCCGCTGGGACGGCGCGCTTGACCTGCTTGGGGTCTTGGAGATCCGCCTTCTCCTGAGGGAAGCACCTCAGACCCCCCGTCTTGGGGATCTTGCTGGGGCAGAGTAGCGAGCCCTGCGGGATCTCGCCCTGCTGGATCTCGCCCTGCGGGATCTCGCCCTGCGGGATCTCGCCCTGCTGGATCTCGCCCTGCTGGATCTCGCCCTGGATGGACAGGGTGATGTCAGGAGGCTCCGGGACAGCCAAGACCACACTCTGGTTTTCTTCAGGTGGTTTTTCCTCCAGGTAGAAACCCTGCAGGGGTTTTGGGCCCTCAAGTTGAGAGATCTTTGGTGTCTTGTCAACGGGGGGCAAACCTTGATAGACTTGACTGTAGGGAGGTTCTAAAACAGCGGACGTGACCCTCTGGACCTCCTCGGGCTCTCGGAAATCCGCCTTCTCCTGGGGGAAGCAACTTGGACCCCCCGTCTTGGAGAGCTCGCTGGGGCAGAGTAGCAAGCCCTGCTGGATCTCGCCCTCAACGGGGAAGGCGATTTCAGGAGGTTGTAGGACAGCCGGGACGAGCCTCTGGACATCCTCAGGCGTCGTCTCTGCTGGGAGGGAGCCCTGAAGGAGCTGTGGGGGCTCAAGCGCAGAGATCTTTGGTTTGTCCTGGGCTGGCGGCACAGTGCGGTCCAGATGCCGGACCTTGCCGCTGACTGAGAAGGAACCGTGAGGAGGCTCCGGTACGGCCGAGACCACACTCTGGATCTTTTGGGGTGGTTTCTCCTCCAGGTAGAAAACCATCTTTGATGTCTCCTCAACGGGTGGCGAGCCTTGATAGACTTGACTGTACGGAGGTTCCCGGACAGCGGAGGTGACCCTCTGGACCTCCTCGGGGTCTCGGAGACGAGCCTCAGTCAGTTTGGAGAACTGGAGTGTTTTCTTGGTGGGCGGCGGCATGCTGTAGCAGAGCGGCGGGCCCAGGTAGACCTCCTCCGTGCAGGCGGGGAAGAGCGTCTCCTCGTCACGGACGTCCGGACTGGGTGGCAGCGAGGGGGCGGGGCTTACAGGGGCGTCCAGAGCGCCGACATCTGTGTCGTGGCGGCGGCGACGACTTTGAGGAGGGGCGGCCGGGCCCGGCGCGGGGGCGGCGGCGCAGGCGGGGATGAGGTAAGGCGCGGGCGCGGCGCTCTTGTCCTCGGCGCGCTGCGTGACTTCGCCGCAGTCGCTGTCGTGCGACGAGAGCGCCAAGTAGGCGTAGAAGTCGCCGTGGCGCAGATGCAAGGGCTGATGGGAATGTTGCGTCACCTGCAGCGAGCACAAAGGACACAAAGGTCACGTAATGGCCGCCGTATTGACGCCTTGCAATAAAGGCGCGACCCGCCAAGCGACGGATTCAATTAGGGGGACGCGTCGGATGTCTGCTGCGTCGCGTTTGCCCTTCAAACAAACAGAAAAAGACGGCAAGCAAAACTTTGCAGCCGCTAATTGAAAAGATGTTCAAGTGCGACCGAGCAAAGACGCACTCGCATCAACTCTGTGGGATGCCGGCATGACACACAAACCCACATTTTTAGGAACTCCTTGGCTGGCAGCCATTTTGACTGAAGCAACCCCCTTCGTTCCTGACTGGATTTTTACTGAATACGGAAGCTACCAAAAGAAAGATTCGAGTCTCTTCTTTCATCAGGAAAAAAAATCATTTCTGTCTGTTTCCGTTTTGAAAGCATTTGCATTAGAATAAAATTCATCGTTATTCACAAATTGGAGTTTTGAGAGTTTTTTGCAACATGGCCCTGGTTGATCTCTTATACTCTTATGCCACCTGCTGGCCGTTCTTGTAATAACTACCATTGCTTTAAGCGCTCTTTACAGTTCAGAGACTTCCGTATAAAAAAAAAACATGAAGTAAACGTATAAATACATTTTTGGGACCACATTTAAAATAGAAAGTAGCAAATGAGTTAAATATCTGAAAATACATTCAAGACATCGCTGTCTTAGTTATCATAATATTATGAATGATTTTTAATGGAATTTGTATTTTTCATGTAATTTTATATGTAATTTAAATAAATAAATACATTCCTAACTGCCAGACGTTTTCAGAAACGGGACGTCGCCAGTGCCAGCCCATTTTAAGCATTTTGACTGATCTTTCAAGGTCCACAGAAAATGATGTGTTTGGACTATGGAAACACACATAGTACCAAATGAAAGATTGGACTCTCATCTTTCATCAGAAAAAAAAAAGTTTGTTTCTACCTTATTCCGTTTTTCAGTAATCAACGATAGAAAATGGTTAGTTTCACCTCTGTTTTGAAACAAACGTCTTTTAACGTCTTTGGCACTCCTCCATAGGATTTTACTAAACGTTATTTAACGTTTTTGGCAGTCAAAGAGAAAAATATAAATGATAAAATGTCGTGAGTACCGATACCTTGAAATAAAACTCGATATCGATACCTGGTATTATCGATATTGCCACTTGCAGCCCATTTGCATGTCAATACTGTATAATGAACTTTTCATTTATGTATATATTCATATCTAATATTATTAAAGAGTTGTAGAATGTGTGTGTGTGTGTGTTACCTTTTCTCTGATTTGCTGGAAGGAGGCGGGGCGCGACTCGCCGTCGGACTTCCTGATGCTCTGCGTCGGCTCCTGCCCGAGAAGCTCTTTGCTCCGGCGGGCCTCTGAAGTCAAGTCCAGGATTTCCAGGACAAAGTCGTGCACGGCCTCCTTGGACTGAGGCGAGCAGGGCGAGGAGGGCGAGCAGGGCGAGCAGCACGAAGGCAGCGAGTGCTGGCAGCAAGCGGAACCAACAGAGCTCTTCCACTTTTTGGCGGGCAGGCAGGAATGTTTGTCCTGGACTTTGCTCCTGCTCTCCTCCGTCACCAGCGAGGAGAACTTAAACTTCTCCTGGATGGTGATGGCCTTCCGGTGGTGGCGGGAAGGGGAGGCGCTCTGGCAGGGTAACTCCCCCTTAAGCTGCCCCACTAAGGAGGAGGCGCCAGCGGGCGGCGGGAACTCGCTGGATGGTGACGAAGGAAACAGGACGGCATCCTTTTCCACTTTGGGGAATGTGAAGGAGTTCCTGACAAGTTCTCCTCTCATGGCGAGAGGTTCTCCTCTCTTGGTGAACACACCGGACTCCTCTTGCAGGAGTTTGTGGTCCTCATCGTTGCCTTTCGGGCTGCCGTGCTCCACGTTCCCGTTCTCCAGGTCGTCCACAAACCGGCTGATGAAGCTCCTTGCGGCGTTCCTCCGGTTCTCCTCATCTTGGTGCAGCTCCTGGTCTTGCTTGGAAGAGTTCTGTCGGTGTCCCTGCTCAAGGTTGGTCCCACACTGAAGTTCATCCCACAGTCCAGCCTCCGTCTTTGATGCGCGAGGTGGTCGCAGCCAAGCCCGCAGCTCCTTCCTCATGTGGTCCAAGCCCAGCACGTAGGACCCGTCCATGGCGGCCTCGTCGTCCCCATCCTCTTCCTCGTTCCCAGACGAGGCAGGCGTCGGCCTCTCCTCCTCCTCCTGGACTCCCATCTCCTCCTCGGTGAGGGTGAGGGTGGAGGAGGAGAGGAGGTCGCTGTCGTCCTCGTCGTCGGTGCAGGCGGACGTGCAGGAGACGTTGACCACCATGCTCAAGCTAACGGCGTCCGCCTCCTCTCGGTGGCCGCTCCTTCTACAGCACCTCCTGTAGGAAGTCTGCTTGCCGGGCCCCGCCGAGGTCTGTTCCAGAAGCGGGTTCCGGTGGTTGGGCAACATGGTGAGTTCTTCGGAAGCCACAGACGACTCGTCGGCGCTGCTCAGCTCGGTGAGCGACGCAGAGTTGTCATTGACGAGTGACGCTAAAGCCTCGCGGGAGCGTCGCGAGCGCCGCCCACCCAGCGAAGGGGAGGCGACCAGCCGTCGGTGAAGAGGAAACCTGCTGCGAAGCGTCATGTCCGAAACGCTGCGAGTCATCTTGCTGGCCAGAGGACTCTGGATGTTCTCCAGACGTTTCAGGAGATCCAGAGTTCTCCCGCTCAGCTCCCCGGAAGACGACACTCCTTGCGCTCCCCCGCCAACCCTGTGGCCTTCTGGACCAACGTGGTCCTCGTCGCTTGTCTGGCACAGGTCCAGCTCGCCCAGGCTGGCGCTGATGTCGCCGTCCAGGCTGTGGCAAACGGCCAGGCCGCTCTCCAGGGAGGCGCTGCGATGGAGGTGCTCTTTGGAGGGGAACAGTTGGCAACCCAGCGACAGGAGGGACTCCAGAGAAGACCCCGGAGATAAGACGGGACTGGCGCTGGGGTGGCGCAGCCCGGCGAGTTCATCCAAACCGCGGCTCAGAGGACACTTGGATGCGCTTTGGTCAAGGTGATCGCGATCCTTCATCAAGATCTCGAGCTCCTCACGACCTCCTTTCTTGAGGCTCGACAGCATCTCTTCTTCTTCAGCAGTTCTTTGGATTCCGTCTCCTCTTTGCTCCTCTTTGTGCGGCATCGCAGCGGCGGCGTCCGCGACCTCATCCTCGTCGGTGAGTATCCCGCGGCACATCATCTCAATATCTCCCGCGTCGCTGACAATTCCGCTTTCGCTTCCGGAGTGACGGCTGCCGGAGGAGCGGCCGCTATCCCCGCCCCCTTCCCTGCCCCCTTCCCTGCCCCCTTCCCTGCCCCCTTCCCCGCCCCCTTCCCTGCCCCCTTCCCCGCCCCCTTCCCTGCCCCCTTCCCTGCCCCCTTCCCTGCCCCCTTCCCTCTCAAGCCTCCCCTGCCCACCTCGCTGGCCTGGCATCAGCCCGCCCAGGAGGTCCGGGAGGGACTCCATGGAAGAGAAAGTGGAGTCCTTACTCAGGCTCTTGTGGAAGATGTGCTGCTTCCTCATGGCTGCCTTGAAGGTCACGTGAGGAAGCTCTGAGCTTGCGTCCAACTTCACCGTGTGAAGGCTGTACACCTGGTAGACGGGCGCAAGCGGCTGAGGACTCATCTGAGGAGGGGGGACGTTCCCTGAAGGCATACTGGTCTCGGAGCAGGAGCAGGGAAGGTTGTGCGTCAGGTCGGGTTCTGGAACTTCTGGAGCTTCTGGAGCTTCTGCGATGGTCATGTCGGTCTCGTCCCATTCCCAAGAGTCATCTGGAGCCAAAGTGGCCAGGGACGTTTGGACGGGGATCACCTGGTGCGGGTCCAACAGGCCTGCTTCCAGAAAGTTCCCCGGAACCTGCAGACCAGGCAAAACAAATATTTGAATAATTCACTCATTTTACCACAAACTTGTGACTAACACTGAAAACCTTTTTTTGTTGAAGGACAAATGAATGTACAATTTTACCTTTAAATATTTACCCATTCATCATCCCAAAAAAGTATTGTATGAAAGAATGTAGTCATTTAATCATAATTAAATAATTTATATATATATATATATTATTGTAATAAAAAATGTCAGAAGCATTTATTTCACATAATAAGATTTTGTTTTGCCCTGTTGTTGTTTTTTACATTTATTTCCATAAAATAATTGCTTGCTTCAATGTAATTAGACGAAGTAGAAATAAAACAATTGCAAGTAAGAATTGAAATATTCTATACATGCATTTTTTAAATGTATCCCACAAATTCGTTGATTATATTTGCATCAATCATAAATCGTACAAATAAACAATGAAAACGACTTTGACATTTTTTAAAGATGATAAAACAATTGGATAAGTAATTACGTATAATGAAGTTCACCATAAAATCACAATTAAAACCTGAGAACGATGTGTTATTTTTTGATTGAAATCAATACCTTTTAAATACGCTTCACGGGTAGAAAGTTATTTGTTGGAACGATCGCTTTATCAATTGGAATTCGTGAACTCAGAACGATACAATCGCGAGCTGACAAAGACTTCTGATATATTTCTGCGATGAAAGCGAAGGAAAGAAAGAAGGGAAGAAAGAAAGAAGGAAAGAAGGAAAGAAAGAAGGGAAGAAAGAAGGGAAGAAAGAAGGAAAGAAAGAAAGAAGGGAAGAAAGAAGGAAAGAAAGAAGGAAAGAAAGAAGGAAAGAAAGAAAGAACGAAAGAATGAAAGAAAGAACGAAAGGAAGAAAGAAAGAGAGAACAAAAGAAAGAAAAAAAGAAAGAAAGAAAGAAAGAAACAAAGAGAGAACAAAAGAACGAAAGAAAGAAAGAAAGAAAGAGAGAACAAAAGAACGAAAGAAAAAGAACGAAAGAAAGAAAGAAAAAGAAAGAAAGAAAGAAAGAAAGAAAGAAAGAAAGAAAGAAAGAAAGAACGAAAGAAAGAAAGAAAGAAAGAAGGAAAGAAAGAAAGAAGGGAAGAAAGAAGGAAAGAAAGAAGGAAAGAAAGAAGGAAAGAAAGAAGGGAAGAAAGAAGGAAAGAAAGAAGGAAAGAAAGAAAGAACGAAAGAATGAAAGAAAGAACGAAAGGAAGAAAGAAAGAGAGAACAAAAGAAAGAAAGAAAGAAAGAAAAGAACGAAAGAAAGAAAGAAAGAAAGAAAGAGAGAACAAAAGAACGAAAGAAAAAGAACGAAAGAAAGAAAAAGAAAGAAAGAAAGAAAGAAAGAAAGAACGAAAGAAAGAAAGAAAGAAAGAAAGAAAGAAAGAAAGAAAGAAATCCTTCCTCCGAGTCAAGCCGGAAAATTCCGCCGTCGAGCAAAGCATGAATAATTCACGGTGGGCGTCGACACGCAAACAAAAACCTTCGGGAGGCGGCGGCGGCAAAATGTGCTTAGACGCCGGAATTGTTCACTTGTGCAGACATAATTATACAAATTGATCCTCATCTCGTTAATATGAATGTGTGTGCGTGTGCGCTGCATATTAGTCATTCATAGCCTATTAATCTCATAAACTGCTTGGCCGTGCGCGTGTGCGTCATACGTTTGCGTGTTCCGGATAAGGCCCGCGCAGGACGCCAAGGGGCGGGGCTTCCAGACGCTTCAGCCAATCACACTTCCCACCCCCAAAAAAAGCTTCTTCTGCATTATTTACTTGCGATTGATTTGACGTCCGTTCGTCCTCTGGAGCTTGAGCCGAGCATTGTGGGTCATTTCCTGATGAGACGGCAAACCAGAACTTTCTCGAGCATGCGTCACTACGATTTCTCATCTTGCTTGACAGAGGGGAGGAAGTTGAGGACACGGCGGGGGGAGGTCAAAGGTGAGACGAGAAAGAGGAGGAGCTAATGAAGACGTGACGAGGACGAGGAAATGAGAAGGAAGGAGCTCAAGAAAGAGGACGAGGAAAACCACACCATGAAAAGGAGATGAAACGAGAAGGAGGCGACCAGTCGGCGGTGAGCGCGAAAGAGGAGGACGAGGAGAAACCGGCAGAGACGTCGTTAGAGGAGACGAGAAAAGGAGCTGAGATTGCGGACCAGGAGGACGCTTGTCTTGTCTTCACGTTCACGTTCACGTGTTTTTGGAGGCCAAGCGTCCAAAGTTTTTCCATTCGCTTCCCACTGAGCGGTCCCATTTGTTAGCTTAGCGCCAGTCGGACGGCGCCGGCAGCCTGGCCAGCTCGCCGTCGTTATTCACGGTCGCCCGCGCCGCATGTCAAAACCTTGAGGGAGGTCAGCGGCGGCAAACACTCCAACAAGGCGCATGAATCACGCCGACGTGATGCTGTTCGCGTTTAAAGCGTGCACGCGACTGGTCGCTGGGCGCTGCACGGAACTCGTTTGCGCCCCAAAAAAACGGAAATAGTTGGATTTGAAAACATTGCCACGCTCCCAAAGTCGTATTTTTGACGCGAGAGCCTTCAGAAGGCTTCGATGCAGCCTCGGAACCGAAGAGGAGGCTTCGGGTCACGGCCGTTGTTAGAAAAATGGCCAGCAGGCGGCAGCAGAGTATAAGAGATCAACCGTGTTGCATCAATCATCAACAGATTTGTGGATGATGAGGAAACTAAGCTACGTGCTAACGCTAATTGCTGCAAAATGGAAACAGATAGAAATATTGTGATTGAACAAATTTTAAAATCAATTCATCACTCAAAGTAACTTTCGAATGTGTTAATCAGTCAAACGAATCCTTTTCAAGGTAACTCGAACCGACGCTATCGAAGGGCAACTTCGCAATCGAGCCTTCTCTGAAGTCACCAAGTGACTTTTTAAGAGCTGTTCAATAATCGGATGACTTTTCAAAAGGACTGCGGCAAAACTGCTAACTTGGAAAATCAGGTCATCGTTTCATGATGAGTTAACGAGCGTCTGTTAACGAGTCGTCGATAATCGGACGACTTTTTCCTCAGCTTCAAAAACGATTTTTTTTTTGGGTGGGGAACAAAATCCATTCCAGACCGACGGTGTCGTCGCACGTAGCAAATAGTCGTGTTTGACTTTGATGGACGAAGTGTCGGCAGTTGCGATCATACAAATGGCGGACACGCACGCACGCACGTGCGCACGCACGCACACACTGTAGCAAAAGGCATCGAGTTGATGGCGAGCACTCGTGTTCATTTGTAAGCGAAAGCGCCATCGTGGTTGTTTTTGTTGCCTCCACACAGGAAGTCAAATGACTCGTCGCTGGGCGGCGAGGTCACGGCGTCCCGACGCCCATATTTGTCATCCCTGTCTGCGAGTGTGCGTGAGCGTGCGCGTGCACGTGCACTCACGCGGCAACTCACCCGTTGAAACGCGGTTTGGTTCGTCGGAAAGCTTTTTGCCCTTTTAAAAGCGATTGTCATTTACGAGGACTTCACAAATCATTAGTACGATTCAAAAAGTGCAAAAAATATACAAAATGACTTCGACTAATGTCAATTTTAAAAACACGATTACTACGAATAAAAGCAATTTGTGAAGAAATTGTTTGTGAATGCTGAAAGCTAAATGCTAATGTTTCAATGAATGTGGAAGGCTTTATAACAATAACAATAATAATAATAATCATGTGAAAGGACATGAATATAATGACGAATTATATGAAATGGAACTTGGACTCAAATCTGTTCCAACCTGGACACCGAACACGTTCTACGTTCGGCCCACTGATAATCAAAGGGAGATCTTTGATATGAAATGTTTGATTGTGCCAAAACTGGAAGTCAGCTGAGAAATATCCTGGAAGGCGGGAATTTTTCAAGCAAGTTGAAATTTGAAGGCTGTCAATGGGAAGCGTTTCAGGCGCGTGTCGCGTGTCGCGTGTCGCGTGTCGCGTGTCGCGTGTCACGTGTCGCGCGTCGCGTGTCACGTGTCGCGTGTCGCGTGTCGCGTGTACCGTGCGCTCTCCCAGCTCCCGCTTGAGTCGGTTCTGCCAGTGCAGCGCCTGCATGACGACGGCCTCCCACCTCCGCTCCAGGTTGATGGACAGCAGCTGCAGGGCCTGCCGGTGCTGCTCCGCCTCCGGGCCCGCCTCCGCCGCCGGGCCCGGCTGGAGGCGGACAAACGGGACGGACGGACACTTCAATCAAAGATGGACGACCAGCACACTTCCCGTCCGGACGCAGGAAGTCCGAGTCTTACTTGAAGGTACTCACCTGGCTCTGCCGGAGGAGCTTCTGGCACAGTTTCAGCACCCACGAGACGCCGCGTCGCCGAGCTCGCACATCCCAACACAAACTCTGCGGGTGCGAAACAGCGGCAATCAATCTGCTGCGGCAGCACGAGACGCTGCGCGTTTGAATGCTGTGGGTCGGAACCGAGCGGGTTTGGATTGGAATGAAAGTTGGCGTACTTGTTGGCGGTGACGGTCCAACCCTGAATCTCAAATTTGAGGTCAAACGGAGCCGAAATTTGGGAGCCACGGTCTGCCAAATGTGGATGAAAAGGGGCGTGGCCACCTGCCTTGGAACCTTTCATTCCAATCCTGCAATCGTTTACAAGTTGGTGCAGATTTGACAAAGTCCAAATTCAAGTCAAAGTATCCTCGTGTACGCGTCCATCCGGAATATCTGTGGCTTATTTGAAGGTTAATTCATAGGTCACAAGGTCAAGTTACTAAAGAATGCACCCATTTTCTAAACGATTTGTTGAATTTCCTTTCCAACAAAGCGCGTTTTGCAACGATTGGGAAGGTCGTTCCTGAGACAGAAGCCTTCCGAGGACCACGCCCCCTTTCGGCGAAAATGTCCAAATTTGGCGAGCCGTGACTCCCAAAGACTTCCTTCGAGGAACCTCAAATCCTAATCATTACATCAATATGACAAATCAACAGCAAATGATTAGCTTTGGTTCTATTAGCATTAGCATTGATTAGCACTGGGACTTTTCTTTGTGACGCAAACCCTTTTCAAATTCAGCCTCACATTTGCCGGCGTCCGATTGGTCGGTCGCGGCAAAACTGGAACCGGCAAAAAGCAAAAGCGGTCAACGTGCAAAATGCGACTCCTGCCACGAAAGAAAAAAAGAAAAAAAATCCGCAATCTGCCTGATTTTTGCCTCCGCAGCAGAACGTGCGACTTCACAACAACGTTGGTTTGACCCCATTGGACCTTTTGTCATCAAGATGACACGCACACGCGCGCACGCAGTCGAGAGTGCCGGTCCTGGATCAGCACGCATGTGAGGGGACGCACTTGGCGTGCGTGCGTGAGAGGAAATGTGTGAGAGCGCATGTATCGATGTGACACGGTGTGTGCGTGTGTTTGTGTTTACGCCACCTGTGTGCGTGTGTGTGCGTGTCGCGCGCAAGCACCCCCGCAAACAATTTATGCAAATTCTGCCAACTTGCCAAGGAGCACTTCTTTTACATTTTCTTTACATTTTTCCAATAAATATTAAACAATGGCAACAAAATGGGATTGCTCACTCTCTTTACACACACGCACACACGCACGCACGCACACACACACGCACACGCACACACAGGTTGTGGGTTTGCTCCCCCGCCTGGCCGGCTGCAGTTTAGCATATTTGCTGCTGGCCCGCTTGTCCAAACAACAGCCGAGACCGTGCAGAATTCAGTGTGTGTGTGTGCGCGCGCGTGCGTGTGTGCGTGCTCATGTTCGGTGAGGGCTCGGCTCTCTAAACAACATCAAAATGGTCGTCGTGACGGCTCGCTCGCAAACGACATGGTGAGAAAAGCACGGAGGGTCGAATTAACGCCGGCCCGAGCTGGAAGAAGACGACAAATTCTTCACGGACGAGGAAGATGAGGAAGATGATGGAAGACGACGGGGAGGAGGCGTGTGTGTGCGTGCGTGCGTGCGTGCGTGCGTGCGCACGAGTGTTCCTGAGGTGCTCAGCACACTTCCAGGCATTGCTCAAAGTGGCGACGCCTCCAACAAAGCCAAAAGGTGTTTGCTGCCTACTTCCTGTTTCCTTTCCCGTGGCGCTCTCTTCCGCCGCGTTTCTCGCCAAGTCATCGCCTTCACCTGGCCCGCCATTTTGTCGTCCTTCCACGCGACTCGGCTTCCGGCTGATCAAAGACCTTCTTGGTCTTGTCGTCTCGTTAGATGAAAGTCTGGCGGTGTTTGGCGAGCCGGTTGCCACGGCAACGCGTTTTTCGGGCCCGCAACCTTCTTAACCATCGCGAGGCTTCAGAACGCGCACCATCGCCACCTTCATCATCGCCACCTTCATCATCGCCACCTTCATCATCGCCACCTTCATCATCGCCACCTTCATCATCGCCACCTTCATCATCGCCGTCTTCGCCCTCTGGAAGCTTCCGGCTCCACTTCAACGTCCGACCCGAGTTGACCGCATTCATCTCGGATTTGCTTTGGAATTGTGGCTGCCGACGGGAGGTCATTTGATTGGTCAACTGGAATCCAAAACTTTCGCCGCCATTGCCAAATATCTCCGTTGGGTCGGAAAGCGGAGGAAGGAAGAAAGAATAAAAGAAAGAAAGGAAGGACAGAAAAGAGGAAATGAAGGAATCAACACACACACATTTTGCTGTCACACTTCAAAGTTCAACCTTCCGGAAAGATCCACTCCATGTGTGTGTGTGAGAGTGAGTCGATTAATTTTCGCCCCCCCCCCTCCCCCGCACACACACGCTTCCTGAGCGTCCGACAACGAGGAGTCGCGGGATGCCCGGGGCCTGCTGGAGGAGCGTGGCATGGCGACGCGCTATCTTAGCAGAGCGCTAATTCAATTAAGAGCTGGCGGAGTGGGAGGTGCTACGGGGAGGAGGGGGAGTCGAATAAGTGAGAAGTGGAAACTTGCACAAGCACATTTTCAACGCGACTTGCGTCATCGTTTCTCTGCTGTGGGTCAAAATTCTCCCATTTTTCTTCACCTTATCAGATCAAACTTTGTGGAAGCGGGAAACGTTTGCGTATGCGACCATATAAGGTGTTGCGACGTTTGCGACCATATAAGGTGTTGCGACGTTATGCGACCATATAAGGTGTTGCGACGTTATGCGACGTTATGCGACCATATAAGGTGTTGCGACGTTATGCGACCATATAAGGTGTTGCGACGTTATGCGACCATATAAGGTGTTGCGACGTTTGCGACCATATAAGGTGTTGCGACGTTATGCGACCATATAAGGTGTTGCGACGTTTGCGACCATATAAGGTGTTGCGACGTTATGCGACCATATAAGGTGTTGCGACGTTATGCGACGTTATGCGACCATATAAGGTGTTGCGACGTTATGCGACCATATAAGGTGTTGCGACGTTATGCGACCATTTAAGGTGTTGCGACTTCTCGCTCTCCCCGAATCGTCTCGCGCATTCATTTTTTTTACCCAACCCATCCATTTTGAAAATGTTTTTTTTTTCATTGCATCATCTGAACTTGGTGACAAAGAATGTTTATGTGTGTGCGTGTTTGTGGATGTGCTGACGACGTGCACGTCTGCATGCCTGGCACACTCATTTGCATACATTGATTTCGGGAGCGTGCGTGCGACGCGTGTATGCAACGTCGCTAAGCTAATCAGCGATAGTCGCTGCTGTTCGCCGTGTGACGCAAGCTGATTAAAATCCCGCGGTGGCGCCGTTCCTTCCTTCCTTCCTCCATACGTCCTTTGCCTTCATTGAGGCCACGGCGCTCAGCACGCGGCCGCCGCCGCGTCGCTTTGTTTTTCCTTTCTTGTTTACAAGCCCGCGACATTAAGACGTGTTGGTCTTGCAGAACTTTGTCGGTGGCTCAACCTCGCAATAAATGTCAAGAAATGTCAAATATACGTGGACTTGTTGCAGGCTAAACAGGCAGCGTGGAAGGAACTCCAACTCAACTTACTTTTCAGGATGTCTTGTGCGTATGGAAGTATAAAAAAAAGAGTACATAAAAGGTATAACCGTACAAGGGGGGACAAATAAGGACTGTCATCAAGATAGGACTAAGGCAAGGAAGGAAAAAAAATAAGCAGAAAATGAAGGATGGAAGAAATGGGAGATGAAAGGAAGGAAGGAAAAAGGTGTGAGGTAAGGATGGAAGGAAATTAAGACTGGAAGGAAGGGAAGGAAAGAGGAAAAGAAGGACATAAGAAATAGCGCAGAAAGGAAGCAAGGAGGGAAAAAATACAAGAATGAAAAAGTTGGAAGGAAAACATAAAGGAAGGACAACAAAGGAAGGTATCAAGAAAGGATGGAAGGAATGAAATCAGGAAAAAAGGAAGGAAGGAAGGAAAGAAGGAAGGAAGGAAGGAAAGAAAGGTAATAAAAGAAATGAGGGATGCGAGGAAAGCAGCAAATGGCAGGAAGGTAAGAAGGAAGGCAGAAAGCCTGCCAGGGGTTGCACATTGGATATGTTAGGCTCCTCCCCCATACAAGGCGTGTGATGGGGAGGCCCCGCCCACCTTGAAGCTGTCCAGCTGCTGGCGGGCGTCGGGATGCGGCCGCCGCAGGCACGAGTTGAAGATGAGCAGCTCGGTGTGCCGCAGCCACGCCTTCAGCTCCTTGATGCCGGCCCGCAGGCGCTCCGGGACGTCCGGGCCCGACAGAGGCGGCGACGAAGGCGTCGACGAAGGCGTCGACGAAGGCGGCGACGAAGGCGGCGACGAAGGCGGCGACGAAGGCGGCGGCGACGAAGGCGGCGATGACGGCTGCAGGCCAGGCGAGCCGCCGGCCGACTCTTCGCCGAGAAGATTCTGCAAGCGGAGAGATGGCGACAGCAGCACCTGTCAATCATTCGCCTTGAAAAGCAGCCAACGCAAAAAAAAAAATTGTTTTACACTTCAGGTTCCAGAAACTTTTTTTTAAAAAATGGTAGACATCTTGAGATAATCGTTTTTATCGAACGGTAATTTAGAGGAATGAAGGCTTGAATTGAGCAGGCTTGAAAAAGCGCAAATCGCACGTTATTGTCTTGAGCTTCGTTTCATGTAAACAAAATGAGTGCAAGTTGAAACGTGATCGGCAAGTCAACTTTTTTCTTTACGTCACGCAAACCAATTCGGCACAAACCAAAATGATTCCAACGGCTTCATTACTTTACGCTAGTTTTACATTCACGCCTTTGACAAAAGGTGAAGTTGGCATTGTTTGCTACCTTCATATTTTTCACTTATATAAATCATATGTAACAGAAAGTTTAAAAAAAAAATAGTCCCAAAAATATGTACAAAAACTGATGAGACAATTTCTCGTTTTTCTGTAAAAAAAAAAAAGGGGGGCGAGGCTATATTTTCTTTTCAAACAGAAGGAAAAAAAGGAAGCAAGAATATGAGGAAGGAAAGAAGGAAAGAAAGAAAGAAAGAAAGAAGGAAAGAAAGAAAGAAAGAAGGAAAGAAAGAAGGAAAGAAAGAAAGAAAGAAAGAAAGAAGGAAAGAAAGAAGGAAAGAAAGAAAGAAAGAAAGAAGGAAATAAAGAAAGAAAGAAAGAAAGAAGGAAAGAAAGAAAGAAGGAAAGAAAGAAAGAAGGCATTTGGGAACGATGGAGGAAATGAAAGAAAGCAGGAAATGCGGAAGGAAACCAAAGGAAGGACGGACGTGCAAGTCAATGAGTTGCAGCCGACAAGTTTTCCGTCGCGACTTCTTCGCTCGCTTGCTCGTCCGCGTCGATTAATTCCAGCTTGCGCAGCTGGCGGCGGCTCATCATCAGGATGAAAGACGGCAGCGGCGACGACGGCGGCGGCGGCGGCGGCGGCGGCGCTGCTTTGTTCCCGGGAAGAAACAAACAAAAAAAAAAAAGTCTCCTGTCGAGACTCGCCGCAAGTGCCGTCGCCGCAAACGCCATCTGCGCCATCGTCTCATCCTCGCCGCCGCCGCCGCCGCCGCCGTCCCTGATGCCGCCGCCGTCAGTGAGCGTGAGGCGCGTGTAAGCAAACATCTCGCCAAATGAAACGACAGATGAATGGTCGCTCTTCCGCCTCCGTAAGCAGACGCTGATTAAACTTCTTTGGGTGCGCGGCGACCGTTCGCAGGGGAAAATGGCGCCGTCGCTTGGGTGCGCCGCCGCCATTTTGGCTCGTCTGCCGCCGTCAGCTTTTCCTTCGTTCAACTGGACGACGTCCGCCCATTTTTCTTCCATGAGCCGAATATCTTTTTTCAATGGCCGAAGGCGGAAAATGCATTTGCTGTTTCACAGCTTGTACTTTTGTTACTTTGACTTTTTCAGCGAGTAGCTTTACTTTTACCAAAGTCGTTTTTTACAAAGGAAGTGTCCCAATACTTTTGGAGACGTCCACGCAGCAGCCACAGACGCAACCTACGCGCACGTGTGTGTGCGCGCGCGTGTGTGTGCGCGCGTTACCTCCAGCTGCGTCCATTTGTGCTCGAGCTGCCGCGTTTTGTGCCGTAAACTTTCCGGCAGCCGCGAGCTCGTCTTCAGCGACTCGACCCGACACAGCAAAGTCGTCTTCTTGGCCTCCATCGCCGTCAGCTCGCCGTGGCTCGCCTGCACGCACGCACGCACGCACGCACGCACGCACGCACGCACGCACGCACGCACGCACGCACGTTTGAGAGTCCAAATGTTGGTGCGCATCGTCAATCAGAAGATGCAGGATGTGATGACCAATCGTGTCCAAGAGTTTCTCAGCAGAGGCTGAAGTGTGGGCGCCGTGTCCTAGTGGTGAGATGGCCTGCCTCGCCGCTCGCGAGTTCTGGTTTCAAATCTCAACTTCCGATTGTCCGTGCGATCGCGACACTTTTTATCCAATCAGCTTTCCGTCCGTTTTGGGCCCTTTTTGGAATTTCTACAACGGCTGGATGGGAACCTTACGAGAAACACGGCAACAAGTTGCAAGCCGTCCGTCCGTCCGTCCGTCCGTCTGTCAAATGTTCTCGGCTCAACGTCTTCCTCTTCCTCTTCCTCTTCCTCTTCTTCTTCCCACTTTCCCTCATCCTCCCATTTTGCGCACGGCCACTCGATGCTGCCGGTCGCTCGTCTTTCCTCATCAGCTCAGCCGCCGTTTCCGGATTTAAATGTCCCGGCGACCATTCGTCCGACGGAGACGCTATCGGATGAGCCAAACGGCTTCGATTCATTCGTCGCCGTCGGCCGCCGATGTGAAGGTCGTTTATTTGTCACGCGTTGCTCGGATGTCGTCGAAGTTCAACATTCAAACGCATGAGATCCAAAGTTGGCGAAAAATGCTGAGCTGGGACAAAAGGGGGACGCGGATGAGCGGTCGCGATGCATTCACGCCGGCAGACAATGTCGGCGCAAGCTGGGACGGCGCTTTTCACACGCTTGCACAAGAACGGCGCCATCGCCGTCTTCCACCAACACTCACACGTTCATCAGACATTCACACGTCCATCGCTCGCCAGACGCGGCGCTCGTCCCTCCGCATCTGGACGGACGCCATCAAACATCGTTTGGGACTAATTGAAAAAAACGAGCGCTGGCTTCGCCGCCGTATGTCGGCTTGAAAACGCAGCCTCTCGAGGACACGATGTCATGTTTGTGTTGACGTGACACGTGTGACGCTCAAAACACTTGATGACACGCGCGCACACGTTGCGCGCACATCCGCTACGCACGCGATCGACGGAGGACGTACGAAGACCTTTTCTTTTATTTCTCCTTCCTTCCTTAAATATCTCATTTTTGCCCCAGAATCTTGAAGGCTGTTTTTTGTATCTTATTGTTTTATTCAAATGTCACGAATTTCATAGCATTTTCTTACATTTACAAGACTTGACTTATTGCGCTTGAATTCAGAATATTTGAACTTTCCAATGATTGATTTCGAACGATGACAATATTTTGATCTCATCGACGCTGACGTCCGTCGATGTTTGTGATTATTTCATGACGTCTTACTTTCATTCATAAGCAAAATCATTTGAGCAGTCGGCAAAATTGACTTTGCAACTTCATATTTGTGGACTTTTGATGGAAGCGAATCAAACGGAACTCTTTCTTGAAATGAGAATTGAGACGCGGCCCTGTGAGCTCGTTGAGGCTCTTTGAGGCTCGTTGAGGCTCGTTGAGGCTCGTTGAGGCTCGTTTCCCTGACGTGCGTGTGCGCGCGCACGCCGATTTGGGACGAGACGAAAGAGCGCCGAAGCCAACGCGGCAGCCGAAGACCTTTGAAGTGTTGCCATGGCGACCGCGGGAACGAAGCGCTGAAGACGCGCGACGGCAACTTCCGACACGACGACGTCGCAACGTGACGTCATACGCAAGATGCCGCTCGGCTGGCGTTGAGTGAAAAACGGCTTCGCTTAAGCCCCCCCCCCTCTAAAATTAGGAATTCATTAAGTGACATTTATATGTGCTTTGATCATCTTAAACACAAAGTCATCATTTCACACGCGGGAAAACCTTGTTGTTTTTCTCACGGCATCTTCGTTGTTTTTTTCCTTTCATCCTCTTGACCCGATTCAACTCAGCCGAGATTTACGCCACCATTTAAGAACCTCAAAGTCGCTGGTGTCAACAAACTCACGCACACACACAGTGCCCCCCCTCGCCCCCCCCCCCCCCCCCCCCAGTTGAAAGTGCCTCCGTGTAGCATCACAATAAACAGTAGAGTTGAACTCTGCCAAGAAACACACGCACAGACTTAAAAAAAAAGAAAAAATAGAAGCAGTTTTGTTGGCCCCGGTGTTGCTATGGTTACGGGTTCGAGTTCCCCCAGCATTTGGGGGGAGCACAGCGAGTTTCTTTAACGCTCACACGGACGGAAACACACACAAACACTCACTAAGCTCTTCTAAAGCATCCTGAAAGACACACGCGCGCGCGCACACACACACGCGCGCGCACACACACACACGGGTTATAATAGTTTTGTTGTCATTTTCAGAATAGTTATTTTTCGTTTCAATTTGTTGTCTTGTTAAAAAAAATTGTGATTTCTCTTCAGTGCAGGTTTCAGTAGTTGATTTAGTTTACTTTTATTATTATTATTATTAACCCCATTTTAGTTTCATTTTATTAGTTTCAGTATTAGCTTTAGTTTTTTGAAGAAAATAATTTCATATGTGCAAGATAAAAAAAAAGCTCAACTAAAATTCGATTTAAAAATAATTTTTAAAACAATCATGAAATGCAGCTAATTCTATAGCCGGGATAGGCTCCAGCACCCCTGCAACCTTTGTGGACGGACGGATGGATGGACGGACGGACGGACGGACGGACGGACGGACGGACGGACGGACGGACGGACGGATGTATTCATTGTAGCTTTTCTTCCTTTTTATAAGATTTCTTAATGTTGGTTTTGACGTCCATGTTAATATATGAACGGTCGCCACGGCAACGAAATTGTTGACCAGTCGAGAGTCGAGAACTGGTTTAAAAAAACAAAAAGTTTTGTAAAGCGGCTTCTAGTTGCGATGCAGTTGAAAGATTAGCAATGTTAATCAAGCCAATACGAATAAGCGGCGTTTGGCGGCGACGTCCGACAAGATGGCGACCTTCGCCCGGCGAGGAGGAACATCAATATTTCAACAGCGCGCTTGACACATCAAAAAGGAGAGAAACGGCGCCGGCGACGGCGGCCATTCTTCTCTCATGGAAAATTGATGCGCGCGCGCCGCATGAATATTCAGACGCCGATGAATATTCGAGCGAACCTCCTTTGGAGAAATTTGCTTCATCTTTACGCTTATCAATAATTGGCAGGTGAGCGCGTCGGACCCGCAATTCGTCATCACGCACACACAGAGACGGGAAAGAATATCACACGCACGCACGCATGTTGTTTGTGTGCATGCGCTCGTCTCACCCGGAGCGCATGACGTCGTCGGCGCTGGTCCGGCGCCGCCGTCCGATGGCCGTCGCTCGCCGCGGCGCACGCGTCCGTCAGCCAATCCCAGAGCTCCTCGTACGCGCACTCCAGATCGTGCAGGCTGAAGGCGGGAAAACAGCAGGTCAGGACGCCATTGGTCGCCAAAAATGTTTGTTGGTTTTCTGTCCAAGGTTCGAACCTCAGATTCTTTACAAAATCATTTGATCATCTATCGAGTGAAGCGACTTACGAGTTTGCTCCCGGGACCAATCCAACTCGTACGTCAGCCTCGGCATACGGGAAGGGGAGGGGCTACGGGTCGCTCCCACTAAACCCTCCCCCACCCTATGACCCCGCCCCCTCCCTCCCTTGATGCAAGATCACATGAAGTATGGAGGCTTCTGGAATGTTTACGCAAACGCTAGCGCGCGCACACGCCGTTTTTGTGAGGCCGCGTGCGTGCGTGCGTGCGTGCGTGCGTGCGTGCGTGCGTGCGTGCGTGCGTGTATTATTTATACATTTGTTGGAGGTCTCTGCGGGGCTCGCCGACATCTTTCTCGACATTAGCGCTGAAATTGTTTGGAATTCTCTGGTCGCCGTCGCTGACAGTTTGACAGCTCTGTCGGATTCGCCGTCACGCACGCACGCGCGCACGCAAAGAGGAGGCGTGTGGCAGCGTGGAAGCAAACGCGGCGAGAAAGAGAAGAAAAGTCTTCGTTTGGCTTTAGCGCCGCTCGGCTAAAACACGCACACACTTTCAGGCACGCTTTGACGTATGCACGCCTAAATTCATGCGTCCACTCACATCAAGCAAGTCCATTCATTGACTCACGCACGCACGCACGCACGCACGCACGCGGGCCAGCGACTTGTACCTGTTGTCGTGCGGCAAGTGTCGCCCCCCGCTGGCGATGGGGTTGTAGCGCAGGCCGGCCAGTTTGCCGGCCATCTGCCGGAGGGCGTCTCGCTGGGCGTCATGGCGACCGGGCGGCGGCTGCACCTGCGGGGGGGCGGGGCAAAGATGGAAATTGTCAGCATGACGACAGGCAAACGTCGCAGGTGACACTTCCACTCCCGTCCTGATGGTGGCAGTCAAGCGAGGGGCTGCCAATTAGGGATGCAACCATATGACCTCACCATATGATAACGATCGTGACGTTGCGCTGGTGTCGGCAAAATAAAACTAAAGTTCATAATAATAGCGATGGACGCCTTCTTCAAATCATCGTTTGCGTCATTTTCCGGACAAAGAACAAAAAAATGGAAGTATTTGCATGATGAGGAGATGATTGAGGCAAATCAAAAAACACGCACACAAACACGTCCGTCCATTATCCTTTCCATCCACCCAGTCATCCGTCCGTCCGTCCGTCCATCTATCCGTCCGTCCATTGTCCTTTCCAATGATGTCGTCTGTCGCCATCTTGTGACGGACGTGCCGCTTAAAACGCCACTCGCACGCACGCACGAAGCGGCTTAAATCCCGCCCACCTTTGTCACGAATGTCATCCCGCGGAACAGACGAGCTCTCGTGCGGGCACGTCCGTCCGCGTGACGACTCTCCGTCTTCTTCACGCACGCACTCGGCGCGTGATTGCGTCCAAACTGGATGGCGATGAGGCTCGGACGCAAAACGGGCGCGCGCACGCCACAATCCGCGCTCGGCCGTCTCGTCTACTTATCCGACTCGACGGAAGGATCCGGAAAGGTCATCCAATCTGGCGGAGGCCGAACGACTCAATCACGGAGCTAATAAACAAAACGGCAACACGCGATCATCTGCGTTTCAACGTGCGTGCGTGCGTGCGTTTGCCAGTCGACGTGTTGGTGACGCTTGCCGGCACTACCAGCCAATGGCATCCACCCGTCCATTATCCGTCCATCCGTCCATCCATCCGTCCATGCATGTTGGTTGCAGGTCTTTGATTTCATCTTCTTATGTTTGAGTCTTGTCGCTTTCGGCCATCTTGTGTCTCGGAGCTCGTCGGTTCGAGCGCCTTGGCTCGATCTGTTGGCGTCTTGGTCGGCGACTGAAGATTTTTCCAAATCAAAAGTTCCCCCTTTGAGGCCTCTCCGGTAAACGCCGCCATCTGATTGGACCGTTGGACTCTGTGATGTTTTTAAATACGGATGATCAGCATATTTAAAATAAATCCATAACGAGCTGAGGTGGGATCGTTACGACCGACCTTTCACGAAACACAACAGCAGCAGCACGAGGCGCCGATAGTAACAAAACTTGGGATCAAAAATGAAATCGGCCGTGCACGTGTATATACATATATATGAGGTTCGAATACCGCAGGGGAGACATTCCAATAAGAGGCTGTTTTTGTCTTGATAGAGCCGAGCAAAGGATGATACGAGATCAATAATGGAGACGAGGGCGGCGCGCACGCTCACGCACGCGCGCACACACGCACGCACGCACATGCAGATCTTTGCTCGACAAAAGTGACTAAATATGATTCAAAGATGAAAATGAAAATCAAGTTTTGACGTGGAATAAACATGACGATGATGATGATGATGATGATGATGATGATGATGATGATGATGATGATGATGATGATGATGTCACTACGTTGCATTCAAGAACCTGCTTACAGGTTGGACATTTCTAAGGCTGGGTATCGATTCAACTTCCTCGATTTCACAAGAGTCGAGTTCGATTCAATTTAGATTTTTTTTCCCAATTCGATTGATTTGGTTCAATCCAAAATGGATTAATTTTGACCATCTGTGTTGTTGTTTTCAATCACCAGCGTTCAATTCAATTTGTGGCCTAAATCTCACTTGCTAAATGCTAAGCTAGCATCTCTCAACGTCTCCACGCACACGCGCAATTGAGTGTGTGCGTTTGAAATGAACACGTGTTATGGGGGGGGGGGCAGGTGCTGCAGTAGCTCCCATTAATAGCGCTAATTAACATTAGCCACCATGCTAATTAACATGCAGGCTAATTAGGAAATAATTAAGACGCAAGAAATTGAATGCAGGAAACGAGTGGAGTGAGAAAGAAGATGAAGAACGCGAATCACATTGCGACTTTCAACGTCTTCACTCATCCGTCATCCTTCCATCTTTCATCCTTTCATCCTTCCATCTTTCATCCTTCCATATTTCATCCTTCCATCTTTCATCTTTCATCCTTCCTTCTTCCTTCTTCCATCTTTCATCCTTCCATCTTTCATCCTTTCATCCTTCCATCTTTCATCCTTCCATCTTTCATCCTTCCATCTTTCATCCTTTCATCCTTCCATCTTTCATCCTTCCATATTTCATCCTTCCATCTTTCATCTTTCATCCTTCCATATTTCATCCTTCCATCTTTCATCTTTCATCCTTCCATATTTCATCCTTCCATCTTTCATCTTTCATCCTTCCATCTTTCATCCTTCCATATTTCATCCTTCCATCTTTCATCCTTCCTTCTTCCATCATTCATCTTTCATCCTTCCATCTTTCTTTCATCTTTCATCTTTCCATCTTTCTTTCATCTTTCATCTTTCCATCTTTCATCCTTCCATCTTTCATCCTTCCATCTTTCATCTTTCATCCTTCCATCTTTCATCCTTTCATCCTTCCTTCCTTCCAGCCATCGCATCTCATCACTGCGGAGTTCAATGAGGCCCAAAAAGATGTGACACTGAAAATGCAATTACTGAGTATTACGACCTTTTGGATGTTTTCTGACGCCACCGAGAAGCAAAATTGTCATTCGTACCAGTAGGAGGCGCTGCTACGCACACGCAGCTCTGGAAATAATTGTTGCGTGTGTGTTTGTTGGCATTCCCGCACAAATATTGAACGTGGCAAGAATATGGCTCGCTAATGAACAGCGCGGAAAAGCGGGCAAATAATCGGCGCGGGCGCAAACGACGACGTTTGATGCTGCGCCGGCGGCAAGACCGCACCCAGCACTTTTTTTCTTTTTTGTCTTTCATGAATTCTTTTGCTTCCAATCCATTTCCGCTTGCCTCCATATTTAATTCAATATCGTGTTAAAACGTAATTAACTTTTGAATCCCGACGCAAATACAACACGTGCACTCGCTCGCTTTCCTTCCTGGCAGCGAGCTGGACCTCGCCTGCACGCACACACTCGGACTGGCTATCCATTCAAACCCTAACCCGATTTTTTTTTTTTTTTTCAAATGAAGCATTTTTGAAAAACAAAAAAACAATCCAATAGAAGACGACACTGACTGAGTTTTTCCCGTGTACAAAATTCAGAGCCCCCCCCCCCCACACCCCCCCCCCCCACACCTCATTTCCACCTTGATGGCTCAACACGGTCGCACGCACGCGTTGAGGTCGGCAGGAAAGCATTTGACCTGCAGTTGCAGTGTTGCGCCATTAGGGCGGCGCTATTTCAACAGCGGCGCGCCGGAAAGACCGGAAGCGACAAGTGAAGAAGAAAATGCTTTCTTTTTTTAAAAAGCTGAACTCGCGTCCCGAAGAAGACACAGCGGATGGCGCAGCCGTTGCACCGTTTGCCGGTTGCGGGGCGGCGTTGGAACGCGACAGACGTCGGCAAAGTCAGAAAAACACATTAGATGCAAATAATAGAGCGGAATTAGAAACAAAACGCTTCGTCAACATTAGAAAAAAAATATCCAATGATTTCTATTCAACGTGGAGGGGGCGGAGCTTAGCTGGCTTTTGTTACGCTTGACGTTCCATTGGCCGTCCCAATTTGAAGACGACGCTCGTTTGGTCTTTTTTGTCGTCGCTCTTTGCGGCGACCTCTTCCTCTTCCTCATCATCTTCATCCTCGTCATCATCAAACTCGACGGTCAAAGCCGAATCGTCGTCAATGAATATTTAACAAGGTTTCCCGAGGAAGGATAGACATCATCCCCTCTCGCACGCACGCACACACTCGCAGCGTGGTCAGTGGTGCGTTGCACTCACAGTGGATTGCAAGGGGGGGGGGGGCAGATGGGGGGGGGGGGGGGGGCTGCATGATGATGAAGTGCAGAATAAACAGTAAATAAAAAGCCTCGCACTTACAGTAACCACGCTACGCTACGCTACGCTACGCTAGGCGCTGGCGGACATTTTGTGTGGTGATGACATTGAAATGAAGCAGGAGAGGTCGCCGACCAATCGCATTCAGACGACCACCTCAAGTCGGCGCAAATACCGCTTCAAGATGCTAAACTAGCTCCATGCTAACAGCTGGACGCATGGAAAAGTGCAGGAATTTGCACAAAATGGCATCCATTCGGTTTTTGCTGTGGACTGGTCGCCAAGCATGGCAGAGCACAGAGACAAACAGACTGGTCGCCGGTTCATGCCAGGACAGACAAACAATCGATTGCTTGCCAGTCGGTGTCATGATGCAGACAGACAATCAAAAAAATAATAATGGCGGCGGCAAATTTAGCAAAAACGTTGGGGGGGTGCAGGTGGGTCGGTGCTTTCCCGCGGGAACGCGTTGGCACGCGTTGGCACGCGGCAGCTCGCGTCGTCGCCGCCGTCATCGTCAGGCCTCGCCGACAATCTGCCGGCCGTAAAAACGTCTGCTGGCCGATGACAAACGACGCCTCAATTACCTTTTGGGCTCTGATTTACGGGCCTCTCGGGTGCAAAGACGCACGCACGCACGCACGCACGCACGCACGCACGCACGCACGCACGCACCTCCCCCCCACCTCATCCTCTCTTCTAACGCATCATCCCTTCTTCCGGTGATGCTCGGATTCCTTTCATGTTTGCGGTCGTCGGATGCGCGACGATGCGCCGACGCCAGCAAACTGCTAACGTGCTAGCTTGCGTTTCAACAGCGATTGCGTCGGCGGGAAGAAGAGGAAGGAGCGAGCCAGCAAACCGCTAACGTGCTAGCTTGCTAGCTTGCGTTTCAACGGCGATTGCGCCGGCGGGAAGAAGAAGAAGGAGCGAGCCAGCAAACCGCTAACGTGCTAGCTTGCGTTTCAACGGCGATTGCGCCGGCGGGAAGAAGAAGAAGGGGCGAGCCAGCAAACCGCTTGCGTCTCAATGGAACGCAAGTTCGTACCTGACACGGCCGTCGTTATTTCAGATGATTTACAACTTTGGTTCACGTCTGCACATTTACGTAGATTTTTATTTTATTTTTTTTAAAGTTTCTCTATTCCGTGTGCCATGTTTGGCGGCCATCTTTCTGCTCCGGATGCCCAAAAGGAGGCCGACGTTGGCGGTGAGCTCGCTCGCCAAGTGGCGCCCAAATGCAACTCGTTGCATGCTAGCAGTTCACCGCCAGGTGGCAAACAAGTCTACACACTGTCCCTTTAACGAATGAAAGAGTTTTGACAAATTTCTTTCAAAGTCGAGCGTGTCAAAAAAACGCTTGGAAAAAACTTGAAAGTTTGTTTGCATGACACGCTTTCGACATCATGTTTAATGCATCAACCTTCATATTCATTCATGTGCATACCTGCGCGCGCGTGTGTGTGCGCGCTTCCGGCAACGCGCGCACACACACGCACACACGCGGAGTAAATGACCGCGACTTAAACGCGGATTAACAGCAAGACGGAGCTCCGAGTTTAATCTTAAATTATGGAAAGTGCGGCGCCGCCGTCTGATTGGTCGTTCCAGGTATCAGGCAGGAGTCCAACAGGGCACCTATTTTTTTTGGGGGGGGGAGATTGTAATAACCTGAGGACATTATTTAAATGAGTCGCAGGCCGACGACATGCAGAAAATGTTTACGCGGGTTTCTTCTTATCCTCACTTCAAAGTCTGGTTTCAGATTTGATGTATTAAGTTTACATACACGGGGGGGGGCGTGTGGGGGGGGCAAAAAGTATTTGGCCAAAATCCAGGAGGAAACGGGACAAAACTCATTTCGATGTCGATTTTTTTGCTGCATACGAGAGTAAAAGTAATTCATTATCGTTGATCACATTTTTCGACATCTGCGTCGACTTTTTTTTCAAAACTTGTAACAGATATTTACTCGAGTAAAATCTTGTCATTAAAGTAAAAATAGAAACTACAGTTCTCATCAAAGGCTTTTGTAAGAACAGGATGGAAATGCAAAGTTTTGATTTGCAAAGTTTTGATTTGCAAAGTTTTGATTTGCAAAGTTTTGATTTGCAAAGTTTTGATTTGCAAAGTTTTGATTTGCGAATCCTGCCGGCAGGAACGCGAGCGGCAGATTTTCAGACTTGCCGACATTTGCGACATCGTACGGCAAAAGACGCAACGCAAAGTGGACTTTGGTTCCATGTTTGTCCATCTTCGCACCCGAGTTGGTCGCTTCGACGCCGCAACAGGAAGTCAATACAACGCAGTTAACGGAGGTTTTTTTCAAGGCTTGAAATGAATCTTCAACATTTCCTTTTTTTAAATGAATTTATTTGATTGTATTTCTTTATTTTACATTTTCAATGTTTCTTGAAATGGTTTTGATGTTCACGACTTTTGTCAACACTCGCAAACGATTAGCGGGACGCTTTTGGGCCCCGATTATGACGTGCTTTTTTTTCTTCTTTTTTGCAATAATAACGGTTGAGAATTGTTTAGCAGAACTTGCGTTTAGGATCAGACAAAAATATTCAAACATGAAAAAAAAACAAAATGCAAATGTTCTAGGGGGGGCTGAGAATGTCTTGTATTCATTCGGATACGTTTGTGGTTGTAGGCTTGAATGTTGGTCCAATTTTGATCGCCAGTAAAGACATTCAAGATGGTTTAAGATGGTTTAAGATGATTTAAGATGGTTTAAGATCGTTCCAAAACAAGATGACGCAATCGCATGTTTGTCAATTTCAGGTCCAAACGTTTGCTGCGTGAACAAGTTTTGCAAAAGTCCCCAACGTGGTCACCTGCTTGTTCTCTTTCTTTCAAGCGCAGCCCGCCCTCCCCCTCCCCCTCCCCCTCCCCCTCCCCCGCCTGGCTGGCACAGTGGCGGGGTTCTGCGGGCTGAAATTCGAGCCCGAGGCCAACAAGCTGTCTCCACCAGCCACGCTGATAAGAAACGCACACGCACGCGCGCGCACGCACGCACACACACACACGATTCCAGTCAGGCTGCGTGAAGTGCCACCCGGGGGGTCACTTAGCACTTTTTACCTCAATATTTCCTGTCCTCCTTCCACAAACACACACACACAAAATGTTAAACAAAAGCCACATGAGGTGTGTGCGCGCGCGCGCGCGCGTGCGTGCGTGCGTGTGCGCTTCCGAAGAAGATTTGCGTGTTGCTCATCTGGAGCGTCCGCTCACACCAGCATTCCGACTGCCTCCTTCTTTCCCTGGGGGAGGTCGCCATGTTCCAGAAAATCAAGTGAGAGTGTCTCACAGGTGCGCGTGGCGGGGGGGGGGGGGGGGGGGGGGTCGTTTTACAAGGGTCGGGGGCAGGACTAGTGAGTCGTGGTATAAGAAGGAATTGCTTTTTTTTCAGGAAAAGACTCGATGGCTTTGCTTTTTGTAAACGTTTGTCATAAGAAGTGTCAAAAATGTAAATGGGAAGATTTGAAAAAAAAAGGCGGCTTTCCTTTTGATAGGCGACGTTTTTCGTTTTAAAGTATTTAAGTTGCGTGAACACAAAAGTACAAAAACGCTCGGTTGTCGCTTTGAAGCAACGTTTTTTTTTTGTCCTTTTGGAATTTCAACTTCCATCTTAACAATCACCCCACAAATAATTGATGATCCAATGAAGTGAGAATGATTTGGTTTCGATTTCTTCTTTGATTTCAAATGTTTTCAGCTCATCAGCAGCAAAAGTGCTCCGATTTGCGTCCTGCTCCCGAAAGCCGTCTTTGGTTTCAAACTAAATGAAACGATTGACTTGAAAAACAATCATCAACATTTTTGGCCGATTTTTCAAACCTTAAGGACCAAACCCGTCATTGAATCACAACTGCTTCGTCCATTTGGAAAAAATGCAAAAGAAGTCAACGTAAAATGAATCGATTGACAAAACAATGGACAGATTCATCGATGGGTGAAATCATTGTTCGTTGCAGAAAATAGACGAGGCAAGAGACCAAGACGGGGAACGTTGTGAGACGGATGCATGGATGGACGGATGCATGGATGGATGGACGCATGGACGGATGGACGCATGGATGGACGGATGCATGGATGGACAGACGCATGGACGGATGCATGGACGGATGGACGCATGGATGGACGGATGCATGGATGGACAGACGCATGGACGGATGCATGGACGGACGGACGCATGGATGGACGGACGCATGGACGGATGGACGCATGGAAAGACAGATGCATGGATGGACGGACGCATGGACGCATGGATGGATGGACGCATGGACGGACGCATGGACGGATGCATGGATGGACAGACGCATGGATGGACGGATGCATGGATGGACGGACGCATGGACGGATGGACGCATGGAAAGACAGATGCATGGATGGACGGATGCATGGACGGACGGACGCATGGATGGACGGACGCATGGATGGACGGACACATGGACGGATGCATAGACGGATGGACGCATGGATGGACGGACGCATGGACGGGCGGACGCTTGGATGGATGGACGCATGGACGGATGCATGGATGGACGGACGCATGGACGGATGCACGGATGGACGGACGCATGGACGGATGCATGGATGGACGGACGCATGGATGGACGGATGCATGGATGGACGGACGCATGGACGGGCGGACGCATGGAAAGACAGATGCATGGATGGACGGACGCATGGACGGATGGACGCATGGATGGATGGACGCATGGACGGACGCATGGACGGATGCATGGATGGACGGACGCATGGATGGACGGATGCATGGATGGACGGACGCATGGACGGATGGACGCATGGAAAGACAGATGCATGGATGGACGGACGCATGGACGGATGCATGGATGGATGGACGCATGGACGGACGCATGGACGGATGCATGGATGGATGGACGCATGGATGGACGGATGCATGGATGGACGGACGCATGGACGGATGGACGCATGGAAAGACAGATGCATGGATGGACGGATGCATGGACGGACGGACGCATGGATGGACGGACGCATGGACGGACGGACACATGGACGGATGCATAGACGGATGGACGCATGGACGGATGCATGGATGGACGGACGCATGGACGGATGGACGCATGGAAAGACAGATGCATGGATGGACGGATGCATGGACGGACGGACGCATGGATGGACGGACGCATGGACGGACGGACACATGGACGGATGCATAGACGGATGGACGCATGGACGGATGCATGGATGGACGGACGCATGGACAGATGCATGGATGGACGGACGCATGGACGGATGCATGGATGGACGGACGCATGGATGGACGGATGCATGGATGGACGGACGCATGGACGGATGGACGCATGGAAAGACAGATGCATGGATGGACGGACGCATGGACGGATGGACGCATGGATGGATGGACGCATGGACGGACGCATGGACGGATGCATGGATGGACGGACGCATGGACGCATGGAAAGACAGATGCATGGATGGACGCATGGACGGACGGATGCATGGATGGACGGACGCATGGACGGACGGACACATGGACGGATGCATAGACGGATGGACGCATGGACGGACGGACGCATGGACGGGCGGACGCTTGGATGGATGGACGCATGGACGGATGCATGGATGGATGCATGGATGGACGGACGCATGGACGGATGCATGGTTGGATGGCCAGTTGCTGCAAGATTGTTGATGTTTACTTCTTGAAAGTTGGTCGAGAAGACGCTGGGCTTTCTGGTGTTTTGCGCGAGCCGAGCGGAGGACGGAACGCGGAGGACGGAACGCGGCAGACAAAATCCCGCTAAGCCGTTAAAGATGACACTCGTGCGGCGCCGCCACGCAACCTTTCCCGCCACCTTCAATATGCAACAAAACAGCACACACGCCACTCGACAATCCTCACGCACACGCGGCAAATCCTTCAAATGCGGCGACACGCCGCACACCTCTCCTAATGTGTGTGCGTGTGCGCGCGCGTCCTAATCCCCGCGCCGGTGGTCTTGTCAGAGCGTTATATTTGCCGCTATCGGTGTTCCGTCTCCCCGCCGCATAATCCCACAACCCCGACTGTGATATTTCCTGACATTTACATGAAGCGGCCGTCCGCACACAAGAGACCGCCAGGAAGGCGAGGAAGACGAGGAGCGGAGGAAGAGGAGGAAGAGGAGGAAGAGGAGGACGGAAGAAGGTGCCGGGAAGACACAAGCCCAGTGAAAGGAAACAAAAGAGAGGAAGAAGAAAGATAAACGGATGGATGGACATTGGACAGACGGACGGACGATGGGATGATGGATGGACGGATGGACGAAGATACAGACGGACAACGGAATGATGGCCGGCCGTTGTTTGAGGCGCGGCCCAGCCATCGTTTGTGCCGGTGACGTCGCCACCTACAGTCCTTTTTGGTTATTGCGGCGCGCGCACTTCTGCCGCCGTCGCCCCGAAAGTGATGATGAAGATGACGAAGATGCCGAGACTGAATTATTGATACGAGTGGCTGTTTAATCTTCGCTAATGAATATCTTATAAATATTTGATCGTGTCATACATTTATTCCAAGCGGACCTTTACTTTGCCATTGGGTCAAGGTCGCGTTGGACGGAGGCGGCGTGCGCGTCCTCGCCGTCGCCGCCAGGAGGACGTCAAGGAAGGTCCCGGAAGGAAAAGGAAAGCGTCTTCTTACCTGCAGGCGCTCGGCGGGCCGCTGCCATTGGTCGGCGTGCAGGAGGAGGCGTGTCCGGACCAGCCGCAGGGCGTGGAGCATCCAGGCGTGCTGGCGGCCGATCTGAAGCTGGAGCTGCTCCCATTGGCCGCCGACCAGCGCCAGGATGTCGCGCAGTCCTGAAGGCGGCGAAAGCCAAACTCAACAAACGTGGACAGCCGTTAGCACGTTAGCCCGTTAGCTCCTTAGCCCGTTAGCTCCTTAGCCCGTTAGCCCGCTGGAATTGAGAGCGACCGCGAAGCTTGATAACAAGCCAAGCCGTCCTGACCGGGACGGACGGACACGTTCGCTTTCACGCAAACTCGGAACCGTTTGAATTGTTTTAACTTGATTCGGGAAAGTTGCCATAAACGTGAGCGTCCACAGCAAGAAAATAATAATAATAAAATGGTTGAAACCAGCAACAAAAAAATGGAAATACATTTTTTACATCATCAAAAGAAATAAAGGCACGAGATTGGTGGCAAGATTTGAAACTACGGACAAGTCCGATTTCAACGCTGCCAGCGTCGTCGGCATGTCTTGAAAAGTGCCGTGAGAAGCCGTGCTAGCTGCTAAGCTAAGCAGCTAATGTTATCGCGGGCGCGGCATTTAGCAAGTGCAGCGCGGCCATCTTTGAACAGCCAAAATAGGGTTAGGGTTTGAAAACAAGTGGTCGGGACGTCCCTTGATGTCCGACTCCCTCGTGTGGTCCGCGTTCAACTTCCTTTTCAAGTGCGCACGTTGCCCATCAAATGCCCCAAAATGTCGGCGTTCCCTATCCGATTCCCGTCAGCCCCGTTCAACTTTGCCCATTAAACGCCGATGTTGTCCCGCCAGGCGGCGTCCGCGTCCCGGTCCGTCTCTTACCTGACTGGTGGGCGGGCATGACGGCGAGGAGCGCCGCGCCGTCCTCCATGATGGCGTCTTTCAGCGCGGCGTGGCCGTCCACGTTGAGCTTGAACGTCTGAGAGACACGCAAAAAGTCAAAAACGGCCCACCGGCACACGGACGCTCACGTCAGACCACATTCAGACGGAAACACAGACAAATTGGGCGGGGCAAGACGGCCACAAAATAAAATGTCACATTTTTCAGTCATTCGGGACGATTACGATTTCAGTCGGTTTGAATCGGTTTGAATCGGTTTGAATCGATTCGAGTCGAATAAATCCACCAACGCAAAAAGCGCATGAACGGATGCGTGCAAAAAAGTCTTTGCTTCTTCCAGCCGGTTGAAAAGAAACGCTTCAAAGCGAGCGCCACATCAGATGACCTGTTAGCATTAGCATATTAGCCCGGAGGAGCGCAAGGCGCCGCCGCCTGCTACGCTTTAGCCTTTAGCATATTAGCCCGCGTGTGCGCGGCACTGATAGGCGCGTGACATTCAAGCTTGACTTTGACGCGCGTACGTTGATCCAATCAAAGCCTTTGGATTAAAGATTTTTTATTTCTTTCTTTTTTACTGCGAGTGTTTCGGGTTTGGAACGCACACACTCGCACCCGCTTCAGCGTTTGGGAAATAAAGATCATCGGTCCACTTTCACAGACAGAAATTTCATTTCAATTGTTTTGAATGTAAATGAAATTGAAAATATTGTTATTGATTTGATTGAATTGTATTTATTTTTTTACACTGACTGAATTTACAAACATTTTGGAAGTGAAAAATGTCATCTCCAAACCATTTGTTATTTGAGTATTTTTGTATTTTTGGGGAACTCAACGCCGCTTTCGACAACAACAAAGTTGTGATCAGCATCAACATGATGCAAACGCGCGCACGCGCGCGCGTCACACACCCCGAGAGAAAACCGTAAACAACAAACGTAACATAAAACATCCAAGTTGACGCGCGTGCGTCAGTCGGCAAACACGCAATTCAGCACGCTCATGACTACAAAGTGCAAGTGTGACTATCAGACGCACGCACGCACGCACGCACGCACGCACGCACGCAGCCCAGGTGAGCAAACGCGCTATCAACGGCTACAAAGCGCTCTTAGCATATTAGCATATTAGCATATTAGCATATTAGCTCTGCCGTTTCATCCTTATTTCTTTTCTTTCCACAATTCCAATTGAAGCGAACCGCCGCTAACGGGAGTGCAGCTGGCGCGCGCGCACACGCACGCACACGTTAACAAACACACGCACACACACGTGGGGAGAACCCCCCCCCCCACCTCGATAAGGCAGGTTTGTGTGTGCGTGATGTTCTGCTGGGACGCCATCGACGCTCATTTGGAAGTCTGTCCAGGAACATGCAAATATATGCAAATTGCCTGGCGTGTGTGCGCGCGCGCGCGCGTATTTAAAACAGGGCTGCTTGTATATATTTTCTATAAACAATGCAAATACAATCTGTTGTTGTGCGCGCGAGCGCATGAGTGTTTACAATTTCGCGTGTTGATGTTTCGTCTCATTGCACCTCCGTCACGCGTGTGTGCGCGCGTGTGCACGTATGCGTGTGCGTCCATATGTTTAGGGCTGATTGTTGTTTGGATTTTTTCCCCCAACAAATGACGACAGAGCGAAATCAAGAGAGACGGCAGAATGCGCGTGCGCGAGCCTTGTGCGCGCGTGCGAGAGGGTCAGGTGGTCCATAAAGAGGCGGATCCAACGCGCCATTCGAAAAGAAGCAAATTGGAGGAGGAAGGAAACTGAGATGAGAAAAAAAGATCCAAAATAACAAGACCCCAAAAAAGATGCTCAAGAGACGAAAGAAAGAGTCAGAAAGTGAAGATGAAGGTGAGAAGAGAAGAAAAGCAGCGTTAGCAAACCACGCCCCCAAACGGCCAACGTCCGTCAAGCGGGTAAAAAAAAAAAAAAAATCCGTCGCAAAACTTCCATCGGAAGAAATCAAACCTTCACAAGCAAAATGACAACAAGCGCGACAGTCTTTTCCCAAATTGGAGATGAGGAAGCCAGGAAGTGGGCGGGGCTTTTGTGGAAGGTCATTTGCAAGATGAAGCTGAGCAGGTCAGAAGTTGGGAAAATTCAGGAAAACGGAGATGTGCTGTTTTTCGTGTGAAAACGATTAAATGTGTGGCAGATGAGAAGGAAAAAAAACAAGAAAAGAAAAGTGTGTGTGTGTGTGTGTGTGTTAGGGCTGGGTTTTGAAAATCAACATGGAATCGATTTTTCTCTTCGAGCGTGATATCGATTATTTAAAAAAAATAATTTCCCCAATAAATTCAACAAAATAACATTTTAAAGGCCAATTTTGATGTGTGAAAGATCAGACTTTTTTCACTTTTATGACAATTCCAAAACTTTTGATTTGATGTTTAATGTTGTTTTTTATCATGAAGAAGAAGAATTGATGTTCCATCATTAATCAATATCAGATTGAACCGAATGAATGGAATCCAAATCAAATCGATGAAGGAAATGCGTGTGTGTGCGCGTGTGTGTGTGCGTGCGTGCGCTGACCAGGTGCGTGTCCAGGTAGATGCGGAGCGCGTCCAAGTGCGCGGCGGGCGGCGTCCAGTCTCGCGTGCGCTCCAGCGCTCGTCGCAGCCACTCGATGAATCCGTCCAGCTGCAGCAGCAATTTCTGTCGGCAGTCAAAACGCCAGCGTCACGAACGGCAACGTTTGGAAAAAGGTCTACTTTTTGGGGGGGGGCATTTTTCATAAATTTGGCTTCTGCTTGTCTGAAAAACGGAAAACGGAAAACGGAAAACGGCTTTGTCATCAATTTCTGTGAAAAGTTGATTTTCCTCCCGTGGCTGCAATCGGGTGTTGAATTGGAACCGATTGAACTTTGTCGTCATAACCTGTTGGTTTGGGTGAATGCGCACAGGAAGCCGCTCCTCCAAACCACGAGGCACTCCATCCATCCATCTTGCATTTGTGGAAGACGAATGAAGCGGCAACAGGAAGAGCCGCTTGCGTCCGTCTCAGCGGCGGCCATTTTGCCACTTACCTGTCCACTGAAGATGACATCGCATCTGCTCAGTCGCGCCTTTTCCGCGTTTGCTTTTGGGGGGTTTCCAAGTGGCAAAATGGCCGCCAACTATTTCCCGCAGTGTTTGTCAACTCTCATTTCAGCAACCAAAAGTCAAGAAAAACAATTAGGACAACCTTGACAACATCAAAACCTCAACTCCATTTTTGTCAACAAATGTTGCTGTTAAATGAACACGGCTGGGAAAAAAAGAAGTCTGTTTTAGTTTTTCAAGATAATTCGGCATCATTGTTTGAAAAGAGCCAGAAACGCCGAGGAGGAGCGTTGATGGAGGTTTAGTGCCACCTGCTGGCCGACTTGAGCATGACACAGAGCGAGGAGAACGAAAGTGCAGCGGAGCAACAAAAACAGGAAAACTCATCAAAAGAAGTCCGACTGTCGCGTTAAAAAGGAAATCGAAGTAGCACCAAATAAAGCATTTCCTGCGAATGGAGGTTCAAACGCTTGCAAGTGACCTTTCAATTGTTTTGTTGCCTTTTTTTATTTCTTCTTCTGATCGGCAGAGGCTGGAAAAAAAAACAAAGCGCATTTTGTTCCAGGAAGCTGATTTGGCCCACTGAAAAAAAAAAGAAAAAAAAGAAGTCTCCGTTCACAATCATGTGAAAAAATAATAATGTCGGAGGAGGAATGCAAATGAAAATGATTGATAAGTGAGAAGAAGACGAGCGTGATGAAGATGAAGATGATATTGAAGGAAGAGCTACAAAGGAAGTCAAAACACGTTTACACCGGAAAGGAATTCACAACCGGGAAAAATGATTTGCCAGCCAGAAAAACGGAAAAAATATCTTTTTTTCTGGGGGTTTTATTTGATTTCAATCATATATTTTCCTTATTTTTTTTTCTGTCTTTAACCGGATTTTTTATTTTCAGATTTTCTGATGAAATTTTTTTTTCCAGAATTTATTTATTTATTTATGCATTTACTTTTTTTCTGGGGATTTTTTATTTATTTCAATCCTAATGTTTTTTATTTTTTCTGTCTTTAACAGGATTTTATTTTTTTTTTTTCAGATTTTCTGAGGATTTTTTTTCCCAGAATTTTTATTTATTTATGCATTTACTTTTTTTCTGGGAATTTTTTATTTATTTCAATCCTAATGTTTCTTATTTTTTCTGTCTTTAACAGGATTTTTTTTTTTTTTCAGATTTTCTGAGGATTTTTTTTTCCAGAATTTTTATTTATTTATTTCTCTTGCTTCTTTTTTTTTGGTCTCCAAGCGAAGGCAAAGACGCTTCTGGACAAATGCTGTCTAATCCCGATGAAGAAAAAAAACATGGCAAAAAAAACAACAGTAGGAAAAAAAGAGAAGGAAGGAGAAGAAGTTTGTCTTCTTCTTCTTCTTCACTTCCTCAATTCGTCTGTTCATCCATCGCCATGATTGCATGCTGCTAATTAAGCAGCTAATCAGCTAATTAGCCGGGAGCACATTGGAACGACCAGCGTGACTGCCAGTGTGTGCGTGTGCGCGGCGTGTGTAACTCGATTGCTTTGGTCTGCAGCAGTTAATAAATCCAAAGCGCGTCTCTTAACGAAGTTGGCGCCGTTCTTGAGTCCAGCAAGGTTCGAAAAAGGTCCTGCAACGTGCGGCGTTTTCTTGCATCAACTTCTTTGTTTTTGAAGTTTAGCTCGCTAGCTAGCTGGCACCTTTCAAGCTTCATTTGTCTGTCTAGTTAGCTGTTTAGATAGCTAGCTAGCAAGCAAGAGTGCCCTCTAGAGGAGTGAAAAAATATCGCAAGTGCTTCATTTGTCCGTCACTACTGATGAATATTGTCAGGAGTCAAAAAACAAAATCCCAATCATCGATTTATGGATTTGAATCGTGATTAATCGTATCCAGTCCAATCGTGACTTGTGAATCATGATTGGGATCGAATTGACAGCCGTAGAATAAGGCTACGCTTTTGATCAGCGCGATCCCGTCAGTGAGACAAACAAAAAAAAAGGAAAAAGAAGAAGTTGTGAAGAAGAAAAAGTCGTCAAAAGAGAAATTGGCGAGGAATCCGAGCGCCGTCTCATAAACGATGCGACCAATCCTCAGCGTATTGACATTTGCCCGTACACATATGACGGATTAGTAGCCGGCCTCCTCAATAATCCGGCTGCCAATCAAAGGCGACCTTTGCAGGTGCGATGATGAGATGATGGATTAGCCAAACGCGGCCGACGCCGGCCCTGCGCCGATCCATCATCGCTGCCGATCCATCATCGCTGCCGATCCATCATCGCTGCCGATCCATCACCGGCGCCGATCCCAAAGTCGCCATCAACGTCATTTTGAAGATCACAGCCAGCGTTTTTGCGGCAAGCGCAACCGAGTCCACACGGGGGCGGGCGGCAGGCGGGCGCAACCGAGTCCACACGGGGGCGGGCGGCAGGCGGGCGCAACCGAGTCCACACGAAGGCGGGCGGCAGGCGGGCGCAACCGAGTCCACACGGGGGCGGGCGGCAGGCGGGCGCAACCGAGTCCACACGAAGGCGGGCGGCAGGCGGGCGCAACCGAGTCCACACGGGGGCGCAACCGAGTCCACACGGGCCTTCTGGTCCTTTTGTGGCTCCAGAGAAGTTTTTGGGACCGCGGCAATATTTCAAACACAACTTTTTTCATACGCAAATGAGGGGAAAATGTTCATGAAAATTGGGGCCTTTCCTCAGGGGTGTGTCGACTTTTTATACCACTACAAAAACACACAAAGCAATTGTGGTGCAATTGCAGTACCAAAAAAAAAGCCCAGATTGCGTTGGAGATGTTTGATTGGATAAACGATTTGATTTACAAAAAGTCTGTTGATGATTGAAATCATTTGGACTGTTTTATCTTTTAAAGACAAAACCCGTTTTGTTGATCTTGACTAGTTTGGGCGTCCATTGCGTCCTTCCTTTGGACAGTTTCTGACGTGGATGCCAAAAGTAGTCAAAGGAAAGAAAACCTTTAGTCTTTCAAAAGAAAAACTGTGACTGCTTGAATTAGAAGACATAATATTGATTGTTTTTTTCTTTTTCTTTTTTTTTTAGTACATACCGTACAGTATATAAGTTCTTACCTCCATCTTGTCCCACACTCGAGGATCTTTGTCCTGGCCGATGTCCTCCAGAAGCCGCCGCACCAGAGCGGCACTTCCACGGCCATCCAGCGGGGGCGCCGCAGGCCCAAGCAGGAGCTCCTCCCCACCTTCACTGCTTTCGTCCAATGAGTGGGCTGTGTCGCTGGAGGAGGCGGGACAAAGGCCACCCAGGGGGTCCTGCCTGATTGAACCCTTGAGGATGAGGGGACAAGTTGGGAATTGATTTGGTGCCGTCCATTGCGTTGCAAGCCACGGAGCAAATTCCAAAAGCGTACCAGCGGCAGGGACGGGACAGCGTCCCCACTCTCAGGAGAATCCCAGTTGTCCTGGTTGAGCTCCGTCAAATCCCAGTCGTCCACATCCTGCAAAGCATCAGGACTGGGGTCCTCGCCACCGGCTCGCTGCAAGAAAAAAAGACCACATTGAGGATGGAGAAGACCGCCAGGGAGGCCCGAGACCGAAGAAGACATCTCCAGGACCGCCCACCAGCGCCTGAGCCAGAGTCTCCAGGTTGATGGCCAAAATGTCGCTCTTGTGGATCTGAGCAGGCAGCGCCAAGAACTCCTCCGACCCATACCAGTGCTCCCGGTCTGGACTGGCCTCGGAGGAGGCCTGGAGTTCCTGCTGGGGGGAGCGAAGACGCGATCAGTCCACAGAACAGACCGCAGACAAGCACAAATGATGGCCCACCTTGCGTCCTTTCGGCTTCGGCAGCCAGGACGGCATCTTGCCAGGAGGCGGTCTGGGCTCGGACTCCTCCCCGCTGGCCTCCAGGTCTGAGGACAGGACCTGATCTCTGGTAGGGGACGGCCCAGAGAAGTCAGAGTCACCGTCGCTGAGAGCGCACGGTTCCCCTCGGTCTCTCCGGGACGCCACATCCTGGGGAGGTGGCGAGGCTTCACAAGAACTCCCGCTTGTCCTCGTGAGACCTCGCGGGAGGCCGCCGCCATTCGGCACCTGCTGGAAGGAGATCGGATGAAAACTGAGGGTTGGCTTCAAACCACAAAACCATCTGAAAGCTTCAACAAGGACGTGAGTCTGACCTTCAGGTTTTGGACGCCGTGCAAAGTGCTTTCCGGACAAACCGAGTCCAGCTCCAACCAGAAGTTGGAGCGGTCCGGAGGGTCCACGAGAGGATCTACAAGAGGATCCATGTGACCGCGTCCGGCCTGGATTTGCAGCTCAGAGACGCCCCTGTTGTCCTCCGCCTTGCCCGAGTTCCGAGCGACTCTTTTTGGGAGTGACGGCTCCGCCTTCCGGTCGTCAGTCGACGGACAACAACGCTTGGCGGCCTCGCTCGGATCGCTCGCTTTGCCGTCTCCCGAGACAGGACGGAGACGCTTTGACGAGTCTTCGGACGTCCCAAGTTTCGCTAAGCCGCTCTGGACGTGCCGGTTCAGTGGTTCCGATTCCTCTTTCTTTTCCGAGTCTGCTTTCGGGACCTGCTCCGGCTCCGGCGAGACGTCCTGGATTTCGGACTCGTCGCCGGGACTGTAGTCGTTGAGTTCGTCGGCCGTAATGCCGCAGTCCAGGGAGAAATAGTCCCGACTGCAGCGAATGGTCAGCTGGCCGCAATCGTCCACTTCCGTCAGGGCGTCGAGTCGGCGAGTCTGAAGGACACGAGCAACTTTGCTTGGATTTGGGTTGCTTTCACATTTTCCTCAACGGAACAAATCCTGCTCCTATGAGCTTGCCAGAGCCCCGAACCCCCGAACCCCCGCCGCCCCCATACCGACTCGTGTTTTCCACCTCAACTTTAGCTTTCTCGAAAACGTCTTCCATCGTGACAAAGCGCAGGTACGAGACGGCGGCCGCACCTGCTGTTGGTCCTGGCTGAAGGCCTGCAGGATGTCGGTCTGCCTGGTGAAGTTTCCGTTGGGGTCCTGCAGACCCTGAAGGAGACGCTCCTTCAGAACCAGAACTGAAACCCTCAGCTGGTGCCACAGAAGTTGCACCGTCCTGAAGACACGCGAGACGCGTCAGCGGCGTCGCGAGACGCGTCAGCCGGTTTTTCGGGTGCTGCCGCTCACCTGATGTCCACGATGATGTTGACCGAGTAGGACAGAAGCTTGAGGGACAACTCCGTCTCCAGGAGGGCGTGGATCTGCTCCACATGGTCAGAGATGTCCTCGCAGATGTCCTGAATGGTCCGACCACAACATGTTTATATTTAATGAAAATATGTTTGCAGTATTTCGTGTCATAACCTCGCTCGGGTGGACGTGTGCGCCTAAATCAGTGGTGTCAAAGTCCGGTCCTGGAGGGCCCCAGTCCTGCATGCTTAAAGGTTTCCCACGTTCAACACAGCTGACTCATATTACCATACCTACGTCCGACCATGTGAGCGTCCCGTCACGTGATCCCGTTTCCAAATGTCGTCGTGACCCGAACTGGCTTCCCGCTTTCAGGACGGCAGCGTGAAGATTTGCTATCGGCAGTTCGGAACGCAGGTTCGGCTCCTCGTCGCCGTCAACTTGTGACAAGTTGCCACAAAATGTGACAAGTTGCCACAAAATGTGACAAGTTGCCACAAGTTGCCACGCGGCTCAAGATGCGAGCCGGGCCACTAAAAATAAATTAGATGACCTTTGCAGTCACACGGTGGGAGGCGCTGGTGAGGATGTGGGTCGCGGAGGCGTGGCCACAAGCCCTCCGCTGTGCGTGCGTGTGTGTGTGTGTGTGTGTGTGTGTGTGTGTGTTGGCCGGTTTCCACGGTTCAAACGGGTTGTTAACTGCACATGAAGTCTTTCTGTCACATAAAAATGAAAAGCTTATGGCGGACTTTTTCAGACCTTTGAGGGGGGCCGGGAACGCTAGAAAAGATGGGTTTATGTCCCCCAAAATGAGGGAGATGGGAGCCGATGGATCGGTGCACCCCCAACCAGAACATTGTCAAACTTGAAAAGGCGCTTTTCGATCAAATGCTTTTATTTTTATTTTTTTATTTTTTTATTTTTTTCAAATGCTTTTAAAGGTGGAGTCCAAATTTTCCAGCTGGTATGCGAGGAGTCCATTTTGAATCGTTTGTTTACAAACAGAAACCTTCAAAACTTGGGAGTCTACCTTTCAAGTGGGCGCTAGCCGCTGTTGTTAGCCGCTCTGGCTAACTCCGGAATCACAATCGGATTCTGGGGGGAGGAAAAAAAAATTCTAATTCAAAAAGAAATGTTGAAGCTCGCTTGCTGACGTTTGGACAAACGTCGCGCAGAAAATAACTTTTTGACTTCCCGTTTGTCTTCAATTCAATTGCAACATTCCAAAGAAAATAAAACCAGCTCGTGAGAGTTGGCAGACATTTTCTTGATCATGAGCAAAATGCCGTCATACTTGCTGGTATCAAAAGCTGTGACGTTGTCCTGGCAAATCAATCAATAAATGCTGCTTTTCGGGATTCCCGGTTTGTTTTTGTGTCGCGTCATCGCTTGATGCGCTCACAAGAAGTCAAAGTCAACATGATCGGCAAATTTTTGCTTTTTTCATGGCTAACGTCCTTGACGACTAAGAATCGGTATCGGCCCAGAAAAAAAGTGTTTCGGTGGCTCTCGACAAACGCGATCACTGCGTTGTCGGCGTGTCCCCGAATTTCCAGCACTTGCGTCACCGTAGCAACCAGCCTGGGATGACGTCACGCTGGCGGGCGAGACGTCATCCACAACTTTGGGACAAACAGCAGCTCGCCTGCCCGATGACGAAGACGAAGACGAAGACGCTGACGCTGACGCTGACGCTGACGAAGACGAAGACGAAGACGATGACGATGACGCAGACGCAGACGCAGACGAAGACGCTGACGAAGACGAAGACGAAGACGAAGACGAAGACGAAGACGATGACGATGACGATGACGATGACGCAGACGCAGACGCAGACGATGACGATGACGATGACGATGACGATGACGAAGACGCAGACGCAGACGCAGACGCAGACGCTGACGAAGACGATGACGATGACGATGACGCTGACGCTGACGCAGACGCAGACGCAGACGCAGACGAAGACGATGACGATGACGATGACGATGACGATGACGCTGACGAAGACGAAGACGAAGACGCAGACGCAGACGCAGACGCAGACGCAGACGAAGACGATGACGTGTTTCTTACCTTTCGCGTCTTTTCTGCGCTCAAAAGCCCAAAACCGCCAGGAAACAAACTTCCATGCCGCCTCACTCGGACTTTGTGAGCACGCTTGTGAGTGTGCGTGTGCGTGAATGACTGAACGTGTCGCAGTGTGTGCGTGTGTGCACTCATGTGTGCGTGTTGACCTGCTTCTTCCATTGGGTGTTGGCAGCGGGGGCGCAACAGTTGCAAGTTATTTTGAGACGCGTCTCACCAAGACAACCCTCTCTCACACACACACTGCAAAATCTCTCACACTCTCACCACACGCACGCACACACACTTGTCTTTGTATCATAGTGGGGGATTGTCATTGACATGATGCATTTTCTAGCCCCTCCCCCTAACCACAAACATGAAAAATGATTGCCCACCCCCATTCCTTAGCCTAACTTCAACCCAAACTTAAAGTCTAAAAGCAAGTCTTGACCCTCAAAAAGAGGTCTGGACGAGTGGGGACCACCAAAATGTCCCCACAAGGACGTGTGGCCCCGCCCTCTGAGAGCAGCCGCGACTTTCCTTGTGCAGCTGTTGCGGCTTGCAAAGGCACGCACGCAGGTCACGTGAGTCCTTGAGGGTCGCGGGGGTGCTGGAGCCTATCCCAGCTGTCTTTGGCCAGAAGGCGGGGTACGCCCCTCAACCGCTTGCCAGCCAATCGCAGGGCACAAAGAAACAAACAACCATCCGCAATCAGGCTTGGGGACCAATTGGAACCTTCACTCAAGCTGCCTTGCATGTCTTTGGAATGCGGGAGGAAAGCGGAGCACCCGCACAAAAGCCACGCAGACACGCAAAGAACACGCACGTAAACTCCTGCGCTCCTTCATTAGTCCCAAATCTGAAAATGGTTGTCAATATTCCACCAAACGACCACCGGGTGGCGCCATTGATGACCCTGCCTACACAACAGGACTGGTGAACTCAACAATGTCAGCAATGTATAGAAAATATATGTTTTGGTTTGGAATGATGAGTGTTATCATCACTTTTGTGTCCATTCATTTGTAACGCTCGCACGCCAATTTCACGCCAGCTCCAATGAGCAGTTTCCGCTCATTTGCGACATTTTGACTTTTCGCCACCAGGTGGCGGCAAACTTTACTCATTGGATTGGGGAGCATTCGTTTCAATGCTGCTTTGTCATTTATCAACTCATCAAATGTCAAACTTACGTACTTTTGATTGACCCCCCCCCCCCAAAAAAAAACAAGATCCTTTTCAAGAAAGACCTTTATGTCCCAATGTATTATTTTTCCTGAAAATGTCACAAAATGAATGGCAATTTTCTAGTTCCTAAAACGGCCACAAGAGAGCAGCCGTCGCAAGTGCCGATACCTTGAAATAAGTCGTTATCAGGCCCATACCATTTTTTTTTTTTTGCAACCAGCTAGGTCCAGTTAAGTACATTTAAAAAAAAATACATCAACAGTTTCCATATGCAGATTTGATGGATATGCAAATGAGGTGACGTTTTTTTACCTTGAGCTGCAGCAGGTGCGTGTCCACGTGTCTGCTGTCGCCATCTTGCGCCACCGAACGCGTCAGTCGCGTCACCCTCGCGGCGCTGGCTCGAAGCCACGCCTCCGTTTGCGGCAGGTGGAGAAGCACCTGCCAGTCGGCGCACGCCTGAACCGGCGGCGGACGCCTTTCATTAGGCCTGGGGAAGGAAAAAGGGGCGGGGTCAGCGGCATCGTCCTCCTCACTAGCAATACCTTCATCATCATCATCATCACGTCGTCAATTTCATCTTCATCATCATTATGACTTTGATTATCTTCATCATCACCACCATCATTATCTTCATCTCTACCTTTACCACCTCATCTTCGTCACGATCATCATCATCACTCCGGTTAGCTTCATCATCGCCATCAGTTTTGTTTACCTGCCGGCCTTCATTTTTTCCATTGCAGGTCTTGCCACCGCCGCCGCCTCTGGGTCCAAACTGGGCGTGGCCGCGGTGAGCATGGGGGACGTCGGCTCAGGGGTCAAAGGCGACAAGGCTGCCGCACTCATGGTGACGAAGAGGACGAGGTGATGGAGAGCGGCAGCGGTGGATGCTGTTCACGGGGCGGAGCCTGCAGCGACAATCCAGTCAGCATGACAACAAGGGTAGACCCCCCCCCCCCCCTCTCCCGGGTACCCCCAGTACAAAGTATCATGCAACTAATGCAGTTGACTTATTGATTTGGGATTGCGTCTAATGGAGATGCGGCCTATCAGCCTCAGGACACGTGATGACGTTGGCGTGATGATGTCATCTCGAAAACAAACAAAAGACGCTATTTATTGACCACAAAAGTCTCACACACAAATAGACTTGAGGTATTTATTTATTTTTAATTGTGTTTTTTTTTTTTTAGAAATGACTAAATAAATAAATAAAAGATTTGTATATTGTTGTGTTTTTATTTTCATTGATATTTATTTTTATGGATTTAATTTTTGGATATCCGTTTTTATTTTCACTTTTCGTCATTTATTTATTAAGAATTGTGTCCGTTTTGTTCTTACATACGTGCGAGTCCCGAGAGTTAGCAGTGAGGCCACCATGTGAATAATGCGCCAATGAGGACGAAGAAGATGACGAAGATGGTGAGCACATAGGACGCCGTCACCTCACGTCACGGTTAGCATGTCAGGATGATGCATCTATTTACGTCGAAATTTACCGCATCTATTCCAAACACCTTTCATCCGTTGAAAAAATCTAATGAAATCCTTCTGTGTCCCCCAACATGTTAATTCAATTTAAAATTTGACTTTCCTTCCGCTGCTTATTTTCCTCTTCATCATCCTCCGTGACTGTTGTTATTCCCGCACTGAAAGGTGACGTTGATCGTGTTTCGATTGCGTAAATTAGCATATGCTAAACGGTTAGCAATCACGATTAGCATTAGCGCACTAATGATTACCATTGAAGGTAAAGAAAAACTAACCACCATTTAGTTCACACATACATCATTATATCTACATGAGTGGATATATAACTACAAATTATTATCATCTGTGTATGAGTATTATTACCTCTTTTGCTCCCAAAAATGTACTTTCAACGTTTTAAGTGTCCCAAAGACATATTTATACGTTTTTTTAATGCTAAAGTACACAGAAGGCTTTGATGCAGCCTCTCAACTGAAGAGAATGCTTGAATGGTAGTTATTACAAAAACGGCCAGCAGGTGCCAGCAGAGCAAAAGAGATCAACCAAGGCCATGTTGAAAAAAATGCTCATTTCCCCACCGTTCTAAACAGATTGGTGAATAATGATGAAACTTAGCGCTATTATAATGCTAATTGCTGCGAAACAGAAACGGATAGAAATATAATTTTCCTTTTCTAATGAAAGAAGAGACTCCAATCTTTCTTTTGGTCGCTTCCATGTTTTTATAGCAATAGAACACAATATTTTGTGGGCCTTGCAAAATCAGTCAGAATCCAGTAAAACAGCCGGGAGCGAAGGGGGTTGCTTCAGTCAAAATGGCTGCCAGTCAATGAGCTAAGTACACCAACAACATTAGCCTATGCTTAACGGCAGAGCTGGGCACTTGCGTGAAGCGTCACTTCCCGTCTTTGACCATACCGACCTTTCGCCGAGTACTTCCACATATCCGGTGAATGTTTTGCGACGCAAAAGTACACGGAATGAGAGGGACGTCTGTACTCACCTCAATCGACGGCCGTAAACGTGCTACGATCGCCGCTCGCTCAGCGTTTTGTTCCGAGGCTTCGCATCGTTGTGCCCTCACTGAAAAGGTGGCCGCCGTCAAAGACAGGAAGTGACGATTAACGCAAGTGCGGCTCTGCTAAATTGTTAGCAATCGCCCTTAGCATTAGCGCGCTAGTGATTACCACTGAAGGTAAACAAACACTAACTACCATTTAGTTCACACATACATTATATCGACATGACACATGTAATAGTGTTTTAAAAGCAGAGCTGTCAAACGATTAAAAAACATTTGTAATCACATTTTAGAATTATTTATGTTTGAGAGAATTCAATTTGAAAAGCACCGCTTATGTGTTGATACTTTTGACATTTAATGTTATGAGGAAACACAACCTGTGCTCCCTTAAACGTAGCAATCCGTTGTCACGCTAAATAGTGCGATTAATGTGCGTTCATTCATGATGAATGCGATCATGCGCTACTTAAAAGTCACTTAAAAGTCTGCGAGTAAAAGTCGAGCCGAGTTGCCTTTTGGCTACGATGACTAACTTCCTGTCCGCTGCGTGCGTCTGCATAAAAGGTCCGTGTAGAAACACGGACAGCGGCTGCGGCAGATTTTCCAGGCAGACATTTTCGCTAGGCTTATTTTGGAAGTGGACTTGCTCGACTATTTTGGCTGCCCTGGACCAGTTGACTTGAATTCTGTCATGGCCGTCCTCAACTCCAGCATTCTCTCATCGGCCAACTTTTCATCTCTCCGCGAGTCACGGCGAAATGACGTTCATCCTTTGAAATGTTGTCAAGATGACCAGCGCAATTCCCAAACACCCGTTTGACACTCGCCTTTCGTCTGGGTTAGCGTTGTGATGAGTCCGAGTCTATTTCACGTCAGTCCTTTGGGTTCATTTTGTTCAGAAAAACAATCTTGCTTCAATTTTAGCTTGCGTAGTTTAGCATACCAGCAGGCCTATAACAAGCTTGCTCCGAAACGCTGACCCCGCCCTTCGCCCAGTCAGCCTAACGTGACCCCGATGCAGTCGCCAGAAATGGCATCGGCTGTTGGGAAAGGGGCCAACGTTGGCGTCATGAGAATGGACGCGGCAAAAACTTTTGCCGTGCCCAAACCCCGGCGGAGGGTGTCACCCCACCGGCGGAGGGTCTCACCCTACCTTTGGCCCGGCACTGCTTTTGACCCGACCTCACCGCCTTGACTTGCGCTTTTTCCACCAGCTCCCAAAGACGCCAGAAGATGAATACGTACCACATCTGCGGCTGGCTCCTCGCTTGGAGGAATCCTCGTCTGCAGTCGGACGGAACGAGCGGTCGGACGGAAGGTGGAGGAAGAATGGACGGATGGAGAAGGGAGGCGCCTCCCTCGGCGGTCCCAGCTGTCTCACTGCGGCGCTAACAGGCACGGCGCTAGTGCTAACGCTAAGCTAAGCGATGATGCGGCACCTTCAGGACGGGAAACACCAGCAGAGAGAGGGAGAAAGATAGAGAGAGTGGGAGGGAGGCAGTGAGAGAGGGGGGAGGGAGGGGAGGGAGGGGTGGAGGGAGGAGACGGGGCCTCCTGTTGCCTTGGAAACTGAGGAGGATGGGATGGAGAGGGCGGAATTGCGCTGTGATTGCCTGGCAGGGTGCGGCGCTCTACTTCATGGCCAGAGGGGGTGATGAAGCGGGCAGACCCCCAACCACCCACCCACCCATCCATCCTTCAACAGCAGCGCCCCCTGCTGCTGCTGCACAACATGACAATTACACAAGAGAACAGGAAGGGAAACGTTTTGGCCACATTTGATTTGTAAACAAGAAAATTATTAAGCAAAAGTGTGTTACAATTATCGGTGTCAATTTGTGGAATAATTTTGGAATTAACCTGAGAAGGTGTGAATCCCTAACCCTAACCCTTTTGGAGTAAGAAATTATTAAGGATACACCTACGGTTGACTCTATTTCGATGACGCTTTCGTTCAAGATCGAGAGCTTTCTATAAAAGAGTCATCTCATGACCTGGTCATTAACATACTCATAATTCTTGGTAATATTTTTCTTGTACATAAAAATTGATTCTTGAAATCTAAACCAAACTTCGATGTTTTTCCATAAAGAATTGTGTCATTATTTTTCCTCCTTGAAATATATGAAGAAAAAAAATGCTAAAAAAAATTGGTAAAGGAATTTGACCCTGCTGATGTCCCTTTTTTTTCTTTTCCTTCCTTTCTTTAAGTTTTATTTTGAATGTATTTTGTGTCGTTTTGGAGTTTTCTAAGCTTGTCTGTTACATTTTCTGTATCACGTTTTACAATGTACTCTGCCAATACGTTCTGTACATTTGAAGTTAAACGAATTAAAAATAATAATAATAATAATAATAGATCGAGAGCTTCCGTTAATCGACGGACGCATGAGCGTTAAGCTTCGTTTTAATTTTCAAATGGATCAAACTTCCGCTAAGATTTATTTTGAAATTTATGTGCGCTTCCGAAATCGCGCTCGCTTGAGCGAGACGGTCTCCAGGCTGCAGCGATACACTCTTGCGTTCTCACCAGCAGCAGCGGCCGAGCGAGCGAACGCCACCCCCGACTGCCCCCGTGTGGAGCGGCCGCGAGGATACCGACGGACGTGGATCGAGTGGACGCGGTTTCCGTGGAGTTTTCCCCTTTCCTCTCCTCAGCTCAGCTTGTCTTCGTCAAGGCTTTCTACAAGGACGCTGGAGCGACCATGTTGTTCTTCCTACTAGGTGGGTACGGAACGACGGGAATGTCTCCGGGCTGGGATTAGTAAAGCTAGGCTAGAGTTAGCCGAGCTGAGCTGCCCCCACGGGCTCAACGAGCCTTCCGGCGGCTCGGAAGCGACCGAGATGCGGGTTCGCAAAGAGGCGTCCGAAGGTGCCCGCGCGTCGTCGTGGCCCGTCCGCGTCGGGCTGCTTGAGCTGCCCGGACTAGTTGACTGGCAGCTCCTGCCTCGGCTCCAACTAAGCTAACGAGGCTAGCAGCTAGCCCCTCGCTAACGTTAGCGGGTTGCCAACGCTTGGTTTGTTTTCGTCGTGCGGAGTTGGAGGCAGACACGAGCATGTTTTCTTTCGGTTGGTTTTGTGTTTCGCTGCGTGCTTGTAAAGACAAAACGTATCTGCTAGAACATGGAAGCTCGTCCGCGGGGCTTTGACGCATTACCGGCTGCTGGAGTTCAGCAACTCCAATCTGGCCCCGTTTAAAATCATTTCTAACGGAACTTGCGGCCATCCGGAAACGTTACGTTCGTATTTATTGATTGATTTACTTACGACCTCACACAGAGTTCACCGTCCACGATTGGCCTTGATGGTTCGTGGGCTGTTTGTCGCCATCTGACCTTTCGTAAGGTGTCACAGGTAACTCACGAATGCTGCATTCCAGGAAAGTGGCAAGTCGCACTTTTCCGACCTCCAACCAGGAAACGGCACTTTGATTTCTTCATTGACTTCAATCTGACGTCACTCGTCGACAATGGCGACCCCGCGCAGAGGGCAAGTCAACTCCAAACTGTTCCTTCTCCTAGTCGTGTCCCAAAATAGCTTTTTCACTTCTGATACGTCGATACAGATCTGATACCCATATCGATCAGACATCATACCAGCAGGAATTATACATGCTTTTGTTTGAAGTTTTTGGTATGAAATAATAATAAGTGAAAGTAAATAAGAAGAGACTTAATCAAGTGAGACTATTGAAAGTAGTAAGCAACAGGAGGTTTGAGGAAATCAAACCCATTTATTCCAAACTGTGAGTTCTAATATTGAAGATTTCACATGTAGACCGATATTTTTGAATATTATTGGACTAATATCAACATGGGATTGGGACAACCCTAGTTCTATGCACCAACACTAGTCCAATCACACGGCATTGTGATGATTATGTTTGTGGAATGTGATTTAGGCAGCAAAATGCACCCGTTTTTATTCATCTCAGTCAGGGGGCGGCCATTTTGCCACTTGCTGCCAACTGCAGATATCGTTGTTGCTCAGATAACGACCAATCACGGCTCACTTGTTTTCTGACCGATACTCAACACTTGAGTAGTGTTGACATTGTTAACATTTTTACTGTTTTATTTTACATTTGACCTGGTTTGCATTTCATTATAGATGTGTTGACGTAGGTGTAATTATGTTAACCTAATATAATCTGATGAGTAATGCTTTTGACATTCTTGATATCTTTTCTACTGTTTTCCCAGACATGAGAAAGGTAATATGTTTCGTTTGTTTATCTAAGTAGTGTAGTTCCTGTTCGTCAGAAATCCGGTTTTCAAAAGTTCAAGGACGATCTAGTTTTCTGGCAAAATGCAAACTCATTCTGTACCTTACGGGAGGACAGAGGCGTTTCCTGTTGTTTTGAATAAAGAGGCTGTGTGGGCTAAAGAGGACACACACATATTGGATGACACTGCTTCAGGTGATATGCAATTGTGTGACCAGAGATCTCGGTAATAAATCAACCTTGCAAGGACCCTCTTCACAAGAATCTCATCTTGGATTTATTTGAACACGCAAAAGATTACAAAAATAAAGGTAATCTTTCAGTAGTTACCGATACCACTACTACATAACCCCCCCCCCCCCACAAAAAAATAATGAGACATAAATTTAAAGAAAGACCTATATATTGCAATATAGTCTTCTTCTTAAAATAATAATAATTGAAGTTAATGGTTATTTTCTGTTGCTCTAATTTATCATTTCTATTTCCTAATTGTAAAACGGCCACAACACGGCGGCCCATACTGGTATCGGCAAACGTCATGAGTACCGATACCTGAAAATTAGGCTGGTATGGGTACTTAGCCATTCTTAATTTTTGCATGTATCAGGTCAGCCTGAGACTAGGAGGCCATGGGTTCGATCCCTGGCAGGGGTATACAAAAGACTATAAAAATGGGACCCGTTGCCGTTTGCCTCCATGCTTGACAGTCACCCTGAGTGTGAGATTGGGGGGGTTAGAACACCAAATGATTCCCAAGCTCTGCTGCTGCTCACCGCTCCGTGGCTCAAATGCCGAGAACGTAGGTGGGTGTGAGACATTTGATGTAAATAAGGCACATGCGCAGTATCTATCGTCGTTGTCAAGAATGAGCAAGAAGTTTGCAGTCACTCAATTCTTTTGGACTCCAGAGAAAAGTAGATTCTCTTTCTAAAAAAGGATCCGTGTTTTTGCTTAGTACGTCTTTACGAGCAAAACCTGAGTCCTCCAGGCGGGTCGGTGTTGATGGCGACATCAGCTCGCATGGGGCCTCCCTCGCCAAAGATGGGAAGCAGATGTTTGGATTTGGCCGAGCAACTGGCGGGCTGCGAGAACGTCACGGCCAGAAACAATAGCCGTCCACATTTTCTCATAGTTGGCATTTTTGCTCGCAGCCGCGCTTGTTGAGAGGAGTCGCTCCACGGGGAAATGAATTAGCGACGTGTTCGTACACGCAAGCGGCTGGGTTGGACCAAAGTCAACAACACGCCCGTGGAAGGAACGAAACAAATCTCCGTTGGCGTTGTGCAAACAGCGCCGTAGCCGAGGTGTCGTGGCAAAAGCCGGCGGGATAAGTAAGAGCCACTGCGGCGGCTCATTTTGTTCTGCAAAACCTGCCGGACCCCATGGACTGACGCCACCCCGCGTCCGCACTGCAGCTCACGTGACAAACGCAAGGCGCCTTTGCTGCACCTCGTTTGGTATTTTCAGTCCAAAAAATTGGTCGTGACCGAAAGAACAAGAGTCGGCAGGGTGTCCGGGCTCTCCCTGGGGGATTGGGTGAGAAGCTCGCTCATTCGCGAGGGACTCTTGAGTCGAGCTGCTGCTCCTCCACGTTGAGAGGTGGCTCGGGCATCTGTTTGGGATGCCTCCCTGGGGTGGCGTTCCGCGCATGTCTCGCTGGTGGGAGGCCCCGGGGACGACCCAGGACACACTGGAGTGACGTCTGTCTCTCGGCTCGTCTTGGAATACCTTTAGAGGATCTGGACGAAGTGGCTGGGGAAAAGGAAGTCTGGGCTTCCCCGCTAAAGCTGTTGCCCCCACGACCCGACCCTAACCCTCACCGGAAGATAGACAGTCTAAAGTTGTACATTTTGACAACTTAAATGAACAATTAAATCTTTGGATAGTAACTTTAATCAGACTACTACATTGCATGTAGTAAAGTGTTAAGATGACTGACTTGTTACTCAAGATGGCAACCATTATAGCGTAACATATTTCTCAATAATGACATCACCGGGTGCAAAAAAAGAAGTAGGCGTAAGTAGGTGTCCCTATTTTTCAAGAGCTTGAGTGAAAACTGGGGCGAGTGTTCCCGTTGGTGGCAAAGCCGCTCCTCCTCCTCGGAAACCTCATTTTGTCGTCCTCACTGTAGATGTACTTGTCGGGCGCTCACAGCTTGATTGGCACCTTGCTGTAAAACATGGAAGGTTTGCGCTCATCAGTCACCCGTGTCACAGTCGCCTCGGGGCCCGCTGGACCTCAATGGATGCAAATCATTTCATTTTGTGTCGCGTAAAGGTTTTCTTACTCAACCACATCATCTGTTTTACATAGCAGCAATCAGATCTGCGCTCTGCTTTGCTTTCTCTGCTCGATTCTCACAGCCGAGCGAATCATTTCTAGGTCAGTGGCTGTAAAAAGGGCCGCATGTGCCTGCCGTTTTTATCTGCCTCCGCAAATGGCTCCCAAGCACTATTTTATTTCCTTCACCACATGGCTGAGTCACTCTTTACCTTGTTCCGTGTCAATTCGCACACCCGCCCCGGTGACACCTCTACAATTGGGTTTGTATCCCTTTTGAGGTCAAAAGAGAGAATTCAAAGTTTGAGCCTTGCAGCTCAAACGGTTTTCGAGTTATGGCCCTTCAAAGTTTGGGTGCTGCGCCCACTTTTGGGATCCGGGAATTGCACACCACATTTTGGGCCACATTCGCAGGCCAGTATCTTTTGTTTTCATGTCGGTAACAGAGCTGGAAATTGCTATATGTATGTATTCTGGTCCTGTGTATCAGAAATCTGTACTTAAAAGCGTAGCAACTATTTTTAGAGATATTAACCCTTTAAAAGTGGATGTTTTTAATTGCACAGTACATTTTGTTGACATGCATATACTGTATATATATTTGCATATGTTGTAAATTTTGTGTGTTGGTGGGGTTTCAAATAATCATCATATTTGGAAACTCTATTATGCATTTCCAAGAGCTTCAAGGGATACTTGACTCATTGAGCCATTTTCAAAAGTAAGAAGGCATGTGAGCGTTTATCTTGGCTCTAACCGTGCTCTGGTTGTCTTGCAGGCAGGTGATGAGAGGAGAACCCGGCCCACGTCCGCCAGCCCGCATACAACAGAGACACAACGTGGAACCGTCCGTTTTCCCAAGACCGGAGATGAAGGCGCCGGTGTGCCACTGACCGGCATGATATCCCGAGCTTTTCCCCGGCATGATATCCCGAGCTTTTTCCCGGCAGCGAGCGAGTCAGCAATGAACGGGGGGATATAAGACAATGGCCAAGAACAAGGATGTGCGCCCCCCGACATTCGCCGTCAGCGTGGTTGGCCTCTCCGGGACGGAAAAAGACAAGGGAAACTGCGGCGTGGGCAAGTCGTGCCTCTGCAACCGATACGTGCGTCCCAACGCCGACAACTACTACTCGGAGCACACGTCCGTGCTAAGCACAATCGACTTTGGCGGCCGTGTGGTGAACAATGACCACTTCCTGTACTGGGGCGACGTTCCCCACAGAGGGGACGAGGGACTGGACTGTAAAATCCAAGTCATCGAGCAGACGGAGTTCATCGACGACCAGACGTTTCAGGCGCACCGCAGCACCAACATGCAGCAGTACAGCAAGCGGGCGGCGACCACCAAGCTTCACTCCGCCGAGAAGCTCATGTACATCTGCACAGACCAGCTGGGCCTGGAACAGGATTTTGACCAGAAGCAGATGCCGGACGGGAAGCTGAACATGGACGGCTTTGTGCTGTGCGTCGACGTGAGCAAGGGCTGCAACAGGAAGTTTGATGACCAAATGAAGTTTGTCAATGGGCTCTACTCCCAAATTGCCAAGTCCAAAAAGCCCGTCGTGGTCGCTGCCACCAAATGTGATGAGTTTGTAGACCATCACCTGCGGGACCTTCAAACGTATGTGGCCAGCAAGAAGAACTTGGTCCTGGTCGAGACGTCTGCACGTGCCAATGTCAACGTGGAGCTCTGCTTCAACACGCTCATCCAGCATCTGGACAAAACCAGGGGCAAGCCAAAAACCGTTGCGTACTCGGAGGCCTTCAAAGTCCAGCGGCAGCTGGTTGCCTCGGTAACAGACAGGTTTGAGAAGCTCATGGTGCAAACGGTGAGAGATTACCATACGACATGGAAAGGGATGATCAGCAACATGAAGGGCAACCCCGACTATGAGGACTTCATCACCTTGGAGGGCTCCAGGAAAGGCAGGAACATGTTCACAAAGCGCATTGCGCAACTCAAGCAAGAGCACATCAAGAGGAGACGAGACGAGTACCTGACCACTCTGCCCAAGACCCTCAACAACCTCCTGAGTCGCTTGGACGAGGTGGAGCACATGACGTGGGGCGAAGCGCAAAGCGTCATCCGCAACCGCTCCGATTTTCAGTGCTGGTTCGTGGTGCTGGAGCAGACGCCCTGGCACGAGTCGGATCACATTGACAACAGCGACCGGCGGATCCCCTTTGACCTCCTGAGCACGCCCGACGGCGAGAGGCTTTACCACAACCACGTCCAGCACCTGCTGTCGGAAAAGAGGAGGGTGGACACGAAGGAGCGCTTCAAGAAAACGCTGGACAGGGTTCACTTCATCAGCGCCGGGCAGCCTTGGGAGGAAGTCATGTGCTTCGTTATGGAGGACGAAGCCTACAAGTTCATCACAGAATCCGACCGGAAGGATGTCTACTGTCGGCACCAGCAGGAAATAGTTGAGCGGGCCAAAGAGGATTTTCAAGAAATGCTCTTTGAGCACGCCGAGCTCTTCTATGACTTGGATTTGAACGCCACGCCGAGCTACGACAAGATGAGCGAAATCCACAGCGTGCTCAACGAGGAGCCCCGGTACCGGGCGCTGCAAAAACTGGCTCCGGACCGGGAGTCTCTTCTGCTCAAGCACATCGGCTTCGTTTACCATCCCACAAAGGAGACGTGCCTGAGCGGGCACAACTGCGTGGACCTGAAAGTGGAGCAGGTTCTCGCCAACAGGCTGGTCCAGCAGGACCGCGGCCGCTCGCACCTCTACTACAACAGCGCCGGCGTAGACAAGGTCAATCTCTGCCTTTTGGGAAGGGAAGGCCTTTCGCAAGAACTGGCCAATGAGATTCGAGCTCAGTCCATCGACGACGAGTACGCCCTGGACGGCAAAATTTATGAGCTGGAGCTGCTGCCCGTGGACGTCAACTCCACGCTGCTCTTCAGCCACACCTGGCTGACCACCTTCAAGCCGCACGGCTGCTTCTGCGTCTTCAATTCCATCGAGTCCCTCAACTGCATCGGCGATTGCATCGGCAGAATCCGAGCGGAGATTGCCCAAAGCAGGAGAGAGAAATTTGCTCCTCCGCTGCCCTTCATCCTCATCCTGGCCAATCAGAGGGACAGCGTGTGTAAGAACGTGCCCATCCTGCGGCACCAGGGCCAGCAGCTGGCCAACAAGCTGCAGTGCACCTTTGTGGACATTCCCTCGGGCGCCTTTCCACGCAAGTTCACAGAGTTCCAGGTCAAGCAGGGCCTGCGAGCGGTCCTGGACGGGCTCAAGCACAACTTTGACGTCATGTCGCCGCTGCCCTCCATCAAAGACATGTCCGAGGCCGACCTCCGCGTGGTCATGTGCGCCATGTGCTGGGACCCCTTCAGCGTGGACCTCATCCTCTCCCCTTTTCTGGAGTCGCACTGCTGCAGCGCCGGGCAGCTGGGCCAGGCCAACACGCTGCTACTGGACAAGATCATGGGAGAGCGCCGGAGGAGGATTCAAGTCACCGTCCTCTCCTACCACTCCGCCATCGGCGTTCGCAAAGACGAGCTGGTGCACGGCTACATCCTGGTCTACTCGGCCAAGCGCAAAGCGTCCATGGCAACGCTGCGGGCCTTCTTGGCCGAGGTCCAGGATGTGATCCCGGTCCAGATGGTCGCCGTCACAGACAGCCAGGTGGACTTCTTTGAAAACGATGCCATCAAGGAGCTGATGACCGAAGGCGAGCACATTGCCACTGAGATTGCCGGCAAATTTACGGCGCTGTACTCGCTGTCGCAGTACCACCGGCAGACGGAGGTTTTCACGCCCTTCTTCAACGAAGTGCTGGAGAAGAAAGCAAACATCGAGAGCTCCTTCCTCTTTGACAACTCATCAAGGGAGAGCACCACCGGGGCCAGCGACGACATCTTCCAGACCTCGCCTCACAGCCACTCGCCAGCCTACAACACGTACTACCCGGAGTCGGATGACGACAACGAGGCGCCCCCGCCGTACAGTCCCATAGGTGACGACGTTCAGCTCCTTCCCACGCCCAGCGAGCGTACCAAGTACCGCATCGACCTGGAGGGCAACGAGTACCCGGTTCACAGCACGCCCCTGAGCGACCACGAACGCAACCACAAAGTGCCGCCGCCCGTTCGGCCCAAACCGACTCTCCCCAAGCCCAACGTGAAAAAGTTGGACCCCAATTTGCTGAAAACCATTGAAGCTGGAATGCGAAGCAACCGCCGGACGCTGCGCGGACCCGCCGCGCTCCCGAACGACGCGGAGCCTTCGGACAACTATGCAGATCCGGCAGACACCCTGCTAAGGACCAGGGGCTTCCAGGCCGATGACATTTACGCCGAGCCGGACGACACGCACGGCCACCTGGTGAAGGTCCGCAACTCGTTGGGCCTCCACGGGGGGGCGGAGGATGAGAATGGCTACGAGCGCAAGTCCCAGGCCGGACGCGGGCCCTCCAAGTACAAACACCGCTCTAAAATCCTCTTCAGCAAAACCAAGGCCTACCAAAGACGCTTTCACTCGGACAGCGACGGCGATGAGACGGGCCCCGCCATGCAGAAGAAGAAGAAGGGGCGGGCCCATCGCGGCAGCGAGGAGGACCCCCTGCTGTCTCCCGCAGACCCTTGGAAGGGCGGCATCGACAACCCCGCCATCACCTCCGACCCCGAGCAGGAAGACAAGAAGATGAAGAAGAAAAAGACGGCCAAGGTGCCAAAGGAATCCAAGAAGGTGAGTCCAGTCTTCGTTGGCAATCTTTTTTTTTATTCTAAAATGATCAATTCGGGATGCGCCTTTTGTGACCCGTGTGTGTGGCTGATGAATATGAGATCGCAATTCGGTTATTTGACATCATCGTTCAGCCCTAGTGCACAAACGAGAAGCGTTGTTCAGAACGTGAACAAGACCTCCTCAGCGTGTCTGCTTGAGATTCGTCTCCTGTTTTTCCTGAAATTGCCTGCTGGCATTGCCAGGCTTTCTCGTCATGGCAAGTTTTTTTTTAAAAGGACACGACTGGGACTGCGAGAGGATGTTTTGTCGGTGTCGCTTCAGAATTACGTGTAGCCCAAAAGCTATCATGAGCCCGTGTTATGGTAGCTCATAAGTGACTAAAAAAAACCCGCCCAGGCTAATGACACAGCACATGAAACTTTAAGGTCAAACTATTTCAATAAAGTCTCCACGTAAACGGGGCTCATGACAAGATTGGATCATCAAGCGAGGGTTGAAATGCTCCGCGGCTGCTCGCTTGCAGGCGCCGACGTCACCCTTTGGGAGCAAAATGACCACGCGTGCTAGTCGGCGTGACTAAGCGCTCGACTAAGCGCTTGATGGCGTGCTCATCGCTGGACAAACGTCCCTGGGCGCTGCACGGCTGTCATGAATGACCGCCATTGTGGGGGAACATTTCGACACGCTGCGCTGGCATGAAACGCAAGCCGTTCTGGCAACGCGGCCACGGCAGTCGTCGCCGGCGGGGTGACGTGGCCCAGCATTTTCTGGGATGATTGGAAAGTCATCTTGTATTTGAAAGCGATGCTTGACTCATTGAGACATTTGCAACAGTTCAAAGATATTTTGTCTGTAATTGTGATATTTTTCATAAACAATTAACGGCTTTAAAAAAGGACAGCAGATGACATCACCTGTGCTCGGGAAAGGGGTAACGACCAATCGTGACTCACGGGTGAGCCATGATTGGTCGTTACAAGGCATGGGACGAGACACAAATGCCACAAGAAGAGAGGTCTCACGAGACGAGATTTTTGCAAAATATGTCATGTCAAAACCCAAATGGACCGATACAAATGTTTTCAAAATGCTTCTTTTCATTGAAAGTACAAATGTCAACTTCTGTCACAGCCTCATTTTTCAAACGCTACCGTATGGTTTTAGCGCCGCAGCTCCGGGATATCCCACTGAAAATGGTAGCATATATTTGGCTCTTCCTCAGATGCTTAAAGGTCCCTTTGCAGATTTGCGACCCCTCTGGCAAAAAGCGGAATGGAAGCCAGCGACGTGCACGCCGTGCGCAGATTGCCCGGACGTTAGTTAGTTCGTGTTTTTTTTTATTGTGTGTTGCTTAAAAATTAACAAATCCGACAAAGGCTCGAGTCCTGTCATAATTGTTTTTGTCTAAAATGCTGTCAATGAACGATGTTGTGTTTGTGTGGTGATGTTTGTTGTCGTTGTCGTCGTCGGTCAGGCCAAATCGTCGAAGTCGCCCAAGCCGCTGTACCCGCCCACGCGCCGGACGTGGGAGAGCGACTACTTTGGCGTCCCGCTGCACAACCTGGTCAGCCCCGAGCGGCCCATCCCGCTCTTCATCGAGAAGTGCGTGGACTACATTGAGCGCACGGGTGAGACCCGCCTTCTCTCTTTCTCTCCTTGTTCCCGTTTTTTGCCGCCTTGAGTTGGCTCACTCCTGCACATTCACCAACTTTAGCCTCAAATCTTTAGCATCTTCTAAGGTGACGATGAGGTCCAACGTACACGAGTGAGTCTGTTACGGAGGTCAGCGCCGAAAATTGTGATTGGTCCACCCCTCCTTTTCATTCCGTGTCCCACTGATAGCTTTGTGCTCCACTCATGTTGCACTTGTGGCCGACTATTTAACTAGTACCCGCTGGCACCGAATTTGAGGACGATGCGCATTGTGTTTGCACTTTGTCGTCTTGCTCTCTTCCTCCTCCTCTGACGTAATTCACTTCAAACTTTTTCACTTCACTGCATAAGCAGCCAATCATATTGTTTGTCAAAAAGAAAAGAGCGCATTACCGGCGACCGCCACCATGACGTAAACCCACTCATTTGACACCTCTCGTGTGTGTGTGTTGACAGGATTGACCACAGAAGGCCTGTACCGCGTCAGTGGCAACAAGACGGACCAGGACAACATCCAGAAGCAGTTTGACCAAGGTCACGCACGCGCACGCACGCACGCGCACGCACACACCTGTGTTGTTTATGCATGTTCATGATTTGTACATGCATGCGCGCATCTGTGGTGTTCGGGGGTGGAGGCGGGAACTGGCTTTGTGGGCGGCCATTTTAAAGCGCTTCGGGGACAGAAGTGCTGATGGTTGCTGTTGACGGTTTGGTGACAAACTTGCTGAAGGGTCCCGGGTCATCTTTTGCCAAGGGGAAGTTTGAGCGGCTGCGCTGGAGCTTCTTGGCAGCTCGCGACACCCAAAATGGCAATTGCACCTTCGCAACAATCCGGTCAAGCCTCTGCTTTGTCCGTTTCCCGCCAGCCGCGAAGGCGTCTCGATCCCCGTCCAGATGCGGAGCGTCCTGCCGAGCGTCCGTTGGCTTGACGGCGTGTGTTTGCGTGCGCAGATCGCGGCGTGGACCTGCTGGCGCTGGACGTGGCCATCAACGCGGCGGCCGGAGCGCTCAAGGCCTTCTTCGCCGACCTGCCCGACCCGCTCATCCCGTACGCGCTGCATCCAGAACTGGTGCAGGCCGCAAGTAAGAACGCGCGTCTTGCTAAATCGCTGCGTGAGCCAGTTGGGAAAAAGATTACTCGCACAATTTCATCTCACAAGTTGCTTGTTCTTACGTTTTGTTGGAAATGTTTTTTTTTACATGGAAGTTGATGGAACTATTGGAAATAGTTGTTTTTTTTTCACTTTTTTTACATTCAACATAGAAGCTGACTTTGGCCAAAGCTAACTTGTTTTTGTTTTGTTCTTTAGGGTCGAGCCTACAATATTTCGTTTGCTCATACAAGAATTGCAAAGCTCAGTCAAGTCAGTCAGCCAGTTGTGGTTGGGGGGGCGGGGTCGGGGCGGGGTCGGGGCTGTGGGCTGGTTGGGTGCCTGGCACGCAAAAATATTGCATTCAACATTTATTTATGGAATAATTGGATCAAATAGTTGTTGTTCGTGTACTGTGAATACAGTTTAACATTTTAGGAATTGCGTCGTTCTTTCGTCAATTCATTACAATTGGCGCTATTTTCTGCCTTGTGTTCATTTTGCTGTCAATATTTGAAAAAGTCATCAATACCAAAGCGTATATTATTATTACAATATTGGAGAAGTTTTGGCCACGCGTTTGCCGTCTCTGACCTTGTGACCTTTGCGCGCGTGGCCGCAGAGCTGGCGGACTACGGCGAGCGTCTGCACGCCCTCAAGGAAATCGTCAACAAGTTCCCGCCCGTCAACTACCACGTCTTCAAGTACATCATCACGCACCTCAACAGGTAAGCTCTGAGCCCGGGTCGCCACGCCTGGCCACGCCTGGCCGCGTCGCCACGCGTCGCCACGCATCGCCACGCCTGGCCGCATCGCCACGCCTGGCCACGCCTGGCCACGCGTCGCCATGCGTCGCCACGCGTCGCCACGCGTCGCCACGCGTCGCCATCTGCCCGCCGCCCGCTGCTGTGTTCCAGGGTGAGCCAGCACAGCAAGAGCACGCTGATGACGGCCGACAACTTGTCCATCTGCTTCTGGCCCACGTTGATGCGGCCCGACTTCGAGAACAAGGACACGCTGTCCAGCACCAAACTCAACCAGGCGGTGGTGGAGGCCTTCATCGTGCAGAGCCACTTCTTCTTCCACGGCGGGCCGGTGGTGGGCGACCAGCGGCAGGGGGCCGCCGCCGCCCCCCCGCAGCCCTGCCGCGACATGGTGGAGGCGCTGCTGCCCCTGCAGCTGCCGCCCCCCCTGCAGCCGCAGCAGATCCAGCGCGCGCTGCCCCCCGAGCCCCTCCTTTGAAGGTGGGACTTTTACACAATTACAATTGAAAAATGATACTTTTTACTTCTTTTTTTTTTTTGGGGGGGCGCACATTGAAAAACAGGCTGCACGACTGAACCCCCCAAAGAAATGACCTTTAGATGGCGGCAAGACACTACTTTTGCACACGTCAGGCTCCTTCACTTGCACCCGTCGTCCGTCTTCTTCCGCTTATCCGGGGTCGGGTCGCGGGGGCAGCCACTTGCACCCAAACGCCTCGAAACAGGAGAAGGAAAAAAAGAGTGAATTTGCCATCAGGGTTCGACCGTGGCAGCTTTCAACACCGAAAACATCCAAATACAGCAGCGTCGTCGGCGCAAGGGTTCCAACGGAGATCCAGCTTTTGTTGCTCCAAAAAAAAGAAGCACTTTTCATCTCAGTGGAAGCCAACAAGACAAAAAACGCGTTCCCTGAATGGCAAAAGCACTTTTTGTATTCGCATTAACAGTGCAGAAAATGCCCAAACATAGAAAGTGATGATGATTTCATCTAATTGGATCCAAAGCAGCTTGCAGAAAATGATGTTGTCAATTCATCATTAGGGACGCTCCGATCGATCGGCCGCTGATCAGAATCGGACATGATAGGATGAAATATCCAAATCCAATTCAAGCCTGTGGCCTGTTTTTCAATTGAGATTTTCTCTGAGACCAAACTTGACACACAACAAAGTGGGTCCATTTTTTTTTGCTATTGTTAGAATTTTTTTTAAACTAAGACATTAAGAACTCCCTTAATTATTTTTGGGTTTGCTGATGAAAACTATTTGTCGGTAGAAGATGATGATGACATGATGGCACTTTTTTGAACCCCACCAAATTGCAGTTGACACTTATCGGGGGTCCGCCTCCTCCCAAGGTTCAAAAGAAAAAGACTGCTGGTCTTCCTCAAGGTCTCGCCATTTCTGCACAGGAGCCTCCTCTTCATCCTCTTCATCATCTTCATCGTCGGCATCTTCTTCAACGGCTTTTCCTTTGGATATCTTTCGACGTGCTGGTCGTGTGCGTGCACAAGGATTTAGGAGGGAAACGGTCACGTGCAGCATGTGAAGCTTGTGTGGACAAAACGGACAAAGCACAGCCGGACATCGCGTCTGCATGTTTTCTCGTCAACAACAAACAATTGGCATCAATTCAGTCAAGTGGAATTTCTTGTTTCTGTCCTTCCACAATGAATGATTTCTTTTTGTTTCAAAGTCCAATCGTTTTTCTTTGCCGAATGGAGGAAATGGCTTTATGAAAGAATGTCTTCTATGTTTGCATGAATCAGCAGCTCAAACGTTGCCGCAAGCGGGCACGAGATGTGACCAAGGTGGCGACAAACAAAACCGTTGGAATGGTTTTCAATGGGGCGGAGGAGGCGGGACTTTTCGCACCTCAGCTTTGTTTCCGTTTCCTGTTTGCGACGTGTGGGCCGCGTCCCAGTTCTTGCGCTTCTGCCTTTGTGGCCCTCGGTTGCGCGGTCCCGTCGACGGGTGCGAGTGTAGTTTGTCTAAGTTGTCCCATGTGGAGGACCTCAACTGCCAAAATTCTAAATAAATAACATGACTAAAAGTGAAAATAAAAACGGATATAAAAAAAAATAGAATTTGAAAATTACATAAAATATATATAAGTGGAAATAAAAAGCTGTGTTCGCCCCGAAAATGAACAACCACCGCTGGTATCTGACCCAAGAACTGCTGCCGTTCACCTTCATTTCATATGACAGCAGAAGCAAGTGTGCAAAGGAGAAGCTCGCGGAGAGTTCCGGGAGAGGCAAGCCGGTGTTGGCTCGAGTTCTCATGGACCCGGTAGGACCCGGTAGGACCCGGTAGGACCCGAGCCGCCACCAAAATAACCTCTGCTGCTTTGGCATCTGCCGTTATGTGACCGGGATCGAATGAAGGGAGTTTCCAGCTCAATGTCTCCAGCGGGTTCAAGCAAGTACGATGAGACGGCAGCGATTTACGCCAAAGATGTCACCGAAGACGTCCATTTGCGCGCTCTACATTTGGCGGGTGGAAACGAGCCAGCAGCTGAAAATCCGAACCAATCGATTGCAGGTATGTTGATCGTCCGCTTTCTCGGCGTAAGCATTGCTAGCTGCCTGCTACAACTTGCTAGCTACTACACAACTGCTCAAATTGAGGCAGAGGTGGTGCCAACCTGCCTATGATGGGTTGCCAATACCCGTTTTATTTTAAGGTATCGGTACTCGCGGTGGTGACCGCCACCATTATGGGCCGCCCTCCTGCAACCATTTTGCCATCAGGGACTAGAAATGAGAAATTAAAGGAATACAAAGTTGACAACTTTTTAAAAAATACAATCAATTAAAAAAAAAATGTAAATACAGTTCAGCGTTTTGTTTATAATTATTATCTCTTATGACGTATATTTGCATCTAATGTGTTTTTCTGACTTTCAACTGTGTCTTCTTCGGTACATTAATTAAAGTTTAAAAAAAAGAAGAAGCAGTTTCTTCTTCAGTAGTTGTTTCAGGTCTTGCCGGTGCACTGCTGTTGATATAGCGCCTCCATAAAGGCGCAACACTGCAACTGCAGTTAAAATGCGTTCCCGAGTCAATTCTCTATTTTCTGAGTGACATCCAGTTTTAATCACTTTGATGGGTACATGCAGGCCATTTTCACATATTTTCCTTTTGCATCACCAAATACACAAATACAATTTATTTCCACCAGTGTCTTGCGATGTATTTATTCCAAATCAAAACGTGTCTCGCCACTTCTCCAGGGCTTACTATACCACTGAGCCCAAGCGTATGTGCGCGCGCGCGCGCGTGCGTCAGGCCTCCAGGAGGACGTGCCACCTGCACACTTGGCACCCGCGCGCGTCCTTCATGTCCCTCCAGTGCACGCGCTCCTCCTCGCCGCTGCTGTTCTGGCCCAGGGCGGCCCAGCCGATCATCTCCTTCCGCTTGAGGCGGCGGCGGCGGTCGTACACGGACGCCATGAGCGTGACGTCAGCCAGCTGGAAGAGCGCCACCTGGAAGACGAACGTCTCCTTGTACACCGGGTTGGGCTGAGCGCGGCGCACCGACGTCTTGCAGCGGGAGATCTCGCGACCCACCGAGTTGAGCAGCGTCAGCCGGATCGACGTATCTGAACCGCAAGTGGGACAAGGTCCAGATGGAAAACGAGCGTGAGGGACGACGAAAGAACGTGAGCCGAGATTGGATTCTACGGAGCCCCTCAGGTGGTCATGGTGGGTGTTGCGTGGTGACTCGAGTGCAATTCCGCTAGGGAGCAATAGAGGGTGCTAGCGGTCTGTGTTACTCCCGAGCCCAGGGAGAGAGTGAATCGTTTGCTGACCTGTTTGGAGTTGCACTTGCCCCCCAAAACAAAACAAAGTGCAAGTAGCGTTAGCTTTGCCTTCTGCGAACGCACCAAGCCCAAATCCAGCCATGGCCAGTCCAATTGCAGCCGATGCAATTACAAAATCCAATTGCAATTCAGCACTAATGACGTCAAAGATTTGAAAAATGGTGAGGAGGGACAACATGGAGAAGAAACAAAAGAACATTAGGAAGAACAGCAACAAGATGAAGAAGACGAAAATCAAGATGCAAATGATGAAAATGAGCAAGGACGCTCATGATGAATGACCCGTTAGACGGGGAACTTGAAGGAACAAAGAACGCCTCAGAAAGACCAGAAAGGAAGTAGCCAAACGCTGGCAAGAATTCCCAAGACGAAGGGCAGGACGAGAACGTCGACGATCAAGATGACCAAGAGATGGAAAACGTCCACAGAGGACACAATAAAGGACATGACGAGGAAGACGAGTACCTGGAGGTCTGCCGGCAGCCGTGTTCCCGAAGCGGCTCCCCTTGATGATCTCCACCGCCATCCTCCCGGTTGTGGCGCTGTAGGACAGACCCATCAGGAGCTCGGGGCCGGCGCTGCTCGTCAGCGAGTACGTTGACGACGCCGTGTCGCCGGCCAGGCTGAGCTGCGAGTCCACACTCTGCCGAGAACCAGAACCGTCAGGAACCCACCGCAGAAGAACGGCGCCAAACGTCCGCAAACTACCTTCATGTTGCCTTGCGGCAACAAGACCAGACGGATGTCGGCGGATCCTCCGGCCCGGTCCACGCCGGCCAGGGGCAGAACCGTTTCGCCCATCATCCGCCGCCGGGACATCCTGCCATCCAGCGCGTACATGCGGAAGCGAAGCGCCCACGCCGGCAACCGGGAGGCCTCCACGTGCGTCAGGGCGAAGGTCTGGCCGAAGCCCAGCGCCGCCGGGCCACCGTCGGGACCCGGAGCCGCCGAGCTCAGCCGCCGGAGCGAAGTCTTGTGTCTCTGCTTCTTGGCCGGCAGGAGGACCACATGCACCTGCCAGCCGTCCGTCCCGCTCCGCCGCCGCTCGGGAAGGTCTTGCGCCGACACCACAGTGACCAGCAGCTTCTCGCCGGCCGCTCGGTACTGCAAGGAGACCAGCAGGTCGCAGCACTTGGAGACGGGCGGCGGCGGCGGCGCCGTGGGCGTGGGCGGCGGCGGCGCGGCGGCGGCGTCCTGAGTGAGCGACAAAAAGGGAGCCCGGGTGACACTTTGACTGGCATCCGGCTTATTGACGCTTTGTTGTCAGCTTGCTTGTCCCGTGTGGGGACATTTTGGTTGCCCTCAGTTATTTGCCGTGCGCAGTACCTGAGGCGTCCATGCGGCGGAGTCCTCAGCAGTTTGCCGACCCCCCGAATCCACGTCCGTGATTGGCGTTTTACCGGCGGAGGGGGCGGAGGGCACGGGGCCCTCCTCCCACGCGGCCTTTGAGTGCTGCTGCGGTGGCGGGGGTCCTTCTGGCATCTCCCCCCGAAGCTCATCCGGACGGTCCGGCTGGCAGGTCGCCGCGGTGACGGCTGCCGGGAAATCGTCTGGAAGCAGATTGGCGCCACTTGGTTGACCGCCGCAATTCGGCTCTCGGACGCAATCGTAGCGGCTTTTACTCGGAACGGATTCTATGCAAGCTGCCAGATTGTAAATAAACGGATGGAGCGAAACAAAATACGGACAATCCACAAGAGTTGGCAGCTCTGAGGTTGCTATCGACAAATTGGGACTCGATATCTTGGCCAGCAAACCACGGGAGTAAAATGAGACGTGACGTTAACGATCATGAAATCTTGAATATTGTTGACAAATAAAAATGAGACTGAATGTGGTTTAGAGAATAAAAAAATGATGCTAAAATGTCGCTTTGTTTCCGTTGAACAAAACAAGATGTGACACTAAAGAGACTCAAATGTAATTTTCTTTGATGAAAATGTCCTCAGTTTTCATCAACTCAAAGTCAAGTACGGGTTTCATCCAAAAGTTTTTTCTGTAAATGTCGTGAACTTGCGACTTCTGCCTTTTTCTTTTTCTTGTGTTTGGCTTTTTGTCTTAGTGTTTGTCACGCGTTCCTGATCTCGTCCCTCGTTACGTCTGATCACGTCCACTTGTGTCTTTCTTCCCTTCCCAGTGTGTGTGTGCGCCCTCAGTGTGTTCCTCACGTGTGTCTCATTGGTGTATTTAGTCTCTCGTGTTTGTTCAGTGTGGGTCCATCGTCATTTGCACGTGTGGTCATTTGCACCAGATCAAAACCAGTCATGGACAACTGTCAGCAAAATAAAACCTACCAAAATGACTGTATGGGATAAAAAGTCAAAAGACAGGCAAAAGGACATCCCGTCCCAAACCAGATGAGCGCGTACCTTCCCAATCCGGCAAGTCGGCAAACACGTTGCGGAGTCCCCTGGCGCGTTCCGGCGGCCGCTCCGAGCGCAAACTGTGCGCTCGCGAGACGGACATCTTAAACTGCTTCATCATCTGGTTGTCGCTGTCCGAGGACGATTGGTCGCCGTGGTCGTCCACGCTCTTGGCTGGACGCACACAGAAGACGGGACAAAAATCATGGCACTTTTATTCCCCAGCCAGACCCAAGTCCAATTTGAGGACGCCGTTGGGTGGTTCCTTTTATATCTCGTGTTCCGGCGCCGTTTGCTGGCGAGACGTTCCCAGCCGTCATTTGCCGCCATAAGATCTTGTTAAGCAGAAGATGCCTTTTTGTCCGTTTTTTTTCTTTCCGTTTGACTTTTTGGCTTTTTGTGTTCACGCTTCTGTTGCTCCGTTACACGCACGCGCACGTGTCTGCCTCCGCCACACTTTTTTATGCTACACAAATAAACGTAACTTACAAACTGCCGCCTTAATCCTAGCGAGCCGCCGCTTTGTGAGCTAATGTGAGCGGACGGACGACGACGCGGCGCCGATGGAACGTCAGCTTCATCCTCAACGTTTCAAGCGGCTCACCTCAAACACAAACAAGGTCGACAACAACTGAAGCGCAAAGTAACGAAGTAACACTGAATCGACACATTTCAGATGCTTGTGTGTGTGCTTTTTGTGTGTGTGCTTTTTGTGTGTGTGCTTTTGTGAACTTCAGTTGAAACTTTTTGGATCTTTTTGATTCAGCTGCAAAAGAACGAAAGCCGACTTGGTTGAACCTCTGCCGTGTCATGTTTGGGTTCCGTTTTTCCTCGCGTGTCTCTCTGGGTCTTGTGAAGTGTAATCCCGCCCATCCTGGCGTCAACCAATCGCTGCCCTCGGCCACTTGTCCTGCCGCAGGTGCGTCTTGTGTCGTTAGCGTGTGCGTCGATTGGTTGTCGTTTTCTTCCCGTCATGCTGCCGGTTTTTGCCTTTTTGTCCTCAAAAACGCGTTTTGTCTTTACTTTCACCATTTTGGACTTTGCTTTTCTTTGGTATAATTAAATTCCTTTTTTTTTTTACATGACTTCTGCCTCCTTGTCTTGCTTCCGTGCGTTTGGGTCCTAAACTAAACTTGACCTCCCTGAACGGCAGATCCAAGTCAGGTTTTGCATCCTAGCGCTCGCATGCTAACTGCTAGCATCTTGTTTGAGGTGCGACCGGACCGGCGAGTCCCGCCGGAGCGTTTTGGTGCCATGTTTGCTTTGAACCTTTTGTTGACTTTTTCAGCAAACACAGACGTGGCCACACCCACTTTTTTCCTTCTTCTGCTTTTAACAAATGCGAACGTTCTCGCCCATCATGAGGTGAGCGAAACAATGGCAACATTTCAAAGATGCTCAAAAGAAATGTGGAGCACTTTCACACTTTATGATGAATGTATTTTTTTGCAAGTTCCCGGGAATATCGACGCGGAAATCAGCCAATGCTTTAGAAACACAGAAGACACTTTTCTGCGTCTTACTGGACATTTGACAAGAAATAACTGGCAAAAAAGTTGACAGCTAATTCTTGTAAAATGTCATTGAATTATTATTATAGATATTTTTTACAGTATATTAGTGTATTTACTGTACATAAATGAAGTATGACTTGATTTTGGGGCTGGAACAGATCAATTACATTAAACGCTGCAGTTCCTAATGGGGGAGGCGGGACTTCCTGGTTTTCACACATCAGCTTTGTTTCCGTTTCCTGTTTGCGACGTGCGGGCCGCGTGCCACTTCTTGCGCTTCCGCCTTTGTGCCCCTCGGTTTCGAGGTCTCCGTTGTCCGAAGCATATGAGAGAGTTGAGAGGCGGTTGGGGGGCGCCGGGGTGGGGGTGCGAGTGTTGGAAGGCGGCCAGCAGTGGCCGCAAACGGCGCTGATGTGTAAAAGCCGGAAGTCGCCGGCATCTGCCGCATTGCGGTTGCACGCGCGTCGGCCCATTTAGCAAAGCCACATTTGCGCCCAAACCTCAATGGATGTGTGTGCGTGTCAGGCCACGTCTCACCGAGGCCCTGCCGGACTCCCGCCGAGCGGTGGCGCCGGCGCTGCTGCCGGGGCTGCTCCAGACACGGAGCTCCGCCCACTTTGGAGAAGCAGAGCATCTTGTTGATGAAAAGGAAGACGAGCGCCAGGGCCGCGATGAAGACCCCCACCGCCGTCAGGAAGCCCACCGCCTCCATCGTGACTGGTCGCAGCAGGAGGAAGAAGGGACACACGGTGACAAACTCATCAGACCGCACCAACACACAACCCGCACCCGCGTGCGCACAAACGCTGGTTGGGAAGCGTTTGACATCATGTCAAAGCCCCCAAAAGAGCGAGAGACGTGAAGACGTGAATGCGTGAGCGTGGCCCGCCGTTGCCGCGGAAACGCAGCACATGAATAAACAACGAGCTGGGCAACGACCCCAAGTACACGAGACTTGAAAGAAGCGGTTTCAAATCCACGTTTGCATTTGCCGCCTCCGCCAAACACGGATTTGTACGTTTTTCCAAGATCGCAACGGTGGAGACGGACAAAAAGATCCGCACTCAAGTCAAGGTGACGTCGGTTCGACTTGCGCGGCGACGGCAACAAACTCGGTCCGGCCGCCGCGAATCCGCAGCACTCGTCAGCCAGCGATCGTCAAGCCACACCTACTTTCAAAATCCGCAGATGGCGCTGTCGTCGAGTTGCTCATATCTTCTGCTCCTCGTTTTCTTCTTTGACGTGGTCCTCCACAAATCCCCCCCCGTCCCCCCCCACTTCTCACATTTGCTCCTCCTTTTCCTGAGCAACTTCTGCTCGTCTTCTTCCTTGCAGACTTTGAATGCGTCTTGGTCCGACTTCCCGAACTCTTCCGTCTCTGCGTTAACCTCCGGCTCGCTGTTCCGACGTCTGCTCCATGCGTGTGGCGAAGGATGAAGGTGTGGCCCGTAGGCACGCACGCACACACACGTGTTGACGCGCACGCACACACACGTGTTGACGCGCACGCACACACACGTGTTGACGCGCACGCAGCGCCTGCGGCTTTGTGAGCAAACAGAAGTTCAGAGCGACCGGAAAGTAGAAAAGCAAGCGCAGAACCAACACGCGCCCAAAGACGTTTGCCGTCGGCTGGCCAAGCCCAACAGGAAGCGGTCGGCGGAAACGGCCAATCAGCCGGCAGCGTCAGGGAGACGGAAGCTGAGGAGGACTGTGTTACCGCGGTAACCAGGCGGCGTGAGGCTTTTGGACGGTCCTCACTATCCAGCCTGTCTCCTTTCTCCAACACAGGTGAGGGTCGTTATCTTGCTGATGAGCAGTCATTGGAAGCAGCTGCGTGTGGAACAGGGAGACGTGGCTGGATAGTCGACAAACACGCTCCCGACGGCGCTGCTGTTTTGTTGAGGACACGCCCCCGGAAAACCATTTGGTCATCGAACCCTCTTCCCCAATTCCAACCCTTAATGCTGAGTGTCAAGCAGGGATGGGTCCCATTTGCAGAGACTTTGACTTGAACCCGCGACCTCCCAGTCTCCGGGCAGACCCTGAGCTGCTCTTTGCAACAACAAGACACATTTGCCACAACGGTGTCTTTATTGCGCTTTGTTTGGGTCAAACACGGACTGACAATAATCGAAACAAAATCAATGTTTGAACATGAAATCAAATGCAGTCAACCGTTTCCCAGCTTGTCTTTTTCTCTCTCTCACATTTCATTGCTTTCTTCACGTTGGATTTGGGCAATTTCCGTCACTTTTGTTGTTTTAGTCGATGACAAAATTGTCCATTTAGTTTTCGTCGTCTCGTCGAACGGCGTCCGTTTGACTTTTGGTTGGAGAATTTTTGTGTGCGAGCGCAAATATGACAAACGTGTTTCTGCTTGACAACATAACGGGCTCATCTTTCCACCCAACACATTTTTGCAGACAGGACGGACGGACACAAGACAGTCTTTGATGTTTTGTTCTCAGCAAAGGAAACAAAATTCTTTTTCAACTCCATATGAATGTTGACGTCACGACATCCAAACTTCCGCTTGTCACTCGACGGCATTTTCTTCCTTGTTGGCTGAAAAGACAAAAGAAAAAGCGTGAGATGAGGCGACGATGACGATGACGAAGACGATGACGAAGATGATGACGAAGATGATGATGATGACGAAGATGATGATGACGACGACCATGCGGGCGGGCCATACCTTCGGGGCGCTCGGCGTCCAGGACGCTCAGACGATGGATGCGAGTGGACGCGGCGGCGGATTGGTCGCCTGATGGCCGACACAAAATGACAAACGCCCCATCGTCATTTTGCTCCGACGTATCGGCTACTCGTCAAGCCCGCCGATACCGGACGGTAGATCCTCGCCTTTGAAAGCACTTACCTCCAATGCGAAGGTTCTGCTTGGTTCTGGCTTTGAGTGACATTTTGCCGGACCTGCTGCGTACTTTTGGAAGGGCGGGGCCCGACTGCTCGCCGGCGTCCACCTCCACCTGCCGATGGCGGCGGGACTTGCGCACCTGCACATGCAAACGCCACAGCAGCAATTATCGACAGGAAACACGACTGGATTGACAAGAGGGCCGGCCGCCGATTCCAATTTCCTCCGCCGATTCCAATTTCCTCCACCGATTCCAATTTCCATTCACAAGAGATCCGATCCATTTGATTTCCGTTCGTTTGAATTCAATCCGATTGCAACGAACGACGGCGCATGGATTCTTCTGACATGTCAAGGACGCGATGAAAACGTCACAAATGCTGAATTCCAAAGTCAATTTTGCAGCAACACAAACATTGACATCAGCAAGGATGAAAATATTTTCAACATCTCATTCAAGTTAAGTCTTAAGTAATTAAGTCTTTCATTAATGTAAGAAAATACTTTCACATTTGTGTGAACAATTTCAAGAAAACGGTCAAATAGAAAAAAAAATTGCCCTTTAAAATTCAAAGTTCTTCAAGACTTGATGAGAAAAGAGAAATATACAAAGTTTAAAAAAGTAAAAGAAAGAAATCATGAGACTGAACTTTTTCCGGCGGCTCAAATGTCGGAGGACAAAATAACAAAGTCGGGTCCAACGCTGGGCGGCATTTGTGACCGCTTTCATGCCAAAGTATTGACCAGTTTGTGGCCGAAAACCAAACGGCAGATTTTGAAATTGGGCCGATACGGGCCGTCCGATGGATGGGGTCGGGGGTCGGGGGTCGGTCCTGAACTACGTGGCGGTGATGATGACAAACCTCGGCTGCTTGACCGTACGCTTTGGACTTGATGGAGGTCAGCAGTTGCGCTCTTCGGGAACTCTGAACACACCAAGAGACAATCCGGTCAGGGACAGACACAAAAGTGGAACCGGTTGGAACCGGTTGGAACCGGTTGGAACGAGGGGTCAGCGGGTTAGGGTCTATCCCTAACCAACAAAAACGCTCCCGAGTGGGCGCTCGCTGGCGTCCGTGTGGTTCCCGTAAGGCAAGATGGCCGCACCTCTGCCTGCCGAGACGTCCCCTCGCCGGCGTCCTGGTCCAAATCGCTCCCGTCCTGACAAAGCGTATGCGCGCACGTTAGGGTGTGGAAAAGAGGCGTGGCCCAAACCTGGGTGGGGCTCACCTGCTGCTTCCGCTTCTGCCAGCTGTGGAACGTCAGCACGTGACCCCGCAGCCGCGCCGGCAGCTTTTTGCCCATCAGGTCCAACCCCAGGCGGTCCCGCTGCGCTTGCGAGTAGACGGACGACTTGAGCTGCTCGTACAGCCGCTGGACGTTGGACACCTCCTGAGGGCGCGGCGCCGGCAGCGTGTTAGCGAGCCGTCTGGGCGGCCATCTTGGCGGCGCCGCTTACCTCCAGCATGTCTCGGTCGATGAGCTGGTGAGGACCGCACGCCCTCGCCACAAACTTGTTCCGCAGATGAGAACGAGCCTCCTTCTTGCTCCTCCGGAACGTCAGCTGCCGGCACAAAAACAACATGGCCGCTCGTCAAAGACCGCCGTTAAATGCTGGCTTACGAAGCGAAGGGCTTGTTTGAAAGAGTGCTTGCCGTCTTTGCAAGTAGAAGAAGAAGATGGCGGCGGCGTTGCGACGGCTCAAGCTCACCAAAGTGGGCGTGGCGCTGAAGTGGAAGGCTTTGTGGAAGAGCAGCCGACGCAGGATGAAGACCACGTCCAGATGCCGCGCCCCCAAGGCGTCCTTCTCAAAGGTCAGGACGTCCTCCCAGTCCTTCAGCGCCACGCGGATCTGCACACGCACACGCACGCGACACACGCCGAGGCGCTTCTCCGGTTAACGGCGACGCTTTCCTTTCCGGCCGCCGATACTCACCCGGACGGGCGGCGAGGCGGTTTGGCAGCAGTAGAGGCTGTAGAGCAGGTAAAGCCCCCCCGCTCGGATCTGGAAGCTGAAGGGGGGCAGGAAGTAGACCGCCGTCACGTCCAACAGCAGACGGCTGAATGCTCGCTTCTCGCAACCGGCGGCGCCGCTGAAACGCCAAACACATTCCAAGGTTTTGCTGTCAGACCAAAAACCTTGGAATCTCCACGTGATGGTCACGTGATGAAAAGTATTTTTCTGGGGACGTTTGAATGTCACGCTTCGCTTTGAAAACTAACTCATCAGTACTTTGGACTCCTTTGAAAAGGATAAACTCGTTGCTTTCGAAACATTCAAACTCCGGCGCGAGCTGGCACACATTTTGTTATCTCGCGCGCAAAATCACGGTGGGTGGCGCGTTACCGGTGCCGGCAAAATAACCACTGCGTTTTGGGCAAATGATTTCGGCTATTGTTACCCCCTGAAAAGAAAATGCTTGGAAATCATCTGGAGAAGTGCAAAAACGTCACAGTGTATATTTCACGATTTATTATTATGACTTATTATCGATTTGCATTTTACCAGACGTTTAAAGTGACCAGAGAAATGTGGACCACTTATTTCAGTCCATCCGTCCGTCGCTTAAATTGTACATAGTTATGAGGGGGTAAAAACAATGTTATGTGCGTTCAAGTGTGAACTTACAAAAATATATGTCCAAACTTCATTTCCCTCCAGAATTTGGAGAAAACCTCAAAGCGGACAGAATCCGTTTGTTGGAAGCGAGCGAGCAGCTCCTCGCAATCCCAAACAACTTGTTGCTTCCACGCCGAATTCATCTTCCAACTCCAATTAATAAACACAACTACATCTTGAAAGAGTTTTTTTTTCTTTTTGTTTTATTAAGATAAACTGGTTATGGTTGTTCGGCTTACTGCATTGTTGTTGAAAACGTCTCGTGTCTGTGACGTCATTGTCTGGCGACACGGAGACGTTCACGGAGCTCGGAAAAGAGATTTTGTCAAATACGATAATGATTTCGTAGCAGCGAGACTAAATTAAATAAACACCTCAGTATAAAAATAAATGAGCTCTGAAATATTGAATATTTTGCAACGCGCGTTGCAAATATTTCACGCGCCTGATGGTTTGGGCCGAGTACAGCCATGGACGGGCGCTACTGGATAGCCAAATAGGGAGCAAAAATGGGCTGATGTCTGCATGTAACTCACTTTTTTGAAAGACAAAAGATGTTTCTTGATGCTATCATGCGTCACGGATAAGCCTACAATTATGTACATTAACAGGTCCATGGCCAATATACATATATATATATATATATATATATATATATATATATATATATATATATATATAACCAAAAAAAAGAGGCGCCACCATGTGGCGCGGCGTCATACTACGGATTGTTACACATTTCAGGTTATTATTTATTTATTTTCAACGTTATGTATTTTAGTTTTGGCACTCGAGTTTGGCTGCGTAACAAAGTTGCTCTACTAGTTTCCAATGCAGTCCGGTAGGTGGCGGTATTGCGCATAAACGCTGGTTGCCAAGCGGCGAGCGCAAATCAAAGAAGAAGCAGCCACAACAGCAACAGGAAGCGGAAGTAAACAATCTCCGGCTGACGTGGAGCCAAACGAAATCAAGTCGGCCTTTGTTTTGTACAGCAATTACTTGGCGTCTTGTGTCGTTGAACCCGACGAAGAAGCGCAGAGAGAATCGAGTCGCAGGTCGTGCCGTTTTCCGCCCGCAGCAAAATGTCGGCCGTGGCGGACGCCAGCCGCCCGTTCGCCGGCCTGGCGTCGGTGTCCGTTCCGGAGGACACCCCCGTGGAGGGCGACATCTCCGTCCCGGTGGACTCGTCGTCGTCCTTGGCCGGCGGCGCGGGGGACGACGACGAAGTGTCGACGCTGGACGAGCCGGTGAAAGAGACCATCCTGAGGGACCTGCGCGCGGTGGCCAAGAAGTTCGTGCACGTGCTGTACCCCAAGCAGAGTTCGGAGCTGCTGCGGGACTGGGACCTCTGGGGCCCGCTGTTGCTCTGCGTCACCTTGGCGCTGCTCCTCCAGGGCGGCGCGGCGGCCCGCTCCGGCGAACAGGCCGGGCCGCAGTTCGCGGAGGTAGGTCGGCCCGACCTAAAACGTCAACGCGCGCGCACGCACCAAACTCGTGCGTGAACGCAATTCATCGAACAGCGTCGACTCGCGGCGTCTGACAAGGGAAGGGAGTTAGTTGAGTTTTCTTGAAAACAAATTGTGTCATCAAAAATGCATCCCCCAACTATTTCAGGCTTGAAGGCCCCTCTGCAGCTGTTGAATCTTTTGGTATTTGCATATCCTACTGAAAATGAGATTGAATAATCAGGGATTCAAATATCAATGAAAATATCGGTTTGATGCTTGGTAAAAAAAAGCAAATTATGAATACAGAAGACAACACAAACTTAATAATGATTGGCCAACTGATTTTCATTTTCAGATCATCTCATTTCTTTTTTAGCTTAAATGTAACCTCGGCCTATCAGCACACGGCGTTCCTGTCTAGAAACGGTGAGTGCGATTTTCGACAAATCTCTTCCCGTCGATTCGATTGCATGAGACAAAGTGAGGTCAGAACCACGTTTGTGATTTTGCCGACGAAAAGGGCACATATTCCAAAGGCCAGGTAGTGAAAGTGATCAGTAGGAACGGCAAGTGTGTCAGGCTGACGAGCCGATGGCTCTCCAAGTTAGCCGTGAGCGCGGTTAGCTGCCACCAAACACTGGCACCAGGTGCCTGCAATTAGAGATGTGAAGCTTTGTGAACCTTTAAGGCTTCCTTTCAAGTGCCACCAGTCACTAAAGCGTTTCGGCTCGTCAGCACGCGCTGCGACGTATGAAGCTTCGAACGTCATCGGTCACGTGATACTCGCAGAATGATACACAAAGCACAATTTTGGAAGCAGTGTGATTCAGGAAGTTAGCATGTCTCGCGTTAGCGGCTAGTTGCAAGTTTACGCCGGAAAAGTCCAAGCAAACAAAAATGTCTGATATTGTACGCGGAGTCTTGACGGCTTGCGTGTGTGCGGCTCCGCAGGTGTTTGTCATCGTGTGGCTGGGCTCCATCGTCATCACGCTCAACTCCAAGCTGCTGGGCGGCACCATCTCCTTCTTCCAGAGTCTGTGCGTGCTGGGCTACTGCATCCTGCCGCTGACGATGGCCATGGTGGTGTGCCGCCTGGTCCTGCTGGGCAGCGCCGGCGCCGTGGGTTTCGCCATACGGCTGGCGGTGGTGACGGCGGCCTTCGGCTGGTCCGCCTTCGCCTCTGCCGCCTTCCTGGCCGGCAGCCAGCCGCCCGACCGCAAGGGCCTGGTGGTCTACCCCGTCTTCCTCTTCTACTTTGTCATCGGCTGGATGATCCTCACCTTCTCGCCGGCGCACTAGAAAAGCCGGCGAAAGGACCGAAGGCTGAGGGTTTGTCGCAAAAGGTTCTTCACTTTGTCTGACCGTGAAAAGTTTGGATTTGCCCCTTTAAAGGCAAACATTTCACTCTCACCCGCTGGCGCCCACGTCACTCACCGGGCCAGGACCGGACCTCCACGCGAACACACGCGGTCACAGATGCTACAGTTCAACATGCGCAGCGTTGCGTCGTCGGTCGTCCCATTGATGGATTGGCAAATGGGTCCAATATGAACGTATCGGACGTGTGGGTGAAATTTGTTTGACTTATTATTTGGAGGACTGCTGATTAGCGCTGATGATTAGCGCCGAGGGCTAACACTTTGGTACACATGCGGCAATGGCGTCAACTCGGTGCTTGTGGTGTTGTTGTTGGGACTTGGGAACAATCGAGCCGCAACAATTGACCTTACCGTGGCACGCCCCTCCCCGCTCACCAAATGCGACGAGCAGCCCCCTCCGACATTTACCCGTCAAGATGAACTCAAGTGCATGCACAGTAATGGCAAACTCGGCAGATCAGCGGGGGGGGGGGCTTTCATTTCTTTAGTGAAGGTTATCGTCCCTCCCTCACCATGCAATTTTGACCCCCAAAAAAGGAAACATTTCTCGTCCAATTCTTTACTTACCTTCTGAACCGTTTGTTTTTGTTCGGCAATTAACAAAGAAATGTGAAAGTTTTAAGATTTCAGGTATTTTTACATTTTGGGGAAAAATATTTAGGGTAGAAAACTATAGCGATCTATGGTATTTACTTGCTTAAGTTTCCATTTCACTTTTTAAGGCGTACTGATAACCTTGGGAGCTCTCTGAACGGTTTGTTAGAAATTTAAAGGTATGTCAATTGTTCAAGATTAAAAAAACTTTTTGAAAAGTCTGACAAATTGTTCAATAAACATGCCTTGAGACATTACAATAGAGTCAAGATTGGTATTTGTATTTTATTTATATATATATATATATATATATATATATATATATATATATATATATATATATATATACATACACACACTGGTTATAGAAGTGTAAAGACAAAATATTCAAAACATACAAAACAATAAACGCAACTAAAGCAACATCAGAAAGTTTGGCTTCAAAATCACGCAAGCATAAGCTGCGCATTTTACATGTTAGAAAAAGAGTAAGAAGTATAAACGGATCAGGTCCTGCCCCTTTAACCAAGTAAAGTAAACCAAAAACAACTGCTAATATACATCAAATGTATCTTGCTGACCAACAACAAAGGTTATTTTAGTAATTATTAACAGTGATCACGCTGCCTTTTCCTGTGATCGAAAGGAATCACATTTACGTCTCTTGACGCGGAAAGTTGTCAAAGTTGTTCTGAGTTAGCAAATAAATGTGCGAGTGCACATGTTGGAATGTCAACGTCGCTTATGTCGCTGGTGGGAGAAGTCAAGCCACCAGCGGTCATCTTACGTTGTCTGCCCAACTTGAATCATTTCTTTGCTGCGTTGTCACGTTATTTTCTGCCTCTGTGGTGAAAATGCCACACATTTTGTAGCAATAAATCTGGGAGAAGCACGACTTATTGGCTACATTTCATTGCTAAGAAAAAAGACTTTGTCGAAGGTGTATTTCCGGGTGCTACTCAAAGATTGGTCTCGTCATCAACAATGAAAGTTGTTTTTTGGGGGGGGGGGGGGCGCTAACCTCCGCGAGTCGCAATTCACCATGTTGAGGAATTGTAGGTACTCTTGACGGCAGCGTAAAACGCGCACTGCCACAAAGCAGGGCAAGTTGTCCGCAAAAGTGGCAACGTAAGATGGCCGCCCTCTGGCTTCAGCCGCGAGAGGCCTCCTGCGTGCGGGTGGCGCTCATGCGGTCGCCGAAGAAGAAGAAAAAATAAGGCTGCTTGCGGAATCGCCGTCACGTCCGGTGACGCGGCGTCACCTTCCGGCCTGGGGACAATGGAGAGCGAAAAAGCCAGCGTCGCCTTCACCGCCGCCAAGTCCGACAAGCAACATTGACTCGAGAAGGAGCCCGACGGCGATGACGTTTGAGCGGCACGAGCCCACCACAGCTTGCGCCGAGGCCTCCCGCCGCGGGCCTTAGCCGGCGAGCCCGCCGCCATGTCGGGGCTGCCGCCGCTGCCGCCCGAGCTGTGGGTGTCGGTGCTGAGCTTTTTGGGCCCCGCCGACATGCAGGCGGTGCGCTGCTCGTGCCGAGCCCTGCGCCTGCTGGCCGACCACCCGTACCTGTGGCGGGGCCAGGCGGTGGTGCTGTCGGACCTGCGCCGCTACACCTTCGGCTTCTGGGACACGCTGCGCCGGCGCAAGCTCACGCGCGTGGCCGTGCGCCACCTGCGCCGCAAGGAGTGGCGGCGCCTGGTCAGGTTCCTGCCGTCGCTCAGCGCGGTGGCCTTCGTCAACGGGGGTCGCGTCTACAAGCAGAAGTACCTGGACCACCTGCTGCAGTTCTCGGACGTGCGCGAGCTGGCCGTGCGCGACGCCACCTGGTGCGAACCCATGCTGGGCCCGGCCCTGGGCTCGCACCTGAGCGCGCAGCTCACCCACCTGAGCGTGTGCAACGTGCGCCTGCGCTCGGCCGCCGACTTGGTCCGCGCGCTGGCCGGCCTCGGCAACCTGCGCTATCTGCACTTCCACCAGCAGGGGGAGGGCTGCGGCCTGGACCGCGTGCGCCCGGTGCCCCGGGACGACTTCCACCGCATGCTGACGGGCCTGGCCAAGCTCACGCACCTGTCGTGGGGCATGCGGGGCGAGCCCCAGGAGCCGCTGCCCGACGACTACCTCAGCCCGGCGGAGCCGCGGCGTCCGGGTAGGTCCGAAAGCCGCCGGGGGGGCCCCGCTCGTCTGTCTACTGTTCTCCAACCCCGTTGGTTTCATTTGAGTTCTCCAAAGCTTTTGATTATTATTTCTTCTCACACCGGAACGCTCGCTTCTGTCTGCTTGATTCGGCGGCTTGATGGACGGCTCGTGTCAATCTTTGCCATGGGACGTGTGCTTCAGGCTCGCCGTACGGGGGTCCGGCCCTGACCAGTCTGGAGCTGGTGGACTACCCCGAGACCATCCTGCCCTACAACGCGCTGAGGAGTTTGACGTCCCTGCGCTCGCTCACCGTGCATTACCGCTACATCCGCGACGGGCTGGACTGCCGCCTGGCGTCCTGGCTGGCGCCGCTGCGGCAGCTGGAGACCCTCAGCATCGTGGGTGAGTCGCCGTTTGCGGCCGTCGACCTCCCACAGCGCCAAACTCGCCAAAAGTCTCATTGGGGAGAAAAGAAATATTCTGTGCAAAAACTAAAATCCTTGTGAAAAAAGTTCTTTTGATTTTATTTGATTTTTTCCGCCATCTATTCCGGGCAACGTAAGCAAGACGGCAAAAATCGACATTCAATTCAAAAATGGACGTCACTCACTTCACAAAACGTGTTCTGTCGGCAACACGCACACAAATATTTTCCTTGGTATGAAATAAAGTGCTGTCATCTGCAAACAAAATCCATTTTTAACTATTTCAAAATGCTTCTCAAATCGGAATTTGCCAAAATGGCGGAGAATTGACTTTGCGTCCTGTTGTCAGGCGGGAACTCCCTGTCGCTGTACACCACCACCATCCCAGCTAGCGTCACGCGGCTAACGCTGCGCGTGGCCATCACGCTGAAGGACTTGGACTCCATCGCGCCCAAAGTTCTGGCCCTGGAGCACCTGGACATCGAGCAGAACCGCTCCAGCGGGAGCCTGTGCCGGCGCATCCCCATGCTGTTCCCTCAACTGCGGACGCTGCGCATACGGTGAGTGGATCGGGCCCGGAACGACGGAGAACGATGGGACGGGACAAAGGAAGGCAGGGACAGCATAAGTTGAGACCACACAGGACGCCTCCCTCAGCTGTAGCTTTGTCCTTTGGCAATTTCCACGTCAACAAACATTTAACGGTTGGACGTGCGCATTGAAAAGCTTAGAGAAGGTCACGTTCGGTTGACCCGCAAACATTTTAGGCTCATCCTGAAATGTCACTGGAAAGCCCAAAATGGACAACTTTTTTTTTGTGACTAGTTTATGTTGAGGCAAGACTGGGCAGGACTACGCAAAACTAGGGACGGCTACCAAAGACGGTCCTTTTTTTGGGGTCGGAACTACTGAGCACGTGAAATCAAACGGTGTCTGGTTTCGGTCCCGAAGCCCGGTTTCTTCATTTTTGGCGAGATTTCAGCATTCCAAGGTGGGTTTGAATCGATGGCGCTCCGCGTGCCGTCTTCAAAACCACAAGGAAGCAAAATAATCCTCGTCCAATGATTGATCTTCTGCTTAACTTTGTAATTTGTCCCACTTGCACAAGACGGGACCGGAGAATGTGGGTCGGGTCGGGACTAATGCCGCTGCTGATGATGTATGCGGGTCGGTCCCCTGGCAGGTTCTTCCGCCGCGAGCCCGAGAAGGACCTCCTGAGCCTGCAGCGTCTTCGCCACCTGGAGCGTCTGGAGCTGCTGGTGGAGCGCTCCTTCATCCTGAGGGACTACCTGAACGGGCACCCGTGGCCCAGTCCCTGCGTCCAGGAGCTCATCAACCAGCTGGTGCAGCTGTCGGCCAACCGGATCACCGTGGTGACGGCCATGCGCCGCCGGAACCCGCTCAGAGAGTGCAACTGCGTCTGGGAGGGGGACTGACGGGAACCCTGGAGCGCCTGCTCAAGCGCAACACCTCGTGTGAAGTGGACAAGGTAGGACTGGACAACATAGCACGTGGAAAGACGGGACACGGCAAGATATAGGAATGAACAATTCTGGACAGGAATTTGTTCTTGTTGAACGAAAAATAAGCAACATTCAACTTGACAAGCATCAAATGTGTAAAAGTTGTTTTTTTTTTCTTTTGTGATTACTGCAAGCTTGAAATGTGTTTGTTGTGTCTTTGTTTTGTTGCGACGTCCTCAAGTGGACTCGTTTTGCATCAATTGAATTTAGATCCTGATTGGACTGCGGAGGTGAAAAAGGTTTTGTACATTTGTTGTCGTCACAAGGTGAAGAAATTAAACCATGTCATCCTTTTTTTCTCTCCATGCATGAGATGATTTGGTGGCACAAAATTCCAGCTGAGCGTTCAACACTTCTGACGATTCGGAATCGAAAAAAAAGAAAGAAAAACGAGGCGTGTCCGTCAAACCCATTTCGTTGGTGCGTGCCAGTCCTTTCAAGTATAGGTGTCAGTCCTGCAGGTTCGGGAGGTTTCCCTTCTCCAACACAGCTGATATATGATCAGCTCATCAGCAAGCTCTGCACAAGTTGATTGCAATCAAACCCTCCAAAACCTGCAGGACCCGGGTTTGACACCTATGCTTTCAAGGGTCGGAAGCCAGACCCGACTTGAAATGGCCGCTTTTGCGAAAAGGGTTGTGGGCGTGGCCTGGCTGCGATTGACGGCAGCAGTGAAAACTACGGTTATGTTAAATAAAGGAAGCGAATGCTATGCTAACGAATCCCTAACTTGCAAATGGGGATGTTTGCAAAACGCGACGAGCTTCGCCATTTCCCAGTGTTGTGGTTTGAAAGGGTTTGAAAGGGCGACGGCCGGCATTAAACGCAGTCTCTTTAAATCATCGACTAACTTGTAAGAGCCGTCAGAAAGTGGTCCCAATCCTGATTTCAAGTCGGCTTTATTTGAGGAAGCACTTTCAAAAGAGCCGCAGCGCTTGCGAAGCAACATAAGGACGATTATTTTGTGTTTCATCAAAACAAGGCTTGCAAAAGTTTGCTTTTATTGTGGAAAACGATCAAAGCAGGAAATGAAGCGTTTTTTCAAAAGTTGCTTTCAATTCTGCACTGTGGAGATTAGTTTCGTTTTTGGGGACGAATGTTGTCCCCGGTCCGACGACCGCCGCCTCAGTACAGAACGGCGGCGGCAGGCTGGGATTTCTTCCCACATTTCGGTGACCGCACTCCAAATTCAGAATTCCATGAGGTGCGTGTGCGGCCCGTTGGTTTGCAGGTGGAGGACCTGCCGGTTCCCGTAGGTGCCGTGGTGCACGCCGACGCCGGCGCCGGCCGCCTGCTGGCACAGAGCCACGAAGCGGCTGTAGAGTCGCTTTCCGTCCTCCTTGGCCACGTTGTGGTGATACTGCATGCTCCTGCCTTTGGCTTTGCCCCCCAGCGTGGCCTGAGGGACCACCAGGAGGCTGCCCGGGAGCTCCGTCAGCGACACCAACTTCCCGGACGAAGACTCGCACAGTTGCACGTTGAGCAGCGTGGAAACTGCGCAAGAGGACGGCGTGGGAAGTCAACTTTTCATTCTCTTGTACACAAATGCCGGCTACTGAAACATTCATGCCTTCAATTCAAAATGGGACCGCTGTCTGACCACGCCCACAACGCCAATATGGCGTGAATGACTACGCAACGGGGTCAAGTGTGCGCCTTCCACGCTACCTTACAGGTGGTCCTGTTGAAATGAATTTCATAGCTATTCATCTGTTCCACACGCCCCAACAAAAGATGCTTTTAAAGCATTCAATGACCGCAAAATGCTAAAGTGCCAGCAATGAGTGATGTCGTTTACATTTACAAACTGTGAAAGGCTTTCGTGGAGCTCGGACCAAAACACGTCACAAGCTCGCAAATTCTCAAACAAAATGGCGTCTCCCGAAGAGAGGAGATGCGATGTTCGGTGCATCCTCTCTTTCCTGAATACTTTGTGGAGTTCCAGTATGCCGATTTAAAATAAGAGAAGATGTCGACCCGACAGTTGTGGTTTGAAAAGGGGGCGGCAACTCACCCATCTTGGGAAGGATGTCTTCGGTTGCGCCTTTCAAAAAGCAAACGTAGACCACCATTCCTCTTTCAATCTGCAATATTCACATCACAACACATTGGCCGCTGGTCCAAAAGGTCCATTGACCATTAGAACCCTGAATATAACGGCAGCTGGGTTTCACTTTCGGTGTGGATATTTTGCCGTGATTAGCAACTCGCCACCGCGCGCTACTTTGCCGCGAATCGCGCGAGATCTGCAAGATCTCACACTCTCCGCCAGTGTGTGTGTGTGTGTGCGTGTGTGTGTGTGTGTGTGTGTGTGTGTGTGTGTGTATGTACGTGCGTGTGTGTGCCAAGTCGCGGCGAAAGTGAAAACGGCTACAAATCCTGCTCCAGTTCGTTCGTACGCTTTTGAACTACAAATTTGTTGATAGCAACAGTTTATATGCTGAGGGTTGAAAGCTGCTAATGATTTCAAAACAAAGCTCATAAAAAGAGACACAGAAGCGGGTAACACGCATGACTCGGTCCGTCGATGAACCGGAGCCGTTCACGGCAAAATAACGCTAGCAGGAGAGTCGCTGCCTGGTCACGGCAAAAAAAAAAAAATACATCCACTGCCTTTTATTTTCTCTTTTGATGAGCGGAAACTTTGAAAGACGTTATGATGCGAATTAAGTAGGAGTCTCTGTCTGACCTGAACCCACTGAGCTTGTTGGTGCTCGTCCTGCGGCTTCACCTGCAGCCTCGCCTGCAAACATTGCTGCACAACCGTGCGGGCCACCGGAGCCGTACAATCGCTTCTGCCAGCCATGACACTCCGCTAAAACAATCTCTTGCAAGAGAATGTACAAACAAACAACAAAAACGCGCGCGAGCAAACAAAACACAAACGCTAAACACTCACGATCTGCCTTGTTTGAAAAGCAGGAAACGTGAATTGAAACCTGTTTCACTTTCTGGTTGTCACACCGGAAGTTTGAAGAAGCTCAAAGTTGCGCGCGTCGTTCGCCGTCAGGACTTGCCTTGTGAATTAACAATCCCTACCATACCGAAACATTTGTTTATTGTCTTCCATTCATAATAATAGTCTTTCCATAACGAATCCCGTAAGTATTGTTTTTGAAAAGGTTTCGTAACTTTACGCAACACTGACGCGCATCACGTGATCCGGTGGAGCAGCTCGAACATGGCGCACTTCACTTACGGCAGACTTTCTTGTTTGATGAGCGCACACGCCAACAAATCACTGCTTTTACGAGCCAGACCACAAATAAAAGGCCAGTCTGCCCGCTGTTTACACTTTACGCGCCGGCACGTGAGTATTTTTGGACCTTTCTTTCTCCAGAGTCGTGGTTTGCTTTGCGTTAAGATTCGTTTGTTGACAGCGACGACACCGGAAGTATCACGTTGCGTCAACATTCTCTATTATTGTTCTTTGATCAAACGATGATCATAGCGCAATCTGATTCGATGATGGACCGCATGCGTGGTCGGAGTGCTTTCGTGCTAACATCCGGTCGCTGGGCTCACACCACGGATCTGTATGTATAAGTGTGGCTCTGTCTCAAGACTCGCACTCCGTACACCCTTACGCTCTTCAACCGAGTGTTGGAGAGCGCTAGGTACAAGCGTAAGAATGTGGACAGGGACGTCATCCACGCGCGACACTGTGAGCGATTGCGTCATCAAACATTGCCGCAGCGTTTATTTCATATCAATTGTGCTGCTTCAAATGATGTCAAAAGTGTAGTAGAGAAGTTAAAACCCCCAGTCGACGGCAGCTATGGCTCCATGCCTGGATTTGCGAAGCATTTATGGACGCTCCTCCCTCTTCCTCACAAAAACGCAAAATACGTCACCGCTGTGGATCTCAGCTTCCGGTCCTTATAGCGAGCGCTCGAAGTAAGGTGGGTCGCAAAGTATATTGTACAATCTCAAGCATTTGCCCCAAAATCACCTTTGCCGACGTGGAAACTAGCATTGTACAAGAAAACTCCAATCGGGATCAAAAGAATACAAAAGAAAAAAGCAGACTGACTTAGCCCCAGTTATTTTTGATTAATGAGGGTTTTAGTCTCGTCTAGTCTTAGTCCGGTGAAAAATGTGTGTCGACCAAAGGATTTTAGTTTCGTTTGCGTCGACCAAATGAACACCAGCCTGTGGTTTTGCGTCTCGTCGTCACTGCAGATGTCGGCGGACGCGACGACCTTGACGGAGCGTCAGAAGCAGCTGATGTCTCGAGGCCTCCCCGAGCGCAAGGCCATCGCGGGGGTCCGCCAGGTGCTGCTGGTGGCTTCGGGGAAAGGCGGCGTGGGAAAGTCCACCACTGCGGGTACGGCGCGCCTCATCATCGCTGGTGCACGCCGGCTTTTGCAAAAGCCTTCTCTTGTGAATCCTCCGCAGTCAACCTGGCGCTGGCGTTGGCGGCCGACCGGCCGGTGAGGAAGCTTCGGTGGACGCCGCACCGCCCAACAATTATTATTTGGTGGGGGGGGGGGGGGGGGGGGGGAATTGCCGTCCAGCCCCGTGACGAACGCGTGCAAGGACGTACTCTGGCCAAAGTCGGCCTTCAAACAACCTTTTTTTTTTCTCGGGTCCCCTCTTTTGAAGCTGTCTTTTATTATCGCAGCGAATAGAATCAAGGTTCAACCCAAATGTTTGAATTGCGTGTGAATGTTTGTCAGTCCGGTTGCAAAGAGCATCTTTGGACAGCGCTTTCATACTCATTTGTTTTTGTTCTTGCACTCTGCGTTGCCCCCCCCCCCCTTTTTTTTTTGGAAGCTGCTCCAAATTTCTTGACTTTGCTTTGAAACCTCCAAAGCTGTTTGTAGCTGACTTTTAATGACACAATGTGGCCTTTTATTTATTTATTGAAATGAAAATGAGGCGTCTCCATTTGAAAATCTTTTTGTTGACTTTCTACTACTGGAGGCGAATCGCAAGCGTTAGCAAAGACGGTGAAAGTGCGTCTCCGGCGTATCTCAAAGAAGAGCAAAACCAAAAAAACTGTGCTAAATGTTGGCATGAAAAGATCCTTGGCTGCGGTGGCGGCTGCGGCGGCGGCGGCGGCTGCGGCGGCGGCGGCGGCGGCGCCGTCGTCGTCACTTTTTGGCATGAAATGTTGCAAAGCGTCCATTTTGCTCTTTGTTGCTATTTTCGTCCTTCATTCCAGGGCACGTCGGTGGGTCTGCTGGACGCTGACATCTACGGTCCGTCCATTCCCAAAATGATGAACCTGAAGGGAAACCCGCAGCTCACTCACGGTAACGCAGCAACATGAACATCATCATACATTTGAAGGCGTGTGCAAACGTGGGCCGCAAACGGGACGCAATGGATTTGGAAAAGGACATTTGAAATCAACAAGGAAAACGTCTTCATTCGACAAAGATCCGTTCATCAAATGCATTCAAATGGTAAGAGTTTGTTACAGCGTGACATCGGTGGCGTCTTGAGATACGAGCTTCATTGGGCCCATCGCCGTGTTTGTATCTCAAAGCAGCTTCCCCATTCAAATGAATGCAAATCACGTCATCAATCTGTTCAAAACTCCAAATATTAATATTATGTCGTGAGAAAAATCGGTACTCTTGGACACTGCGCAACGCCGTACGCGACCTCGGTCCTTTTGACTTGGCGGCGCCGGCGCCGGCGCCTCGTCCGTAGCCGCCTTTTTTTCCCATTTTTGAGTTCTTTGAAGTTGTGTTGTTGCGTCCCGCGACGGACGTCCTTCAGCACGTCGGCTCGCCGTCGGCACATTTACGTGTTGAAGTTTTCATGAGCTCGTCCGTCAGCAATCCACGTCCGTGCGGAAACACCAAATATTGCTTCCGGGTCGCGCAAAAATGCTTTTTCAAACGACTGTTGGACGCGTTTGATGTCAATATCGACTTTAAGCGGGAACTCGGACTCGCGTCCAAATTGGGGTGACGTCGCCGGCGTAGGAACGGAAGTCGGCCGCAACTGGAGGACTGGCCTGACCCGTTTTCATACATTTATGAGCAATCTCAAATGGCTTGTTGTGGCTGATGAGGCAAAGGTCAAAGGGCGAACAAACATGCTGATCTTGACCCTGTGAAACGTTTGTTTGCATTCAAAACAAATTGTGTGTGCAGATCATCACATGATCCCGCTGACCAACTACGGCATCCCCTGGTGAGTCTCGAACGTAAACATTATCTCTGCTGCAGCTCTGCTTACCTTTTGAAGCGCCTGCTTTTCCCCCCCGGCGGTGGCTTGAAAGGTCCGAGTGGGCCCCGTCCTTTGCCTCTTTCTTTTCTTTTTTCTTCTTCCCGGTTTGTTGAGCGCTTCAACTTGCAACTCCAAATGCAGTTTTGTTGGCCACGTTTGGCGGGAGTGTCGACCGGAAAGGCGACTTTTCCTTCCCACGGCCGCCAACTGTCGGCGCGAGGTTTGACTTTGACGCGCTGTCGTGTGCCGCCAGCATGTCGATGGGCTTCCTGGTGGACGAGGACGCCGCCGTGGCGTGGAGGGGGCTCATGGTCATGTCGGCCCTCCACAAGCTGCTCACGCAGGTTGGCACGCCGCCTCCCCGGCTGCAAGTATGTGCGCGCACCAAGGTTCGACAAAGCCTTTGCAAAGGATTCACACCCCAAAAAAAAGCAACTGAAAGCATCTTTTTTTTGCAAATGAAACCATGCAAACCTTCAAATGTTTTTGTCGTCCTCGTGAGCTTCGGGGTTGATTTTGGATGTCTTGATTTTGCCGTTTTGCGTCCGACGCCGCAGAAGACGTCGGATCGCGCCTGAATTGACTTTATGACACGATAATAACATTCTTCTTGGCTTGCATTCAACACGGAACCGGCATTTATTTCAATAATAATAATAAAGATCTTCTAGCAACCAAACACAATTGAAAGATTGTCCAAAGAAGGAAGCAAGTCATGAAGTTAAAAAAAACAAAAGAAAAGATAATGAAAAGCAGGGTTGTTCTACTTTTGCAATTCTCATTTCAGATGGTTTTTATTTTGTTATTTTAACTCGTTTTTAGGGCGCTGCTGTTAGTTTTTATTCATTTGAGTTTCTTTTACTTTGAGTGAGTTTCAGTATTGCTTTTTTTTAATGTGTATTACGTGTGCGCAATTGTGAACAAAGACCATTCAAATGAAAAAAGTAGCCCGTTAGCTGGCGTCGCATTTTGGGCCGAATGAAAAGAAAAAGCAGGCGAGGCAAAAGTCAAGCCGGCCAAATTGGAGCGACGTCGCCTGAAGCCGCTGCAAGATGACGTCACACGTCTTTATTCCAATTCAGATCCAAATGAAAAAACTTCCCATCACATTGCAAATCATCCCCAAAGGCTCACGTCGACCAAAGACAAACATTTTCATCTCATTTTGATTGGATTTCATGAACGAAATGTTGTTGTTTTTTTGTCGCTTCTGGCCCTGGTGTGCGCGTGTGCGTGCGCGTGTGCGTGCGCGTGCGCGTGTGCGCGTGTCCAAGTAAGCACGTCTCCGTCCATCTGATGCACGTGTGCGTGCGTGCGTGCAGGTGGCGTGGGGCCCTCTGGACTACCTGGTGGTGGACTTGCCCCCCGGCACGGGCGACGTCCAGCTGACCATCACGCAGAGCGTCCCGATCGCAGGTTAGCGCGTCCGCAATGCCAAGGAAGAGTTTGAGGTTTGATTTAGAGTTGATATGAATTTATTGATGGCGCACGCAAACATCTCATTGTCTCTCCGGTTGTTAACGACAACGAAGGCCGTCTACGATGAAAAGAGCGAATACGCCGCTTCAGATCCAGGCGTGCGAAAAAGACAAATCATTGCAAAGCGTTCCCACCATTCGTGTGACCTCAACTGAAGTGGTAGACTGCCAAGGTAACGGCCTTGTTGCATAAGTGAGCACACCCTCAGCCAAGTGCACCATCACATTGAAACTTGTTTTCAACGGGACTCCGATGGACGCAGCGTTATTAGAGTTTGGCCATTTTCATTTCGTTTTGACTTGGGGTTTTTTTCCGGTTAGTTTTTAGTTTTTGTTTTTTTTAGTTAGGTTTTAGTTTTAGTTAAAAAAAAGCATTTTTCACAATATGAAGAAAAACACCAACATGGGAGCGACGTCGCCTGAAGGTGCTTTTCTATTGGCTGCTGCTCGATGACGTCATTCTGTGTGACACACTTTCAAATATTCTTATCCCAGTTAATACCAAAATGAATCCACTTCAAATCGCATTTCAAATCATCCCAAAGGCGAAGAAGTTTTCCATTAATGACCAAAGACATTTTTGCTATCATTATAGTTCGTTTTGTTGTTTTCGTTTTTTAAAAAGCATTTTTGTTTTTATTTTGTTAACGAAATGGACTTTTAGTTTTGCTTAACGAAAATAATCTTGGAAGGATCCCAAATAACGCTCCGATCGACTTTTCCTGGGATTTGTTCATCGCCTCGTTAAGCCGAAGAGCTCCGACGGCGTCGCCGAATGAAATGAGAAGAAACGTGGCTGAGGAAGACGCAGGAACGTCAAGTTGAGGCGCGCGGAAAGCATTTGAAGACGGAAGGAAGCAAAACGCGCTCGGAAAGGCCAAAAGGCAAAACGTGGGAACGTGTCGCCATCCCGTCAAAGTCGACAATTTGCCACCTCCGAAGCCACAAAATGACTTCCGACTTGACTTCCCCAGTGAAGCGCGTTGTGGGGGTTTAGGTGGGGGCCGGGTGACATCATCAACTGGGTCTGCTTGAAACCACGTCAACAATCTCGGGAAAACGCTCGCAAAAAGCTTCTTCTAGGAGGAGCCATTCGACAAAACGTCATCCCCCCCCCCCCTTTTTTTTTGCTTTGCGTGCAGGCGCGGTGGTCGTGTCGACGCCTCAGGACGTCGCCCTGCAGGACGCTCGCAGAGGAGTGCAAATGTTTAAGAAAGTCAACGTGCCGGTAAAAAAACCGTCGCTTGTGAGAACCTGCTGTGGATGCTCGTGTGTGTGTCGGCAATCTTCCCTCCAATCGGAGCGCCATCCGGACCTGCATCACGCTTGACCGGAACCCGACATCCTAACAGATTACAGCGCGACGCGCACGCACGTCGTGGAGACATCTCACTGACATGATGCATTTCCTGGCCCCGCCCCCTAACCCCATCCATGAAAAGGGATTGCCTACCCCATTCCTTATCCTAACCTCAAGCAGAACCCAATTCAAACCCAAACTCTAAAACCAAATTTTGACCCTCAAAAAGAGGTCGGAACTTGTGGGGACCAGCAAAAAGTCCCCACAATGTAGCAAAGACAAAAGCGCCCCCCACACACACACAAAGTCTGCTAGCAAGTGCAAGGCTTCACTCGGACCCCAAACTTGATCGACGACGACTTTGGCAAGGAAATGCATTTAGCGCGAGCGGGTGACGTCAGAACGCTGGTGCGTTCAAGTGCGCCATGGAAAATTGACAACTGCCGCGCACTTCGAAAGACGCGCTTCAGAACGTGCAAATGTGGACGTTCTTATGCATGAATTTGTATTTTTAGCACGTCAATAAGAAACCGAGAGGAAGACTGGAAGTCGATACGAGTTTGATTGATTTCAATCCTGGAAGATTCGTAATCCTTTCCTGATGCTTGCTTTGGTTTTTGGGTCTGGCGGGCCGCATTGTCCTCTTGTCATGCCGTATGCGTGCGTGCGTGCGTGCGTGCGTGCGTGCGTGCGTGCGTGCGTGCGTGCGTGCGTGCGTGCGTGCGTGCGTGCGTGCGTGTGTGCTTGCAGGTTCTGGGCCTGGTGCAGAACATGAGCACGTTCGAGTGCCCCAAGTGCCGCCAGCAGACGGACATCTTCGGCTCGGACGGCGCCAGGCAGCTGGCGGACTCCCTGGGAGTCGCTTTTTTAGGTACGGCCGATCCACCGTCGCGCCGTCCGTCTGTCCGTCCATCCGTCCGTCCGTCCGTCCTCAGCCGTGGCGGGAATGGAAATCTGCACGTTGACGTCGTGCGTCCCAAAATGGCACAGCCACGTTCTTTTTCACAAAAAGTGGCTGTGGCAAATAATAAGTCCTTTTTATAAATCAAACATGAAGACATTTTGAATATCAACAATGTATAAAAACAACAACACACTAACAAGGACGCTAAGAAACCGCTCATTCATTACGCCGTCATTGTGTGAAGTCTCTGACGTAAGCAGCTAGCGGCTAACTGTTAGCATGAGCAACGAGTGTCTGGCTGCCGGCTGCTAAGTAACTTTGACGGCTTATTTGAATTTGTTTTCAAAATTGTGGAATGAGGCCACTTTGTAATTACTCTCCATGTTTAAAGGAAGGGAACGTGCCTTAAATTGCACGTTGAGCTCTTTTCATTATTTAAGAAAGAAAAGATAAATAGAACTTTTATTTTACATTTATTTTAGAAAAACACTTTTGCCCAAAACATTCAACTCAAAATCACTCATAGCTGTTTAGATTGTAGGAACACAACTTTAAGCCATGAATACCTTATTTTACACATGGCTGGATGGACGGATGGCTGGATGGACGGATGATGGATGGACGGATGGATGGCTGGATGGACGGATGGCTGGATGGATGGACGGATGGATGGCTGGCTGGATGGCTGGCTGGACGGACGGATGGCTGGATGGACGAATGGCTGGATGAATGGCTGGATGGATGGATGGCGGGATGGACGGATGGCTGGATGGATGGATGGACAGATGGATGGATGGCTGGATGGACGGATGGATGGCTGGATGGACGGATGGCTGGCTAATGCAAGCCGTGTGTGAAGGCATCTTGCGTGACTTGTGCCGGTCTCAGGTGACGTTCCTCTTCACGTCCACATCCGACAAACGTCTGACCTCGGGACGCCCGTCGTCGTGTCATCGCCTGGCAGTCCCGAGGTGCTTCTTCCGATTCTTCTTCCGATTCTTCTTCCGATCGGCGTGAGAAGCTTGTAACGATTGCGTGGCCTTTTGCATCCAGGCGCTGTCCTACATCAAGTTGGCGAGCGCGGTGGTCCGCAGGCTGGAGCAGATCGCCACTTGACGGCCTCCGCACGCGCCAGGCGAAACTTTGGAGACGAAAGCAGATGGCAACTTTTGCCTCCAATAAACGCGCAAAGTCTCGCTCGCACTGTTCCCGCTCATTTCCCAGCTCGGGTGGTTTGACCCGGCACAAGGTTGTTTTTGAACAAAATGGCTACTCGTGCCATCGTTGACGCTTCAAGTTCTCACTCAAAATTTGGAATGTGAAATAAAATGCTGCTGACGGTTTTGCGAACGTTCCCTCTTCCTTCATTCATGCATTGATTGATTTGATCACGTGGCCGACTGCAAATTAAACGTCGGCGCGCATGCGCGCTCCCGTCACCAGTTCAGGAGTATTTTTTTCCCCCGTCTATAAGACGTCTAAATGGTACTTGGACGTCTTGGCTAAAAACGTTCCCCAACTGGTTGAATAATGAAAGTTTTTTTTTTTTTTTGTAGACGTCTACATCTCGAGCCGTCGTCCATTCTTAGACGTACAAATAACCGCTAATAGACATTTATACGTTCACTTTCATACCAAATTTCAACTCCAGATGTCTGTTAAACATATTGTTCACAACAAACCCATATGAAAGGAAATTCAAGTGGTCCAAATTCAAATCAGGTTGTCTCAAAAAAAGCAGGACCAAATTTCACCGGTGATTCTTCCCTTGATGTCGTTCCAGGATGCCGATTCACATCACGTCTTTTGGGACATTTCCAGGATTATTGAAGGTGGTGTGACACGCGTAGAAAGTCAAACCAAAAACGCAAGTCGCTTGTCAAGTCTTGCTAATGAAAAAAACATAGTCAGGTTTCCATCCAAATGTTCAGAAATTTGTTATCAAATGTTGTGAAGATTCGACTCGTTGTTCTTTTGCGAACGGAGACGCGAGATGACGCCACATAAAAGGACAGTTTTCTCATCTAAAATTGCATTCATGGGTTCAATTCTAAAAAGAATCGTGTTCCTTCATCTCCCCAAACATGTCTTACTTTAACATCCGCCATTTTGCGTAAAAACGTTTCGGTGAATGTCGATGGTCTGAGCAGGGAAACATCCCAAATCATCCCGCAGGACCCACTTTGGAATACCGCTGCTCTCAATCCGATGGGGAAGTCAATTCATGACCCACAAGATGGCCTGTGACGTCATTCAAAAGATTCACAAAACGACATACAAGCAAACGTGCCGCTAAAATGACCTCATGTCGGACCGGAAGTCCACCTCAGGACAACAATGAGGGCTCATCTTTGGCGTTGGCGGTTTTCACGAAGCGGAACTTTTGGTCGTGTGTGTGTTTCCGGCCGGACTTCCGGTAAGCGTGACACCGCGCCTGTTTGCGCTTCTCGTCCGCGTCACCTGTTCTGAGTGTTCTCCTTCCTCACCTCACCAAAGCGATCGTCGGCTTGCAGGTAAGTTGTTGGTCGTGCCGCGGACGTGACGATGACGACTGTCGAAGGTTTGACACACTTGATGATTAAACGGAACGTCTGGCTCGGCTCCTTTTCTTTAGTTTGCTTCGCCTCAAGTTGAACTCCCAAAATGTCCACGACTTGCTTCAGTCAGCGTCAGCCGGCAACTCTCACTTAACACATTGCAGACTTTTTCTTCATTTACTCGCTTCAGATTTAAGTGTTTATTTTTCATCATTTGTTGACCCCCCCCCGAAAATGTTTTCATTTTTCTCTAATGTTGGTCAAATTCAAAAACATTCAAGGATTTTGTCTTAGTATTTGAAGTAAAATTGCTTAATGGTTAAAAGTGCACGCACTGGCTGCCAGGATGCGTGTGAGCGAGACGGATGATGTGTCTTGCCCAAGGGCACGCACGGCACGACCACGCAGGACTTGGGGAGAGTCGAACAGCGGCCCCAGGGCTTACTGGGCCCCCAGGAAAAAATGTCCCGGATCGATACCAGCGTGAGTCACTCAAAGTTCTGATACCGCTGCTACTTTCGATATGCAGAACTTTTCCCGAAAAACGTGGCCAGTTATTTTAAAGAAAGACTGATATAATAATAACAATAATAAAAATACATCAGATGTTGATAAACGTCAACTTTCTTTTCTTCTCATTTCTACTTTCTGATTGTAAAACGGTCGCAAGTATGCCGAGACAAAAATACAATAAAATTCTCTTTCCAAATTGAGAAGAAAAGTACACAAATTGTGCCCACAAAATCAAATCACTCTCTTTTTTCCAGCCATTTTGGATCATTACAATTTTAAAGGATTTTAATTGCCGTCATAAACCCAACACACGTTTATATGAAAACAAATGTAATATTTGTGTTTGAAAGAAATGTTCATCTAGCGGTAACAATAATAACAACAAGCAACATTTTGTGTACTTTTTGGCTTCATTGATACCAAAGTATCGGTACTTGTGGCGGCAGCCGATACCAGTTTTGTGACCGTTTTACAACCAGGGACTAGAAATGAGAAGAATAGAAAATTGCTGGGGATTTCATGCCAATTGAAGCAAAATAGAAATATTGGGTTCTTTGCTGCTTTTTTTTGAATGTGCCAAAAGTACACGTGGTACGTCTACTTGGTATCGGGGAATACTGTGCGAGTTCTTGTACTGGTATCGATCTGGAAAAACCACTGGCATCGAACAGCACTATTTTCATCAGATATGAATAAAAGGCGTTTGTGTACTTTGTTCCAAGTAATTAAAAAAAAAAAAAGGCGGTGGCGGGCAACATTTGTGTACTTTTGGAGTTTGTCCGATGTTGAAACATTTGCGTTTGTTTGATTGAATATGAACAACAAATGTGCAAATGTTAGTTGTTGTGTGTTTCAGGTTGCTCGCAGGATTATCAGCGCCGCTCGCAGGATCATCAGCGCCGCCCGCAATCTCTTGTGACTGCGGCAACAGTTGCAAGATCCGCTTTCAGGCGGCGCGTTTGAGGAAAGCGGCGGTGCCGGCAGCATGGAGGCCTCGCCGCCGGAGGTTAGGGTCCTGCGGCCGGCGCTGCGCGGCGCCGTTCCCGGCGAGCCGGTCTACGTCCTGGACGTGGCGCTGCACCCGGCCGGCGCCACCTTGGCCGCGTCCTGTTCGGACCTGGCACTGCGGCTGCACGACGGGGCCACGCTGCGTCCGCTGGCCGAGTACCGCGGCCACGCCGGCCCCGTGTGCGGGCTGACCTTCGCTCGCGCGCGGCCCGACCTCCTTTACTCGGCGTCCGAGGACAGGACGGTGCGGGCCTGGGACATCCGCATCCCCGCCGGCGGCGCCGCTCAGGTGTTCGGTGGCGACCCCTCGCACGTCTTCGGCAGCTTCGACCTGAGCTGCGGCGACGTGCTGCTCTGCGCCGGCACCTCGGTCAGTATTGCCAGTGGCTTGGAAAAGAGGTCCGGCGGGCGTCGCCAGCGGGTAGCGGGCAACCGCTTCATGGCGAGCCGCGAGCAACTGCCGCGTTTGTTGTTTTTAATGATTTCGATCCAAAGTTTTAAGCGACGAGCTCCTTTCGGGAAGACGATCGAATCACTTGCGCTGCAACCAACAAGTAAAAAGCGTTGCCGTCAGTCTGGTGTTTGGAAAGAAAAAAATCTTTTTCAGGTTGATCGTTCCTGCCACAAACGATTGTTCCTGCGGCCGCTCCGAAAAAAGAAAGAAAAAAAAATGCTCCAGCTTCTTTTGGCGTGGGATTAGTGGAGGACGCGTTTCAACAAACACAGGCTGAGGACCAGACTTTGACTTGAGGTCATCGACCTAATATACCCTAGACCAGGGGTGCCCAAGTCCGGTACTCGAGAGCCCCTATCCAGCCTGTTTTCCATGTTTCCCTCCTGCAGTGCAGCTGAATCTAATGATCAGATAATCCGAAAGCTTTGCAAAAGCCTGATTACGAACCTGATTGTCAATCAGGTGTGTTAGTGGAGAGGAACGTGGGAAAACAGGCTGGAGAGGGGCTCTCCAGGCCCAACCTTGGGCACCCCTGCCCTACACTCATCCGGTCCTGCAGCTTTTCCAGGGTTCCCTCCTCCAACATAGCTGATTCCAATGAACAGGATCTTTCTCTCAGGCTTATGCTGATGATGCGCTGATGGTGTGAATCAGGTGTGTTGGAGAAGGGAAACCTCCAAAACTTGCAGGACCGACCACGGTTTTAGAGGCTTCCCTCCTCCAGCACACCCCATTCAGCTCATCAGCGGGCTGATCATTTGATTCAGGTGTGTGGGAGGAGGGGATTGCGGCAACCCGAAGGAGCGCTTCTGTGCAAATAAATGCGTCCGCACGATAGCTGGCTCCTGCGCTCATGTCCTCCCTGTGGTTTGTGCTTGTTGCGGCAGCTGGACGCCGCCGCCGACAGCCTGTTGGTGTTCTGGGACAGCAGGAAGCCCAACGCGGCCCCGCTCGGCGCCTACTCCGAGTCGCACAGCGACGACGTGACGCAGGTGCGCTTCCACCCTCACGACAAGGACCGGCTGGCGTCGGGCTCCGCCGACGGCCTGGTCAACGTGTTTGACCTGCGGCGCGGCTCGGAGGACGAGGCTCTGCTGTGCACCTGCAACGCCGAGTCGGCGGCGGCGGCCGTGCGCTGGGCGGCGCCCGACGGCAGCCGCCTGCTGTGCCTGGGCCGCGACGAGGGGCTGCGCCTGTGGGACCTGCGGCAGCTGGACACGGAGCGAGCGCTCGCCGTCTTCGGCTGCCCGGACGTCCGGCGCCTGGAGCTGAGGCCGGGCGGCCGGGGCCCGGACTACCTGGTGGGCGGGGCCTGGCTGCAGGGGGCGGGCAAGCTGCTGGTGGTGGGCGGCGACAGGGACGGCGACGTCCAGCTGATGGAGTGCGACCACCGCGGCCTGCGTCTCCTCGCCGATCTGCGCGGGGGACACACCGCCACCGTCAGGTGCTTGGCCTGGGACGAGGCCCGCGGGACGCTGGTCACCGGCGGGGAGGACGCGCGCCTGTCGCTATGGAAACCGGGGACCGCACTCTGCCTTCCGGCTGGAAGCCAATAGGCCAGCGGACTGCAGCCAAGATTGCGTTTGTTTCTCTTCAGGAGGTCCGACTTGAAGTTGGTTCCACTTTTTGAAAAGCTTTATCATGATGTCGTCGACGCCGTCTCTTCTCCTTCCGCCGGGCGGGGCTGATTCAAACGCTTGTCGCTGGCTGGGTCTCTGGGACGAGATGCTGCACCTGGCGACGACATGCCTCGCAATGCAGAGGTCAAACTTGTTGATCATGCTGACCGACTTATTTTGACACAGTCGGTTCTATATTGAAACGCTGTGATGATGTTCTGTTTGCTAGCAATGGATCGTATTGGCAAGCTATGCGGCAATTTCATGAATATGACTCGGAGTGCAAAAGTCCAAGCACAAAGACCAAATGGCACATTATTAAACAGTCAAATGCACTTTTTAAAGAAGGTGCATTTTAAAACTAAGCTGTGTGTTTTTGCAGTTGGAGCGGATGCGAACTATCTGGCTGGTTAATGTGATTCGAAGCACGCAATTCGACACCTCTGTTACAATCTTTGCTAGAGTGTACGTTTTCGAGTAAAATGTATCAACATTTATCTACTAAGCTTGCAAAAAACGATTGCTGCAAATCCGTGAATACTTTGTGGCCTGCCAGTCCTTTCTGTCGATTGCCGCTATCCATCGACGTCTTTTGTCTTCATGAGCAGGTATGCCATTAAAAAGCAACATTTGCATGACTCCTTTGTCTGTCTGTACAAGCGACCGCACAGCAACAGATGACCATTTTATAAGATCATCCATTGGATGAAGGACTTTAGGCTGTACGAGATTCAATGGTTACAATACAGGCAAGTGGCTCTTTTGCCGTCCAGCGTCCCGGAGGGGGCGTTCCCATGAGGGGGCGTTCCCATGAGGGCTGTAATGTCACCTGCAAAAGGTCCGTGCTGGGATGGACTTCATCTGACCCACGAGTAGGGTGACCAATTGTTTCATGTTATTCAGCGTAATTTGATTTTAAATTGAATACAATCATAGTATCAGAGTGGCCACCACGTGCCTCCGTCATTGGATATCAGTGGCTTAGGCTGGAGGTGGCCGCCTCTGAATTTTGAACACAGGAAAAACCCTGGTAAAATTCGCGACTTAATAAAGTGGCAAATTTGTGAGGTTTTTTTTCTCCAGAATATTGCCCAACCCTCTCCCCCCCCAATTTATTTTTATTTTGATATGTGGTCCTAATACGTCATAGAAATCCCACTTGCAAAGTCGTTAAAAAAATACCCCGACTTCACCGACCGACGTGGATGCAACCAACGTCAATGGCGACCGCTATAGAAATGCATACCGCGAATGGTAAAACACAATTTACTCGAGTATAAAACTAGATAGCTTTCTTCATTCATAAATATTTGAAATGACTTGATGTGACACGACCAACGTGACAGTAAACTTATGAACTCGGGAATGCTTATGAAATAAGATAAATACAATAAATGAAGCAAAATTGCGAGAATTTCAGATCGGAACTGGGAAAAGCCAAGTGGGATAAATCCGACTTCCGACCTTCCTCGAATGCAGCATTTTTAGGCCGTCCTGAAGGGCGACATGCAGCAAGACCGCGGACAGGTTTGTCCTCATTCCGAGGCGACAAAGGTTGAGTTCAAAGTTCCCTCCTTACTTGGAGTCGCCGGCCGCCTCCCTTTTCCTTTGCGATTTGTGTCTTTCCTTGTTTGCAGGCGGCGGCACTGACGACGTCACCAATTGGCCCCGCCTTCCGTCTGACCGACGTGCCTGCTCGTCCAATCGCGGTCGTCGCCATCGCCCGCTGCGACCAATGAGAGCAGCCCGGCCGAGCCATTGGCGTCACGCTCTGGCCCCGCCCCGCGGTCTGACTGACGCGCTGCGCGTCCAATGGCGATCGCGGTCGTCGCCGGCGCGACCAACGAGCGAGGCGGGAACTGCCGAGCAAGTTCGTGTGCTTACGTTGCGTGTGCGGTGCTGTTGACAATAGGTGCGGAGAGTCGGAGACAAGTAGGCCGGATTCTTCAATCGAGAGGAGAATCAGGACGCGACCCTCGGCGTCAGCAGCAGCAGGAGGAGGACGCCAAGCGGAAGGGAGGAAGGGGGAATGTAAAAGCCACCGTTGGGCCTTCTTCATGGGAGTTTGACTGTCCGCTTGGAAGGAGAACCGCCGCCGCACCGCAGCTGCAGGCCGACAATCTGCCTCATTCCTCCGCCGCTTGGGAAAGGCTGCCCGCACCGAGCTGGAGGTAGCCCTGCCACTTAGCCGTCCCCCCCCCGCTAGATTCCCCAACATAGGATAACTCCTCGCCGCCGTCTCCGTTGCCAAACGCAGAGGATCAAGGTAAAGTACCCCACACCAGCACCACCTCCGCCGCCCCCAGTGGAGCTGAACAGCGGCTTGTCGGGACTCGGGACGGCGCGTCCAGCCTGGGCTTCAGTCGCCCCCCAACAAACCCCCCCACCCCCCACCCCATCAGTGTGTCAGCTATCGCTAGCAGCATTAGCTCCGCCTCGGTTTTTACGTCTGGGATGATGGGTGACCGTCCGAACCCGCCCAGGTAAAGTGTTTCGGCTCTGCAGAACCTCACTGACTTGATTGCATTTTCATGTGTTCGTCCGTGTTGTCATGTTGTTGTCTTTTACTTTGCCGAGGACGACGACGTGCTAGCATGATAACGGCTAGCTAGAGAGCCAGTTAGCCGCTGCGCTCATCTTAGCTTAGATTAGCTTCGCTTAGTCGAGCGGCAGCAGCAGAATTTGCACTCGGATGACATTTGCTGTCACGCTCGCGCTCAACGCTTCTTAACGCCACGCGGATGTGTCGCGTGCGCGTGGAAAGCGACTAGCTAGCGGCAAACTGCGGCCGGCTCCGGTAAAACGGGAGGCTAACCGTGCTAAGTGCTAACTGTCAAGTCGAGAGCGCTTGAGCTTCGGCAGGCCCGAAAGGAGCCGGAAAGAGTCGAAAAGAGCCCGGCTGCGGTCTGCTCTTTCACGTGGGATGCTTTCCGACGGCAATTCAACACTTGAGCGCGCGGAACGATCCTTTATCGGCACTTTTCACTCTTCGTTTCAGTTGCAAGTGCACGTCACAGACGCACTTCGTGAAGACAAACGATTGCATGTTTGGTAGATGATAAGTCCATTTTACATTCCTTGGGTTGAACGAGTGGTCTTAAAAAAAATCCATTCGGCTGCACATTGCGATGTTACAGCGGGCAATTCTCCTATCGATTCAGTATGCAGCCGAATCGATGTTTAAACATCAATTTTTGATGGGAATATTCAATAAAATGTCTTACTTAGGGATCGCACTTGAAGCATGGAAGAATTTAGTGCAACATTAAGCCTTAACATTTGATTTGAATTCTGTTCAAACATGAAACGTGTTGTTAAATGTTTGTTAAATACAGCGGCTCACAGATATAAGCCCGAAGTACAATATACGTACGAATCTTACAGCGTCCAAGTTTACGGATTCGTGTTTTTTGTTTTTATAGCAATAATGGATTTATAGATTTGTATCGCGATTAATTGGTATCGAATCGTGATACCGATTGACTCGCCACCTACCCTCGCTCGTCACTGCCCCTTTACGCTATTCTGTATTATGTCTCTCCTCACTTAGTAAATAATAATAATGCATCATCAGATTTGTGTCGCACGTTTTTGGACACTCCAAAAATGGGTGCATAATTCACGTACTACTCACAAATTCACTGTGGTGGCGGTAAACTGCATACGTAGCCACAGCTGCCCTGGGGCAGGCTGGCGGAAGCGTGCGTGGCTGCCCGAGTGTGCCTACGGCCCCTCCCACCGCCACCAAATATCCGCGCCATCTGTACACCGGTGTGAGTGGCGCTTACTTACTTACTTGTCAGCTTGCTTGTCGTTTTTAGGGATGGGGAGCTTTCACATTTGAAGCGGTACCGTTCCAATTCCGGGTACCTGGGAATTGATTGCCGGCACTCAATGGTGTTTTAGCGCCCTCCGTTTCTGCAGCGCTGCCTTTCTCTCTTGAGGGATGACGTCATCGATCAATCTACTTGATTCGTATCGTTGCTTTGCTATTACGTCTCGTATCGTCTTTTTGCTTCTAGTTTGCTGCTGTGTACTGCAAAACCCGCCAAAACCCAGCGCGTGTTGATTGGGTCTTGACGTCACGCGACATCACTCGTGTATTGCAATTGGACGATGGGCCCAGTTACTGTGGCAGCCCACGTCTGTCCAATGAGAGCAGCTTGGGAAATGCGACCGTTTGAATGGCTCGTTTAGAAAGTGACACCATTGAACTTGGCTTTGGATTATACATGCATGTTTAGAATTAGCATACAAACATAATTGGTATTTATTTGAATATTATTGTTCTTCATCAAATCCAATGTGATCAATTCTTCGCTATAAAGACCAATTATCAGCCTGCATAGTGCTCAACAGCGCCATCTGGTGGGTCCTGGCCTCACGTCAGTGGAAGTAACGCAAAGCGAAATGTGTTTGGTGGTCAAAAAGCTCGATTGGCTCGACAGGCTGCTCTCCTGTTTTGCATTTGTGACCCGCGGCCCGATTGGAAGACAAAGTGTCGCCTTCAAATCAAATCTCAAGCTCTTGCAAGACATCCCAGTTTTCAAAGAACAAAGACTTGCTTTTTGTCGTCGTCTTTTTTCTCGCCTTCCACTTTACGGCAAACTTTAAAATTGGGAAGACAAAACCTTCCGTCCACCTCCACAGAAGTTATTGCAAACAAATGTTGACAGATTGTCAGAAAGGAGCGCAAGTAAAATTGAGTCCAAATACGACTAGAAACGCCATCGCTCAGAAATTCAAGTGCATTTTCCACATTCGCCTTCTTGCCACACGCAAAACAAATTCCGTAGAAGTCGCCTGTGCAAAGCCAGTTGCTCCCGGCCTGAAAATGCAATGTTCATTTTGTCTTCTTGCGATGGACATTTGAAAGGTGCAAATTGCTGCAACTTTGTCCATTTTTGAGGTGCGTCCATTGACAAGAGAATTAAGTGTAGAATTCGAGTAGATGGATGTCTCAATTGCGATCATTTTTTTTGAGGACGCTTCACATCATATGTTCAGTCTTCATGCCAGCAGTTTGAAACAAGCTTGCAGATTGAAAGCACGTGTCAATCAAACAAGCGTTCTCTTTCGCTTGCTTTGAATGTTGGAAGAAAATGAAACCAACCTTTCCATGTTCTTCGCCGTACGTGTTGTCATCGTCGCCCAGTAAATGTTTGTGGAACCCGAGTTGAGCGGCAAAATGCTGTTGTGACCCATGGCGGGGGGCGGCCGTTTTTGTCACTTGCTGAACATGGCAACCCGGTTGCTCATGGCTCAGGTACGAGCCAATCGCGGCTCACCTGTTTGCTGCAGCCTGCGCCGAATGCAACCCGAACCCAAGACGTCAACTTCTTGTCACATTTTGCTCTTTCTTTCTCTCTACCTCTTTTGGCTCTCCCCATCTCTTTTGTCCGTGTATCCATTAGGGCTGGGCAATATATAGAAGAAATTTCCATATTGGCCCATGCAATATTCATATCGCAAAATCATTTTTACATGGAATAAATAGTTTTTGCTTTTACCTCAATTTGACCAGTCAGACACGAACGTCAAAGTGCATCACCATCCAATAGTTGAACATAAGGTTAGTACAATTAGGGATGCACGATAATGCTATGTTCAACCGATACCGAATTAACCGATCATTTCGAAAGTGTCGATAACCGATAACTAAGCCGATAATTGTTTGCGAAATTCACTTGAATACAAATATACTTTGGAGTCCAACTATAAGAGTAGCGTGTACAAATACATGAAAACGTTAAAGCTGAATTTGATTGATATCTCTGCTTCAACGACAACCAGTCATGTTTTAAAAATGCGGCAAATCTATTATTAGTGTCGTATTTCTTTACTGTCTGGTTTATCTATTTATGACGTCAAATTGGTCAATAATTGCTGATAATTATCGGCCACCGATATTATCGTGCATCTCTAATTACAATGAATTAACTAAGAATACAATGAGCTTGCTTATTTTGCCCCATGACATTTTTTTTATTCATTCATTAGGTATTAAAAATTTGACTTCTTTAGGTAATTGTTAAATATGGCAACAATATGGAAAAATGGCCCGTTTTTCCAATCTCGTGCAGCCCTGATTTGTGTCCTTCACGGTTCCACTCTCTCTTCCCTTGCTTGTGCGAGTCTCATCTTCCTGTCTTTTTATGTCTGTAAGCCCAACCCCCCCCTCCCTCCCTCCTTCCTCTTCCTGGTGTAATCCCTCCTCGCTCCTCTTGCTGCTCCTCCTGGCAGCGGGCTGACGCAGCCGTCATCAGGCTGCTTATGTAAGAGTCGGAGGAGGGAAGGGCTCCCGCATCGTCCTGCGTTCTTCCTCCTCCTCCTCCTCTTCTTCCTTTGGCCGTCCTGCGCTTGTCGCGGTCGCCCGCCGCCGTCGACTTTGACGGGCAGACAGCGAGGGTCCGATGGTGGTTCACGGGGAGGGCAGTGCCCCTCCGCCGCACAGGTAAGGCCGGGGCTGAGCTGGCAGACAAAAGCTGGTCTGATGACATCATGGTTTAGATTGGGATTCTTTTGGACGGAGCGGCGCGCACGTGACGTGCTGACCGCAGCTGAAGTCTTTCTGAATGGGCAGCAAGTGTAGTCAAAATGGCTGCCACCGCCATCATCATCATTGATATTCTTGGGTAGTTTGCTGGCCGGTCACCCGCTGAAGACTTGCTGAGTCAGCAGCTTTCTGATTGATGCTTTTCCCGGAGCGAACAGCGCCGAGAGGCTGCCGGTTGTTAGGGCGACTCGTGATGTCTGCCGATTAGCGGCGAGCGCTTAAGACGGCCGCTATGTTTGGATCTTTGATTTGGAAGACGTCAGCGAGGCGCCGCTCTTAGCATTGTCAGCTAATCCCAGATTGAAGGCGTCGTCACGCACTCTGACACCGACAACGGCGCAAGGCGTGCGCCCGGCCGGCTGTTGGTGGATGTGATGTATCGCCAAACGTGAAAATAACCATCAGCAGCCGAGCCGAACCCCGCGGGAAGCCTGTCCGGTCGCTGCAATCGGGAACATGCGTGCAAGGAGGCGGGGAAAAGACTTGATTTCAAGACTCCCTCCACATGTTTTCCTGGCCTTTGCCGTGCGGGTTTTCATGTCTCCTAAGAATCCGGACATTCAACCCGCCGCCAACGGGAACAAAAGTCACGCAATAGGAAAAAGGAAGGTCGAAAACGGCCGCCACCGAATGACTTGAACGCTCTTCAAACGATGGAGAGAGCAAAATATTGTACAGTTGTAGCGATGTGCTTACTGTAAACAAAGGCCCTCGTCATCGGCCAATGGGCTGCCGGGGAATTCATTGTCAACGTTGCTTTCAAGATGTCCAGTTTGTTTTTATTATTGAGTATGAAGAAGTGTCTCCAAAAGAAAAAGAAAAGCGTAGCATTGGGAAATAAGCGGACCGACGGCTTCGCAGAGCTTCGCAGAGCTTCGCTGAGCTTCGCTGAGCTTCGCTGAGCTTCGCTGAGCTTCGCTGAGCTTCGCTGAGCTTCGCTGAGCTTCGCTGAGCTTCGCTGAGCTTCGCTGAGCTTCGCTGAGCTTCGCTGAGCTTCGCTGAGCTTCGCTGAGCTTCGCTGAGCTTCGCTGAGCTTCGCTGAGCTTCGCTGAGCTTCGCTGAGCTTCGCTGAGCTTCGCTTGCGTTTGTGGGACGCTAGGCTGCAGCTATTGAGTATTTTAGTATTCGAGTACTCTGCTGAAAGTTCTATGCAGTAATCCAGTATTGGGATCAAACATATTTTAAGTTGGGATGAAAAGTCATTTTACGTACACAACAAAAAATAAGACCTTATGCGGGAGGCTCGTGTTTGTGCGTTTATGAATTTGGACCAGCTGACCAGTAAAAAGGCAAATAAGGCATTTTTATTTATTAACGGTGAATACATTGTGGACTTTGTTTTCTTCTCTCTCGCTTAGTCTGAAATGTCCAACTGCATTTGAATGCACCTCACGGCTCGCTGAACGCTTGTTTACGCTCTCGTTAGTGGCTAGCTTTGATTTTGAGATTTGTGCCGCATCGTACAATGACAGACTCCTAAATGGCCATATTTTCGGCTCAATGTTGTGCAAGTGCATTGCTAATAAAAGCTTCTGCTAGGCTAGTCTTAAATAAGCAAGTACTCGAGGCAGGAAAAAGCCCTGGAGGATTTTTCCTACTGGAGGTATTGTACTTACTCGAGTACTTGTTTCACCCCTACTGGGCACTTTGTGCTTGTTGTTGTTGTGAAAGTGCGAGAGAGTAACGTGCGCGTCGCTTGTCCCCCAGCAGGGCTATGTCCTCGGCAGCCACCGCCCCGCCGTCCGTGGACAAAGTGGACGGATTTTCCCGCAAGTCTGTGAGGAAGGCCAAGCAGAAGCGCTCGCAGAGCTCGTCCCAGTTCCGCTCTCAGGGCAAACCCATCGAGCTCACGCCGTTGCCGCTGCTCAAGGGTAAGCCGCCGCCATTTTCCTTCTTCAGCCGCCGTCACCATCTCGTCACCATCTCGTCACGGTTGTTTGATTCTGAAGGCAGACGATTCGTACTTTTTTCTCGAACCCTTCTTTGCACAGCATCCAAACCTCTCCTCGGGACGCTGGCGTGTCGCGAGCCGCGCCCTCGCGTGCTTGACTTTGACACCGCGGGCCCGCCGCGTCAAACCATCGAACCGTCACGTCCTTGGCCTAATAGGCTATAAGCAATATCAGATCAAAAATATTGACCTTTGACCTGCAAACATTGTGAAAATCGTCTCATTCCGTTATTAGCTGATATTGCCTGAGAGTCATCTGAAATGTCCTTTTTTTTGCATCCATTTCCGAGTAAGCGCCGAATTTCAGGAAGTCACTGAAGCGTCGTCAGTGGACAAAATTGGCGACAAGCCAGCATCTCCAATCTGCACTCGCAAGACACTTACAAGACAATCTGACTTGTCTGCTAGCCGGGACGTCGTTATCAACATCGGACGTTGCAAGCGCACGGAAAGCAGCGGGACAACTTTGAGGAAGGAGAGAAAATGAGAGGCAGTCGTCGAGTCGTCGAGTCGTCGAGTCGCCGAGTCGCCGAGTCGTCGAGTCTCGGCATCTTCAAAAAGCAGCCACTTAAACCGTTCGGTTTTGCTCCCGGCCGCTTCACTGGATTTGGACTGATTTTGCAAGGCCCACAGAATATTGTGTTCTATTGCTATCAAAACATGGAAGCTACTAAAAGAAAGATTAGAGTCTTCTTTCATCAGGAAAAAACATCTATTTCTAGCAATTTCTGTTTTGAAGCAATTAGCATTAGAATAGAGCTTATTTTCATCATTATTCACAAATCTGTTTTTTTTTTCAACATGGCCCTGGTTGATCTCTTGTACTCTGCTGCCACCTGCTGGCCGTTTTTGTAATTACTACCATTGCTTCACCCGTTCTCTGCCGTTCAAAGGCGGCATCAAAGCCTTCTGTATGCTCTAGCATAAAAACACATGGAGAAAAAAACCCAACAACAACGTATAAATACGTCATTGGGACACTTAAAACATTTGAAATACGTTTTTGGGAGCAAATGAGTTAAGATGGAATTTTTTTATGTTTTTTGCCTCCCCCCAAAAAAAAAAAAACACCGGCTCATGTTGTGGTCTTGCATTTGGCTGAATGACGTTGGCCTGCTGACCGCCGATGCTCGGAGACGGAGTTGGGGGTCAATGAACCAATTGGATGCCGCTACGCTAATTAACCGGGCGGGATCCGAGGCAGACCATCACCTGGGAGTTGCTGCCATGGAGGTTTCTGCACTGACCCGTTTGCTCGAATCAAGACATCTGTTGTGAAGTGAAGTGTCTTTCCCGCGAGCTGCGTTCAAACACGCGACAAGAAGCTTGTCAAAGCCCGTTTGGTGAATTGTGGGCCGGGTTGGCAACTCCAGCAGGCCCGTCTGAGCTTCCTGGTCATCAGGTTCAAAAGGAGGCCCTCAAAAATAGCTGCATCCCGACGTATGCACGATGCCGCCCACCCCATTCGGCCGCCCAAGCCCACCGCCATGCCCACCCCCACCCGGGGAGAAACCCGAGCCGCGGGTGTCCCTTTCCCTTTTCCCAGCAGTTGCACTTGCTCCAAACAAGCCACGAGAGGCGCGCCGGCAAACGTGCGTGGTCCACATGTCGGCGTCCCGGCTGCTGGCAACGCCACGCTCGCCCTCCGCATTTGCCCGCCGCCGAGGGAGCGCAGGTTCGACCGAGGGAGCGACGGTGGAGGTGGGTGTCGCCGGTGATAAAGTTAGCCCGGCCTGGCAGGCGTGCACGCACTTAAAATGGCACCGGCTGCCGTCTCCGTCTTGGAAAGTAGAACTTTTTTTCTAGCCGGGACTGAAAAGAGCCGCTGTTGGCGTTTGGGGCGGATGCGGCATGTCGGTCCAGCGACGCCGTTCGACTCGCGACTCTTTTCACAAATCACTCCGATCGGGCCCGAGTGGCTCTACTGTCCTAGCGGGCCGATAGCGGGCCGATAGCGGGCCGATAGCGGGCCGATAGCGGGCCGATAGCGGGCCGATAGCGGGCCTTGCACTCTTGTGGCAAAATGATCAGCGCCATTATTTCCATCATGGTTGTCAGCACCGTTGTTTCCCCGTTAGCACTATTTTTATTGCTTACAATATTTAAGGCAACTTTTTCCCCCCAATTGAAATGTCAACAAAATGCAAATGCAGGTCGTCGGGCCTCAACTTACAAACACAATCGCTTCCAAGAGCTTGTTTGTTTGTAAGTCCAATCACGTCACGTTTAAAGTTAAATTGTTATTAAATTATTTAGAAATAAAAATGTTACAACAAATTCTATGCAGAGTATATAATGTCTTTATAGTGCAATTAAAATACATTTTATTATTATTTTAAATGTATTTCTAATAAATTTGGTGTATGAAGATCTCCTTTGCCGTGCGTCATCGGACAGTGAGGCCGATCAATTGCACAAATAAAGATTGTGGCTCTGCAGTCGCCAACAAGTCGTGCGTCCAAATGCCTGATGGAAATCTATGATTGGACAGCTGATAGGCCAAGACTTTGGAAGTTGCGCAACCGCCATATATATTGCTCCTCCCACAAAACCTTTCTCTGCATACGATCCCATACATTTACAGTTTTGGAATCGGAGAACCTTTCAGACAGTACTTGGTAGAGACAGCATGATTTATGATGTTTTCAATTTGGCAAGAGGACTTCAGACATTTTTCAACTTGCCTTAAATGCACGTATAAATGATTTGCTCAATGATGTTTACAGGAGGAAACTTGTCAGAGAATTATAACTGCAATTCAACAAAAGATGCATCTGGCAAATCAACTGAGCGATCAAAGAAAAGGGGGTCTTCAAAAGTTGTTTTTTTGCTTGTTAAAAAATAGTGACCACCCCGCCACAAACCTCCCCCGCCACAAACCTCCCCCGCCACAAACCTCCCCCGCCACAAACCTCCCCCGCCACAAACCTCCCCCGCCCCACCCCTATAAGAACTGTATATGTCTAATCTCTACGTATACCGTATAGTTTATACAGTAGTCTGCTCGCGAGATGGGAGGAGCAAGATGGCCGCCCTGTGGCTTCAACGGCTTTCACTGGCATGTATCCAGTCATATATTCAGATCAGTGGTCCAAATGGACACGATGACGTAGGACGTTAGCATTACGTCATCACATCCCCACAATTTTTGCTAATATCTTTGAAGGTAAGATCTAGTAACCAGCCTAGTAACGCTATCTGGTAAAAGCCTTGCTAACGAGTCTCCCGTTTGCTTTGTCTACTCTGAAGTATGAAAATGCTTCGGGAGGGGGCCAAGTAAGACGAATCTTTCCAGAGAAGGATTTTCAGAGATGTTTTAAAAAGCGCAGGGCAAAGTCTTGATGTCGCCGGCACGCCGCGGCCTGCTTTCCTTCCTTGCGTCGCTCCAAAGTCACCTTGAGGCTCCACTCGCCCGCCGCTTGTAACCCGAGTGAGCGAGCGACACGGGAAAGCCCCGCCACTCTCAAAGTCTGCATGTGAGAAGCCATGGATGAATGGAGAGACAGCGCAGTTTGGATCGTGGACGGAGGCTTTAGTGCGGCCTTTTGGGGGCTCGTTAATGATGCTCACAATTTGCTGAAATTGTTATCATGAAAAAAGTGAAAACCGTACACGGAGGTTAATGACTTGCAAGACTTCCAATCTTTGCTGGTCTTTTCCATTTTCAAATGGTATTCCTTGAAAATCACAATGTTGGGGTTTTTTTTGGGGGGGGGGCATCAGCATGACCGTTGCTTACATGTGGCCGATGCTTTCCGGTATGTAACGTAAGTTCCTCCACATATTGACTGTTCACAAGCATATTACGTTCGCCTTCATCTGACCATGTGTGGATTTTAAACATAAAAGGGGCAAAACATGCCTTGTGAAAATGGAGCTGCACTAAAAAAAAAAAAAAACAGCCACCAGAGGGTGCTAGAACTGCACAAATGGAAATCAGCCTGACTTTTTCAACAGATGTGCTGCTTTTAATATCGTGACACGACGCCGACGGCCATATTGTGGCAGTTTCGATATCACCACATTGACGCTATCCCTAACAATCGGCGGGCCTGGTTTTTCCTCTTTTTTTTTTTGTTGCCAATTTGTCATGAACGTGGCAAGTGTGAGGCGGGGCCGCTGACGTCCGGTGTGCCGGTGTTGTTGTCGGCAGACGTGCCGGCCCCGGAGCAGCCGGAGCTGTTCCTGAAGAAGCTGCAGCAGTGCTGCACCGTCTTCGACTTCATGGACACGCTGTCGGACCTGAAAATGAAAGAGTACAAGCGCTCCACGCTCAACGAGCTGGTGGACTACGTCACCGTCAGCCGCGGCTACCTGACGGAGCAGGCCTACCCCGAAGTGGTGAAAATGGTGAGCCGCCGCCGCCGCCCGCATGTCTGGCCTTGCCGACGCTCACGTGGCGCCGTTTGCTCCTCAGGTGTCTCACAACATATTCCGGACCCTCCCGCCCAGCGACAGTAACGAGTTTGACCCCGAAGAGGACGAGCCCACGCTGGAGGCGTCCTGGCCTCACTTACAGGTGAGCACCGGCCGCCGGCCGCCGGCCGCCGGCCTCGCTCCGCTCGTGATTGACGCCTCTTGTCGCCCTTTTCCGCAGTTGGTCTACGAATTCTTCATCCGCTTCTTGGAGAGTCAAGAGTTCCAGCCCAGCATTGCCAAAAAGTACATAGACCAGAAGTTCGTCCTGCAGGTGCGCCCCGTCCTCGGAAAAAGATTTGCACCTTCGGCGCCGCTCTTGCTAAGCGCCCGATGTTTGCTTTCGTCCGTCCAGCTGCTGGAGCTGTTTGACAGCGAGGACCCTCGGGAGCGAGACTACCTGAAGACGGTCCTGCATAGAATCTACGGCAAATTCCTGGGACTGAGGGCTTTTATACGAAAACAGATCAATAATATTTTTCTACGGTCAGCGCACGCTCCATCCTTGCTTGCTGCCACCTTTTTGTGAAATGTGAAATGTGCCGCCTTGTGACTTTGCAACTTTTGTTTTCCGTCCCGACTGCAGTTTTGTTTTTGAGACGGAGCACTTCAACGGCGTGGCGGAGTTGCTGGAGATCCTGGGCAGGTATGTGGACACACCTGGACAGAAATCCCAACTTTTCAAATCTTTGTTTGGCAAAATTGCATTTGGACTTTTCTACCCGGGAAGAAGAAAAAAAAAAATCTGCTTGCGGTGTTTTGACGTCATTCCCGCCAGCCCGAAATCTTTGCCGTCAAGCTGCTTTCAAGAAGGAAAGCAAAATATTTTCCTCAAAGTCGCTTTTCCGCTTCAAGATGAGGCGACGAGTTGCCGGCTGCCGAGGATGGCAAAGGACTTTTTTTTTTCTGGTCTTGATTTTGCTGGCGCGCGTGAATAATTGGGCAACGTCTGGATGATTTGGGTCGGTGTTTGTCCGTCCCGGTCCTCGGGACGCGCTATCCAGCCCGTTTCACGTCTCTCCCGATTCCACACGCAAGTGGCATCGCATCAGCAAGCTGTGGGGAAGCCTGATAATGATCCTCACCTGTGTCTGAAAAGGGAGACGTGGGAAACCAGCTGGATCGCGTACCTCGAGGTTGACAAACCAGCGATTGTATGCAAAGACATCAATTATGAACTCAAACCATCTTTCCTTTCATTGCAGTATAATCAACGGTTTTGCTCTGCCGCTGAAGGCGGAGCATAAACAGTTTCTGGTCAAAGTGTTGATCCCGCTCCACACGGTCCGCAGTCTGTCGCTCTTCCACGCGCAGGTACGCGGCACGCACGCACGCACGCACGTCACCACGCATGTTGCGACCCCCGCAGGTCACGTTGTCTTCTTTGTTGTGCGCAGTTGGCGTATTGCATTGTACAGTTCCTGGAGAAAGACCCCACACTGACGGAACCCGTGAGTACGCAGCGTACAACGTTGAAGCCATTGCGGGGAGCGCGGCCACGTTAAGTGCCGCTTCCTGCCAATCAGCCACCTGCCGTGACGAGCGGTGCCACGGATCGTCATGGATCCGTGCTCGGTACCGTTCGGACACGTCAAAGCTGCTGGAACGTCCTCGACGTGACGCGCTAAGCCTAGCGTCAAAATAAAGTTGCGCAAATGCAGTCATATGTTGCCGGCAGTGCAAATAGCCTTTAGTGGACTTTTACTTTGAAGTTGACGCACATCGTGGCGCGACGAGAGCTTGACTTCCCTTTTAGACGTTACTTGATAAGAGTTGACAACACAAGCCCAAACTCATGTTTTTGGACACTAAGTAACCACTAAATAATTAGACCGTCATTGTATGATATCATAATAATAATAATAATAATAATAATAATAATACATTTGATTTGTAAAGCACTTTACGTTTGACATCAAAGCTCAAAGGCATATAGAATATGGCAGAAGTCTCTGCCGTAAGCGGCTAGCGGTTAGCGGCTAGCTGTTAGCATGAGCAACGAGTGTCTGTTTGACGGCTTACTTGAATTCGTTTTCAAAATTGTGGCCCGAGACTACTTTGTAATTACTCTCCTTGTTTAAAGTTAAATTGCGCCTTGAGCTCTTTTCATTATTTAAAAAAATGAAAACCCTCAACTCAAAATGTCAAACTTAGCTGAAACTTTAAGCCTTCTTTTACACATGAAGCGTTAAAAGTAAGAACGTTTCTGCCTCATATTGCACTTGAAAGTTGTGTTCCTAAATCCGAAACGGCGATATTACACACTTTGAATCCTTTTTTTTTTTTTTTATATGGGAAAAGTGCTTTACAAAATGAAGACAAATTACTACTTGTCTTTAATTATCTTTTTTTTTTTTTTTTTTTGAAAAGCCATCCGATCTGTGAGTCCGATCCGTGATCCCATCTGAACCGTGACTTTTGTGATCCGTTGCACCGCTAGTCGTGACCAAACTGTCTTCTTTGTTCAGGTCATCCGAGGATTGCTGAAGTTCTGGCCCAAAACTTGCAGTCAGAAAGAGGTGAGCTTCCGCTTTTGCTTTTGCTTTTGCTTTTGCTTTTGCGCTTGCTTTTGCGCTTGCGCTTGCGCTTGCTTTTGCGCTTGCTTTTTGTTGTCGTGGCTGCCGTGGCTTGAACCCTTTGCGTGTCTGGCGCCAGGTGATGTTTCTGGGCGAGCTGGAGGAGATCCTGGACGTGATCGAGCCCACCCAGTTTGTGAAGATCCAGGAGCCGCTCTTCAAACAGATTTCCCGATGCGTGTCCAGCCCGCACTTCCAGGTGGGCCGCTGCCGCCGTCGCCGCCGCTGGGGGCGCGAGCCACGGGCGGCTGGGCATTGTGACCGTTGCTGGCGTTTGCGACCCGCAGGTGGCGGAGCGGGCGCTGTACTACTGGAACAACGAGTACATCATGAGCCTGATCGAGGAGAACTCCAGCGTCATCCTGCCCATCATGTTCGCCAGCCTCTACCGCATCTCCAAAGAACACTGGAACCCGTGAGCCCACGCGGCGTCGCTCACGTGACCGCCATCCTCCCCGGCTTTGCTCTCACGTGTGCTGTGGTGTTCCTCAGGGCCATCGTGGCGCTGGTCTACAACGTGCTGAAGGCCTTCATGGAGATGAACAGCACCTTATTTGACGAGCTCACCGCCACGTACAAGTCGGACCGCCAGCGGTAAGAACTTGGCTGGCTGTCTTTGGTTCCGTTGTGTTGACGCGGTCCAATGATTGGAACCGCTTTAACATGTCAGCCCCGAGCGGGACACGCCCACTCTGGCCGGCGCCGCGCACGTAGGCATCGTCCTCGAGGACGGGACTCACAAAGCGTCCGCTTCTTCGCTTTCGTCATACGCACGTTTGCTTCAAATAAGGCGCACTTGCAAGTCTTACCTTTTGTCAAAAATGGAGAGCGCGCCGAGTTCTGAAACGTGTAAATGTTGTTGTGCAACTTTGGCAGGCGCTTCGCTTGACTGCCTGCAGTTGGCTTTCCGTCCACTCATTTTATTCAAATGTTGAAGAAATGCGAAAATAAAACGCTAGCAAAAACGTTTCCACTAATGGAGCGATGGCAAAAGCCGGCATCGTTTGTGAGGAGACGCACGCTAACGAGACGAGACGGAAGCTGGCGTGTTCGATGGCGAGCTTGGCCAGCTGTTGCTTTCCGATACGCAAGACGAGGACGATCAAAAGCAAACGCGACTTCAATACTTCAACTCACTCTTTACGTTGTTCAATTCTTCAGGAAATTCCTTTTTTAAAACCTACGCTAGCATTTTTAGTGTGAGAGCATGCTAGCATATGTTTTCAGCTGTCAAATGATGATGAACGGCGCCCGCACCCAATAGGGCGGTGCGCCTTGTGCGTGCGTTAAATACACAAATCCGTAAGCGAGACGGCGCCTTTTAAAACCTGCGCTCGCATGAACGGCCTCCACATCTGTTGCGATCCTCCCGGAAAAGAGGGAAGTCTGGGATTCAGAAGCAGATCATCCTATGCCAGCTTTCACGTTTTCAAATGACAACATTCCTCGAAAATCACAATGTCCAAAAAACCACGGAGGCCGATTGTCTTGACGATTGCTCTGCGCGTGCGCTTCCGCTTCGTCCTGCACGACAAACCTGCCGGTGACGGCTTTGATTCGTGGTCAGTGCGCGTTGTGTGCCCCCCCCCCCCTAGTGTTGAAGAAGAGAATGACATGTTGCCTGAATGTTGGCTGCAGGGAGAAGAAGAAGGAGAAGGAGCGCGAGGAGCTGTGGAAGAAGCTGGAGGACTTGGAGCTCAAGCGAGGCCTGAGGAGCGACGGCATCATCCCCACTTAACCCCGCCCCCTCACATCAGAAGAGCCCCTCCCCCCTCCCCGCAAAAGGCCGGCAGCGTCTGCAGTTTGGAGCGCGAGCGCCGCTGGTCTCTTAATTCTTTTTCTTATCTTTTTTTTTTTCCTTCTTGTGTTTGTGCAATTTACTTTACAATAGATTCATCATCACGTCTGTTTTCATGCTTTCAACACTGTAAATATTTTTTTTCTTTTTCCCTTCAACTGATATTATTGCAAACGGACGGAACAATAATAAAAAAAAAACACAAACAACAACAACAAAGAAAGTGACTTGTGTGGGTGGGACGGACGTCAAACAAAACCAAATGGTTGGACCTTTGTCACCAGCTGTCCATTTTTTCTTCCCCCAAAAGCACTCGTGCGTTTGGTCCGAGGGGAAAAAAATGCGCAGTGTCGAGCTAGCCAAGAGGAGGGATGACTTGTTGACGTCGACATGGCGCGCAACCTTGATGTTAGCGAGCTAGCTAGCGAGCTAGCGTGCTCACTCTTTGTGAAGCCGAAAGTAATCATTTGTTGTTGAGCGACGAGACGACTTGTGGCAGGACGGCGCGCTGGCGTTGGGCTGCTGCTGACGATCCAATCAGACGACTGCTTGGGAATGTTGTTGCGAACCCTTTGCAAAAGTCAGGAGATGTCAATGGGAAACAAACGGCTGCTCCGTCGTCACCAGGCTCCTTTTATAATCGGCCGTACTGTCGGCCGCCATCGATCGGCGATGCCTGGCCGACGCCCCGTGACCATGTTGACAACACAGTCAAATATTGTACGCGCTTCTGATCAATCTTGCGTTTGTGGAAAAGAAAGGAAGCAGAAAAACGGCTTCCTGTCCATATCAGCGTGGGCGGCCATTTTGCCCCTTGCTGGCCACTCAAAATGACATCGCAGTTGCTCAGGTACAACCAATCACGGCTCACCTGTGCTGCGGGTGCGCTCATGTGACGTTGGCCCGCCAGGTACCGTGATGTCATTTTAGGTGGCCAGGAAGTGGCAAAATGGCCGCCCGCCCTGTGCCCTCAGATGGATGCCAACAACGGCAAACTGAAGCGCATTGTCAGCAACATTTTGGACTTGATTTTGTCGTTCGGCGTTGATTCGCACCTCCAAACTACTTGACTTTGCTTCCAATATTCTTGTACGCCGCTGTAACATAACCTTGTGCACACGTTCCACTTCTAACTTCATTTGGGATCCAAAATGAAATGTGAATAAAAATGGTATGAAAACAAAATGTTGTAAAAGATTTGATGTAAACGTAGTGCAAGTGAAATCCAACCAAAGTGGATTTCACAAATGTTCGCGATTCCAAAAATGCAAATTGAGTCAAAGAAACAAAAGGGCATCAGCAATTGTGTATGCAAATCAATCTTCGGTGAAGTGAAACCACTCAATTGAAGTGGAAACTACAAGCTGATGTGCACTTTTGACATTTATTTGCGCAACCACTAGAGGGAGCCGAGCGAGCGACATGTTGACAACATTGCTCAGCAATTTGGCCTGTTGAACATCATCACAATTTTGCTCTTCTCTCGCTTGTCATCTCATCGGATCATTTTGCCATTGTTGGGCGGGAGGGGTCCTGGATGTGGGCGGGGTTTGTTGACATTAGCCCCGGCCGGAGGGCAGCAATGTGTCGATGCCGCCGCGAGGTCTCGGATGGTCCAAAATGTTTTTTTCCAAAGTAACAAAAAAAAATCTAAACGTTAAATCATTTAGAAGTGATATGAAAAGAACTGTTTTGTGAGAGCGCAGACCATGAAGTCACTCGTGTGTAAATTGATCGGAAGGGAATTGTTTGAGATTACGCGCTTTGGATAATGTACGGAAATTCAAACGTTTAGGTCCACCCGACGTTGCGGCACGCCTCGAACTGCGTACACTCCCTTTGGGAAAGTGTACTGCGCTAGCCGTTGAATCCACACGAGGGCGCGCCGTCCCTTGACGTGTTGGGTCGGGCGATCGCACCTTCAACAGCCTCCTCTTTCTTATCTCACTTCCTCCCCTCGCTCCTTTCTTTTCTTGCTTTCCTTCTTCTTTTGCCAATCCTTTCTCCCATTCCCCTCCTTTCGTTTCATTCCTCATCTACGGTCTCTCTCTATTTCTTTCTTTCATTTTTTTACTTGTACATTCTCGTTCTTTTCTTGTCCTCTCCTTCCTCGCCGTCCACCTTTGACTTTATTGTTTGCTCGGCGTCCGCTGGCTCGTGTCGGCCTCATGGCGTCGCGGGGCAGGAGACATTTAAATGTTACTATGCCGTGACTGACTGGTAGCGAGTTGTCCGGGTGAAAGCAAAAACACGCTTTTCCCGACTTGTATTAAACGAACACATCATAGAAGATCAGATCCAGGCTCGTTTCCCGTTTTTCCATTTCCATTTGTAAAGGACAAACGTCTCTTTGCCACCTCGTGGACGGAAGACGAACGGGTGACCCGCGTGTGTGAAAACAAAATGCGCGAAATGCGATCCACAAAGGCACATTCGCAAGCACAATTGAGCATTTGCAAATGGTAAGTCGTGATAAATGCTTTCAAAACTTGAATAAATACATGCGGTATCATTCGAGAATCAGGTCAGAATTGTTGTGTGAATAATTTTGAGACAAATCTCTCGTCGTTTTCGTCTTCATCTCATCTGGCAGCTGTCGGTGGTGACACGTGACGCGAGTGCACGCACGCTCCTCGTCAGTGTCAGCACAACAACAGAGCCCGCGCTGTGATTGGTCAACTGCTGGTCACATGACACACGGACGCCATGTTGTTATCCTGCCGCTGCGTTCTCGTAGTGTTTAGCAAAAACCAAAACATCTCGTGTGTTTAGCAAGAAGCGTTTCCCCTTTCATGTTCCAATCCTGCCTTGTTGCTCACAACCGCCAAGCAGCGCGATGATGACGCATCGGTTCCCTGCCACGTGACTCGCAGAGGAGCACATTGTGGCAAGTGAAAGTCAAACGAGACGACTGGAAAGCAAATAACATGTCATGGTTGTCCACTGTCACCTTGACTTGTTGTCGAGCAAGTCGAGTCGCAAGTCGCAAGTCGAGGTGACAGCGGACAAGATAGTCGTCCATTGCTGGAACTTTCCATGCAAAGCGACCGGCGAGGCTCACTCGACCAATGAAAGGCAGTTTGCAACGGCGGAGTCCAAGCCAAGACATGCTTAGGACCGCCCCCTTATTTGAAGAACATTTCGTCCAAAATAAAACAATGACTAAATAAATAAACAAACGACTAATAATAATTTGTTTCCATTTAAATTTTCAAATGATATTTTTTATATCCATTTTATTTTTCATTTGTTTTGGTCCTCCATACTTTTCAGGCTTGTTGCAACAATTTTGATGAAGCCAACTTGACTTTGAGATCATCTTCACATTCTTTCTTTCTTTCTATTGTTGTTGTGTTTCTCCGACTTTCAACTTTGCTTCTCTTTGGACCTTTGAAGCAGGTGTCGCGTGTGCGCGTGTGTGTGTGTGTGTGTGGAAGTTGGTGCGCGTGTGTGTAAATTTAGCTCGGCGTGAAGTATGCCGGTTGGGCCGACGGTCCACATCCCAGCTTGAAGTTTGTCTTCAGAACGGCGTGCGAGTGCCAGCGGCGCGCAACCTTCCTCTCTGGTCCTCCTGCACTTCTTCGGGCCCGGACCGCTGTCGCCGTCCGACCTTTGCTGCGGGGAAGTAAGCGGCCGCACTCAATCGAAGCAGTAAGTAAGTCGTCGTGAAGGTTTTCCATTTGACTCCTGCTGGCGCGAGCGTTCCGTAGCTCAACCAAGCATGTTGCACTTTTGCCGCCGACCAACGTGAGCGGCTATTTTTAGCTGACCTTCTGCCCGGGGCCAAGCCTAGCTAGCAGGTAGCACGGAGCGCTACATGTCACGTCACGTGAGCAGCCGGCAGCGGCAAATGCCCGTCTGGGCTTGTTGCGTGGGCCGACGCCATATTGACGATTTGGCGAGATTTCAGCGACACGCCAAAGAGCCCAAAACCGGAAGCCGAGGAGGCCGCGAGGAGCAATTGACAAGTTGACGACTGGCGTCCACCGGCTGAAGCTGGAAAGGACGGCAAGGGGGACGGCTTGAGAAGAGACCCTTCTGGTCTGTGGACCGGCCCGGACCAAGTCCTGACCTCAAGGCCGATGACCTCAAGGCCGATGACCTCGCACAAGACATCCCAAAGCGGCAATTTTGCTCTATTGGTGAGATTCGGACCAAGATCCGGCGGCGCGGCCGTGACCAACGGCAACGACAGGACGTGTCGAAATTTCCCTCCCAACTTATTAACAGCGTCTCTTGGATTTCGGACGGTCGGCAATCGGTCACAACGATGTGGCAAGTGCAGGAAATTGCACGATGGCTGAAAGTCATCGCAAGTCTCTGCATGCGTCCTTCGGGTCCGCCATGTTGAAGTTGATCAACGGTGGCTCGTCTCGTTGGCGCCTCTGCCAGCCTGCTGCGCGCAAGCAACAACTAGCGCTAGCAATCATGACGGCGAGGACAAACGTGAGCTTTGGCCTTGGCGGAGGTCTCCCAAGCCACACTCAAGTTGTGTTGACGTCTTTGGGCATATTTTTTCTTGCCTTTTTGTGGCCTCATTTTGCCAGTCGAGTAAATCACAACTCAAAGTTCATGCGGCAGCTGACTCACAACCTTGGCATGACTTGCGTGCCACGCACACACACCAACACGCATGACACACGTCTCAGTTTCAGTGTGAATGTTAGAGGGCACCGCTTGACTTGTAAAATGACACGGACGCGCACACACACACACACACACACACACTTGCAAGTGTGGGCTAGCAGGAAGTTGTGCCGTTGAATTGTTAAACCCCGCCCCTCTGGCAGCGGCTGGAGGTCAAAACAAACAAACAAGTGTGTGTGTGTGTTCTTGTCATTTGAAGAAGTCACATGTGGTTTGTTCAGACAGCTGTTGGTCAAACTGCGTTGTCGTCCTCTCACTTCGAGCTTTTCTTTGCAGACGGACAGACAGACAGACGGCAAGGCTGCAATTTAGTGTCTCAAAATGTGAATATTTGGCCTCATTCGAACCCTTTGAAGAGCAAAAGTGAGAATCAGATCAAAGAGCAAGACAAGCGTCAAAAGACGTGACCAAGACGGACGGGCTGGAAAGCTCGGCCCGCGTCATCGCGCCGCCTAGCGCGGCTCGCCGTTACGTCCGCCACAAGCAGCTAGCTAGCAACAGCGCCCGACGGCTAACGGTCGCAAACTTTGCGCCCGCGTGGCCTCATTTTGGACAAGAAAAGAGGAAGAAGCCGTGCTAAGTGCTAAGCTAACCTCCTAAGACGGACATACTTGAGTGTCAGACGTTCATTTGAGGTAGGCGGCGTTCCCGGATGAGGACGCACGCCGCCGTCAGCTGCAACTTTGTCCTTGGGCAATTTTCACGTCAACAGCAACTTGCAGTAGCCAAACATGTGACGGTTGGACGTGCGCATTCAAAAGCTTAGAGAAGGTCACGTTCAGTTGACCCGCAAAGGTTGGAATGCATTTTAGGCTCGTCCTGAAATGTCACCAAAAGCCAAACATTCATAACTTCTTTGTTGTCATCGTTTTAAAGAAGTGCAAAGTTGCTCCTCAAAAAGGCATTTTGTTTTCAGCCGACCCGAAGCGCTTGTTGACGTTTGTGCAGACGCCGCCGCCCGCCATGTTGCCGGCAGGTGACCGCTGACCCCAAATGGCCTCGGACCGCACCGATGACGTCACGGGGGAGTCAGGCTCCGCCCCCCTGGACATCGACAACCTTCTCATGCTGCTGCACGGTCAGTAAAACGACACGATGCACAAAGTTTGCAAAAAAATGCCAAAAGTGATTTTGTGAAAAGAAAAAAAAACGTTTACAAAACACTTCACAACTCTACTTGCTCTTTTTAAATACATTTTTTTTGAGAGGATCAAAAAGTGGCCGCGATGTCGTCCAGTTGTGTTGAAGTCGAGCCGCCGGGAAAGCAACTTTCACCATTTGCCAAACGAGTACGTTTGAAACCTTTGCACGAGTCGAAGACAAACAACGAGTCTGCACTCGTATCTCGAGGCGCCGTCTGGGAACGCGCGACTGGCGGCTTCAATCGGTGGCTCTTTAATTGGCGCATCACCAGGGGGCGGAGCTACAGTCAGTCGGACCTGCTTGAAAGGCGGTCGGACCAGACAAACACAATTCACTTCTCAGACGCTCTCACGGTGTTTGCGTGCGTGCGTGCGTGCGTGCGTGCGTGGCTGCGTACGCGTGTGGACAATGTGGACAATGTGAACGCTTCAGCCGGCATGGGTGAGTCCATTTGTTCTTCTCCTCAAACTTCCGATTCACAATCACGACAACTTGATTTGTCAGTGGACCAGGATGTCCTCAAATTCATCGCCGGCAATTTCAAAGCCAAAACAAACGTGATCTTGAGCCAACGTCGCGTTGGCAGCTTCCGTTGCCAGCAGAAGTCGGGAATGCTGCAAGAAAGGGCAAAAGGGGCGGGGCCTGTTCAAGCTTCTTGCTGACAAGCTGAAAAGTCCAAAGAAACCAAATGTTGGCTGCAAGGTGAACTGGTCAAACAGGAAGTGATGATGTCACTTCGCAAACAGGAAGTGATGATGTCACTTCACAAACAGGAAGTGATGATGTCACTTCACAAACAGGAAGTGATGATGTCACTTCACAAACAGGAAGTGATGATGTCACTTCGCAAACAGGAAGTGATGATGTCACTTCGCAAACAGGAAGTGATGATGTCACTTCACAAACAGGAAGTGATGTTGTCACTTCGCAAACAGGAAGTGATGATGGCAAACGGAAACATGCAGGCTTCACAACGTCCAAAACAGGGATGATTTTCATAATCGATTCATCTGTCGATGAATCGGATTAAAAAAACATTTTAATTTCCATCGTTTTATTGAACACGGGACATTGTTGAAATTGGCAGAGAAAATGGACAAACATGAAGGACTTTTACGTGGACGCGTTGATGATTGTTTGCCGTCATATTTTTCCTTTCGATTCAACACCATCGAAACAATGGTCAGCAGAAAAGAACACAAAAAAAACTTGCGTAAACAAAGTAGCCAGCAATATTTCCGAGGTGGCCGAATCAAAATATGTCATTTGTTTTTCTCCAAATGCTCTAATATTCTTTTGTAGTGTAACTTTTTTGACTGCGGCTTGAAATTTGCGTCACGTGCAACTGCCGACATTTTTCAGTAGCGAGCATTCAAACATATTTCAAATGCGTTCCAACGTACTTGATAACATTTTCCCATCATGCCACGTAATGTCCCGTTGCATTATGGGAAATAAAGCCCAACCTAAATCATGCATGCCATAAAAAGACATTTAAAAAAAAGTTTCAAATAAACAATTTTCCCCATGTACCACATTCTATTTTGTTTTTAAAGAAACTATAGAAAAATTGGTACATTCAGAAGCATGTACCATGTTAACGTTATAAGTAAATATATGTTGATATTCTTCCTCTGTTTGAATTTGTCTTAGCAAGACGCCGTATCCAACCACTGCTGGGCTATTTTTAAAACAGACCTCACACTTCCACTTAAAAAAAAAAGAAAGAAAGTAGGCTACGATGCAAACTCAACACCCAAGGCAATCACGTCCCCTTTCGTCTGCTCCTCTCCACTCACCTACACCAGGACTAATTGAAGGCAATTGACTTCAAAGACGCTGCTTGTTAAGTACACTGCGCACGTGTCTCTCTCTCTCTCTCTCTTAAAAAAAAAAAAACATTTTATAAAATGACGCTACAGAAGAATAAACCCAAAAATCAACGTTGCAAATGTCCTGCTCGTCACAGTTGCGTTGAAAGCAAACCGTAAGGAATGTTGCCCATCACGCATGCGCCACCAGATGAGTACAAAGAGGGAGGCTTGACCTTTGAACCTATCACGCTTGTATCTTCCCTTCAGTGTGGCGTGTTGGCACAAACACGCAATTGCCACTTTGTTGGGGCTGGTCGCGGGAGAAATGGCGGACGATGACGTCATGCTCGCTCGTCCCGCTCATTTACTTTCAAGGTCATTTGTTGAAAGGTTGCGTGCTAAAATAGACACCATTGATAGTTTTGTGGGCTGACAAATGTTTTTCTTTTGAGAACGAAGCCATTTTGAAAAGGGATGTTGCAGGCCTGTGCCGCCATCTTGTGGCATTTCTTGTCAATGACAAACGTTTGAGTTGATATTATTTCTTCAACCTTGCAGATGTGATCATTTTTGTTTTTATTGACTGATCCAAAAATGTGTGTGTGTGTGTGTGTGTGTGTGCGTGTGCGCGCAGTGGAGCAGGAGCAGATCCAGAAACGGACTTTCACCAACTGGGTCAACGTCCAGCTGGCAAAGGTGAGCGCCGGCTCAACTTTCAACGTTAGCACGTTAGCATCAAGTCACCGTTCGCTAAGGCTGCCTTAAAACATCCAATCATCGATATCGAATCGATTTTCCTTTAAGCCCAATATCGATTCATAAAACCACAAATGGATTATTTTCTCTCTTTTTCCCATAAATTCTTCAGAAAATAGAATTTTAAGGGCCACATTTTAGGGGATCGTATTGTTTCCTTGCAATTGAAGGTTGACATGAATTGAAAAGTAGTACAAAGCGATGCGTGTTAAAGACAAATCACTCGCATACGTGAGCCGATTGCGTTGTCTGTTGACGCAGACGCCAGTCATGCATGTTATGCTGCACCTTTTTTGTCTTTTGTCTCCTGAACGTGTCCAAAGTGGCCATTTTTAAAGCGCATGTCCGAAATGAGCCAATCCAACATGGCGGATTTGCCACGCCCACACAGCAAACGATGCCCGTGTGGATGTGGAGTTTGGTCATGGGCACGTCAATGGCCTTGTTAAAGTCAAAAGAAAGAGAAAAGTGGAATGTTTGTGATCCGAATGAGCGAGTGTTGTGCGTGTAGAGGAGGCCTCCGTCCAGGGTGGAGGATCTCTTCCACGACTTCTGCGATGGATCCAAACTGTTGGACTTGCTGGAGGTGATGAGCAACCAACGCATTGTGAGTCCAAAAGCTCCAAAATGTCGCAAAAAGGCTAACGCTAGCTCGCTAGTTAACTCGCTAGCTCGCGCAAATGCTAACGGCGTCTGCTGGCTGGGTCAGAATCGCGAGCGAGGACGAGGACCGTTCCAGCACAGGAGCAACATCGAGAAAGGCCTGGCCTTCCTCCGACGCAAATCGGTAACTAGCAAACGCCGATTGTTGAACGTTGAGCGCCGGAACGATGATGTCGTCGTGCTTTCAGATCAAACTGGTCAACATCAACGTTCCCGACATCATGGATGGGAAGCCGGCCATCATCCTGGGCCTCGTCTGGACCGTCATCCTGCAGTACCACGTGAGAGCAACGCCGCCGCTCCGTTGTCCAAGTCAACGGCCCGAGTCCAAAAAAGGGTTCCGCTTGGCCCGCATCAGACAGAACGCACCAAATAAGTCCGTCAAATGTCCTCATCTGGCATCGTCCAGCTGTCGCAGATTTCTTGGGGCCTTCAATGGGACCCTTTTCACGAGGACTGAGAAAAAACTCAACAAATGGCAAAATGGCTTTTTTGCTGGAAAAGTTGCGAGTGCATGGAAATGAACGCATAAATATCGCAATATCATATTAGTTATCCACTTTCCCTTTGCATGATGTCATTTTTTCGTCTCAGCTGAGTCCGCCCCGTCGACCTCTCCCGACCCACCGCCACTGAAAGTAGCACTGTTGCGTGTCCAAAATGGCGGCGCACAGACAGAACCAGGAAGTGTTTGTGTCCCTTGCTTAGATCGAGGAGCTGGCCGGCGGACTTTCCTTCAGCTCGCGTCAGTCGTCCATGGAGTCTCTCGCCAGTCTGGACTCGGGTTCGACATGGAGCGCCGGTTCGGCGGGCGGCGCCGCGCTCCCCTGCCGAGGCTCGCCGCTCCACGCCCGCTTCAGGGTGTCGGCCAAGAAGGCGCTGATGCTGTGGGTCCGCCAGCAGTGCCACAAGTGCGTATGTCGCCACCGCAAGGGTCCCGTTTTGCGTCTCCGTTTGTGCGCAGCCGCATGGCGTCCCGCCGGGGGGGGCAACGTTTCTCCCGAGTTGCATTTTTAGCAAGAAAACAAGACGATAAGATTGAAGCTGAGGGAAACAATTTGGGCTGGCAGGTCAGACTTTGGAAAGATGACGTATCGGGCAGAAAATGTGGCGATGGCTGCGGTCCGGATTTTGAACGACCCCCTAAAGGCTGCAAAAGTTGTGTATGAGGAAGCGAAGCCGTTGGTTTGCCGCTTGTTTGCTTTCAGGGCAGGATGTTCGGTGAGCGTGAAGGACTTCAAGGGCAGCTGGCGCAGCGGCGTCGTCTTCCTCGCCATCTTGCACGCGCTGCGTCCGGACCTGCTGGACTTGTCGCAGGCGGCCGGCAGGAGCAACAGGCAGAACCTGGACGAGGCCTTCCGATTGGCCGAGCGGGAGCTCAACATCCCGCGGCTGCTGGAGCCCGACGGTGAGGCCGCCGCCGCCGCCAAACTTGCCGAGCAGTTGCACCCGTGACCGCAGATGTGGCTCACATGTTTTTATATCAATCATTTGAATACATCATAAATCCCACACGAGACCCTCGTCTCTGGAGACCATCGAGCGCCGGAGGGCGTGGTCGGCGTGGAGCGCCGGAGGGCGTGGTCGGCGTGGAGCGCCGGAGGGCGTGGTCGGCGTGGAGCGCCACATGACAGTTCTGCCACGCCGGCTACGCTCAGGAACTTCAGCTGATGAGACGCGTCACAACTGTCAGTTTGGCGGCTTCTGAGGACAAAACTAGCCAAAGTCAAACCAAAAAGCTTTTTTTGTCTTCAAAACGAAAAAACCAAAGGACTCGGACTAGCAACCTTGTCTTTTGTTGTAGCAACAACACTTGCGTGTATCTCAACTCAGCAATGTCAACAATGACATTTGAGAATCATGGAATCAAAAAGAAAATCAACATTAAGATATTCTATACAAGTTTTTTTTTGGGCGGGGCCTCTTGATCTGCAGGCGCGGCTCCGTTTGCCGACGTTTGCCTCGTCTGACCGCACGTGGATGCTAAAAGTGCCATTTGGTGTTGCAGTGGCGCCGTACTTGAAGGCGGACGTGCGGCGTAAATGTTGGCCTGGCCGGCTGAAAGGCGGCGTTGTGTCGTCAGCCGCCTTTCCCGCGGGGCGGCGAGTGTCGGCTGATCGGCCGCCGCTCGCCGCCTTCGGCACAACATGAAACGCTTTCTTGTTTGACTGTTTCACGCCCATTAGCCGCTTGAGCTTCTCACATGGGACGGGGGCGGGCGTTGGGCGTGCGTGCGTGCGTGCGTGCGTGCGCGCGTACGTCCAGGGGGCCAAATTTGTCTGGCGCCTCCCGTGCGTGCACTGAGAGCCGGAAGAAGTCGCTGATGGCCGCTCGCGATGATGTGCCCGCAGATGTGGACGTCCGCCAGCCCGACGACAAGTCCATCATGACCTACGTGGCGCAGTTCCTGCGCTACTCCAAAGACGCGCCCGTCGTCTCCGAGGAGGACGCCGTGCAGGTCAGCGACCGCTCCTCTTTACTGATCAACGGTTGCCGGCAGGACAACCTTTTTCAAACTGACGGCGACTTCATTCCTAAGCAACACATCGGCTCAAATCTTTTGGCTACACAAACACTATTTGGTCATGTCATGCAATGCTGACCTTTGACCTGTCCTGGTTTTTAAAACATGGAAATAATGACACCAATGCAAGTATTATTTAAAAAAAAAAGAAAAGAAAAATCCCTCCATTTTGCCAAGCGTTTTTCTTCCTCCCGATCGATGTCAATCCATTTTTCCACTTGGTTTGCTGCACAAAGTGTCACGACGTCGCTTGGAGCACCCGAACGCATCGTTTGCTTTGATTTTGTTGCCTGCTCAATATTGTCAAAAGTCAACGCATGTTTCCAAATTGACTCGCTGGCTTCCTCCACACGCACTTTGAAGTAAAAAATAAGGCGGGCGACCAATCGTTCCTAATTTTCATCCCTGCCAGCCAAACGGTCACTTTGCTGATTTGCAAAACCTTCTTGACTCATTTCGAAAGGTTCATTTGTGACTCCGTAGTAAAAAAGTCCAAAACGGAAGAAGGCGCTTTCATGAGCGTTCGGAGTGCCAGTCACTTTTCTTTTCTTTTCTTTTCTTTTCTTTTTTTCTCGTCTTTTCCTCACAACTTTTTCCCGGGCTGCTTCAGTGTGTGGTTGGGCCAAGTCAGAAGACGTCTGAAGTTGCAAGAAATTAGCATAAAGACAAAGTCAAAGTTTGACAGGCAACACAGGCGTCCGCCATCTTGTGTTGAAAACAACTGTCCTTCCTTCCTTCCTTTTTTCCTTCCTGCCTCTCTCTCGTCCTTCCTTCCTTTTGTTCATTCGTTCCTCCCTTCCTCCCTCCCTCCCTCCGCGTCTCGTCTCAGATGGAGTACCTGCGTCCCCCTAAGGCGGCGTCTCCCGTCAGCCTTCCCGTCCACTACACTCCTGCTGTCTCTGCTTGTCCCCTGCGGCAGGTATTTCCCATCATGCTTTGCTTCTCACTGGGGTTGGTGTTTCACATATGGCAATATGGACGATCTTTTCAAGATCTCTATTTTTTAAAAAACACAAAAAGCAAACAAATGAATGCACCAAAAGATGTCCGCTTGTCATTTTGAAATCTGCCGATTGACATTAGAAGGAAACAAATGTCGAGTGATGGAAGGCGGGATCCTGATTTCCGACAAGCGGCCGTCACAAACGAGCGAGCAAGCAAGAGAAGAATTGCGAATCCGTTGAGTTGCGCAGAGAAAAAGAGCCCAAAGTTTTGTGTTCCCCGCAGACGAGGCCGGAGCACAAGTTGCAGGAAGTGACCCGTTGGCTCGTGCAGGCGTACGAGGAGCTGCTGGAGGGTTGGGACTCCGCCCACGACCACGACTACTCCGAGCGCTATCACGTGGGTCGCTCTTTTTTTTGCCCGCCGATCGACGCGTGCGCTTGAACGTCGTCGTGCGCTTTTCAGGTGTTGCAGACCTTCGTGGCGTCCTTTAACGAGCAGCGGCGTCCCATCATGCCTCTGCTGGGCGCCATGAGACGGAGCTCCACGCCGAGTGAGGAGCAGCGAGGCCTCAGGGAGGCCTGGGACGCCCTGGCAGAAAAGGTGGGGACGCTTTCTTGTCATTTTGTGGGCGGCCTCCTTGGCCACGCCCCTTGACGAGGGTTCGTCCTGCTCGTCGGCCGCTAACTCTAACATAGGCGTCAAAGTGCAGTCCTCGGGGGCCGCAGTCCTCGGGGGCCGCAGTCCTCGGGGGCCGCAGTCCTACATGTTTTGGAGGCTCCCCACCTCATACTCCAATTGAGCCGGTAATGTGGGTCGGCGCTTGCGCCAGCCGTGGCGGCCCCGCCCTGACCCACGTTGCTTCTGTGACAGCTGAGCCAGTACCAGCTGGAGCTGGACCTGAGCCTGCCGGCGCCTCTGGACGCGGTGGCGCGCTGGCTGCTCAGGACGGAAGGCGTTGTGGCCGAGGAGGAAGGCGACCCCCAGGACCACGGCCGGGCCGCCCACCAAGCCAAGGAGAAGCAGGAGCAACTCAAGGTGACCATTTGCCTTTGGCTCACCCACACTTTGTTTCACGACCGCTGTCCTCGGGGAACACCATCCAGGCTGTTTTCCATGGCTCCCTTCTTCAACACAGGTGTGCCTTGAGGAGATGCCCCAGCAGCTGAAGACTTTGCAGGCCTTTCAAAACCAGGACGAGTACGGAAACCTGCTGGTTCCCATTGAAAAGATGGAGGATCTGAAGAGAAGGTGGGCCCCATCTGGATTCTTTCGGAGCCAATGTCACCTTTCTCAGGTTCTTCCCGATGGTGACAAATGATCCAATTTGACTTTTTTTTGCTGGCCAGGTTGACCAGCGTGAGAGTGAGCGCAAAGTACCACGGCATTAAGCTGGAGTACCGCCAGCACCGTCACATGGTTCTGGATTTGCTGAGCCAGATCAGGACCAAAGTGCGCTTGTGGAAGAGTCCTTACCTGTCCCCAGAGGCGGTCCGGCTTTTGCTGCGCGAGTGGCATGTGGGTGGTCTTCTTTTTCAAATTCTCTTGCTGGCACGCGCAGGACCGGATGGGAAGATCCCCGCGTAAGCCGCTAACCCAGGGATTGGCAAGTGGGGTCCGAGAGAGCCGCAGTCTTGCATGTTTTCGGTGCCTCCTGCCTCCAATCCGGGTGTTTCAAATCATCAGCTCATCGTTCCGTTCTGCAGGAGCCTCTCAACTGTGTTCAAGGAGGGCGACATCAAAAACTGCGGCTCTCCAGGACCGAAGTTGCCTACCCCTGCGCTAGCCGCTGTTTTGAATTGGAATGCATTTCTTTGAAAGGGACGATGCACATGAATCAACATTTTACAATGTGAACGCGCCCAAGTGAGCTCAGTCAAGCTAGTTTTCATTGGCAGTCCCTTTCGCGGATGTAAAACAGAGTCATTCAAATCACAAATCAATTTCCAACAAATACAATAACATTACACGAGTACAGGCCAAAAGTTTGGCCACACCTTCTCACTCAATACACTGAGATGTACATTTACTGTACATCTCAGTGCAAACGAATCTCTCTCATTCAACGAGAGCAGTTTTGGCCCGACTTCAGTCCCGGTTTGAGTTTTTGTTGTTGAAGACAATTGAAGTCGAGCGGGGAGAGGAGAGTGTTCCGTGGTTGAGTCCCCGATAGCAGAAGCTAGACTGTCCAAAAGTTGTCCTAAACGTCCCCACTTATTGAGGCTCTGGTGGTCGGTCTACGGAAGCTCCGACGCCTCACCATGACACGACGGTGGTGACACACGGATGTACAAACATTGAAAAGACACTTTCAAAATACTCCAATTCACAACATTTTCAAAGGTCAAAAGCTTGTGTTTTTGAAGGATTTCACAACGATGCCAGCTCATCGGTTTCCTTTTCCAAGATTTTGTCCCCAGCTATGGATGAAATGTTGCGTTTGTACCTCAGGAGCTGGTGTCCAGTCAGGAAGTTCCTTCTAAGCTGGAAGCCGCTCTCCATAGGGTGAAGCAAGTTTCGGAGAAATACTCCAGCAAGTCTGCTCTGGGTGAGTCTGCCGCCGCCTTGGCAATTTTCAGACTCGCCTGCTCAACGTGCGTCTTTCAGCTGCAGACTACCAGCGCGTTTGTCAACAAGTGACGCGGCTGGAGGAGGACACGGCGGCCGTCCTGGCCCAGGTGGACTCGGCCAAGGGTACCCTGGGACGGGTTCTGAGCGCCTGGGACTCCTACGGCGACGCTTTGAGCTCCATGCAGGCGTGGCTGGAGCAGGCCTCGGCCGGGAGGGGCTGCGGCCCCCCACCCAGGGTATTCGCCGGCGTTGTACATCAAAGTCAAATTCTTTTCTTCCAAATCGACGTACCCCTTCCACACACTTTATGAAAGACACTCTGCTAAGTAGTCTTTACTCTCACTCACAGTTCAACGGATGACAAGCCACAGATCTAAATCAAAATCTTAACCAGACAAAAAAACAAACAAAAAAAGCATGGAGACTGAGGTCTCTTTTTCAAAGGTGGTCCCTCCAAGAGGGTGGAGCACGGGCCACGTCATCACCATCCGGCGCATACATGACTTGCCTGTTTAGCGAAACCCTCCCCAAAAAGGGCAGCTTTGTAATCCGCCCATGTGTGCCATCTCTTCCCTGTCAACACACCAATGTGGGCCCCATGGGGGTTAGATATGGGCTGGTGAATGGGTCCCATTTGGTCTGCCCAGCTGGGTCCCAGTTCATTTGGCCAGGGATTTCATGGTGGCCCCATGTGGGCAAACCCAGATGGGCTCAAGGTGGGCCTCATATTGGCCCTAGCTACAACCCACATGGGTTTGGAATGGCTGGTGAATGGGCCCCATCTGGGTTGCCCAGCTGGGTCCCAGTTCAAAGTTGACTCCTAAAAAGTGGCTGCCATGACAGGGATTTGAACCAGCGTACCATGGAACCAATGTCAGAAACCCGAACCACTAGGACAACATTGATTTGGCTATCACTGATCTCCAAATTTTAATAGTCCAGTTTTTGGGGAAGTCTCTTTTGTAAGTGAAAATTACTTCCAGTGCCCAAATGGAGTGAAGCCCAGCCAGAGCCCACTTATTGCCCATACTTAGTTTCTCCCATCTACTGCCCAAGTGGGGCCCACAACGAAGCCCACTCCAAGCCCACACCCGGCCAAAGTGCTGCCCAAATGGGCCCCAATTGGGCCCCAAATGTACATATTGGCTGGGTTGGAATGGAAATGATGGGTTTTCCAACATGTGTTTGCAACTTGAAGGCGACGTCGGAGAGCCTGGCCGAGTGGGGGTCTCGACAGGCTCACCTCAACGAGGTGGCAAGCTTCCTGATGGAGGTCAGCGACCCGCAGACCAGCCGCGGCCTAGAGGAGGAGCTGCTCAAGCTCAACGTGGACTGGGCGGAGTTTGTCCACTCAAACACTTTGGTAGGTTTTCACGTCTTGTTGACGACAAATTTAAGAAGAGTGTTGGCAGCTGCTCAACTTTTTGGGAAAGGCGACTCCACTTCCGGCAAACTTTTGCGTGAGGCCGTTTGCGTGTTTGTGTGTTTTCAAGGATAGCCCGGCAGACTCCGACAACGAGATCCAGACCGGACCACAAAAACTTCAAGCTCTTGTCAAGGAGGCCACACTTCTTCTCCAAACGCCTGTCGAGACGAGCGCAGCTCCTTTACGCACCTCCAGGAAAAGAATCCAGGTAAGACAACAATTGGCATTGCCTCACAATTTTGGACTTTTGCAACTATTTTGGTTGCTCCTCCATTATTTGCTGGAAAACCTAACGTTGGCTGTTTTTGTGACTCAGGCCAAAGCAATCAGGTTTTTTTTTTGTAATCATAGCCTTGTGAAGCAACCAACCAACGTCCATCCGTCTGTCTATGCATCCATCCATCCATATGGTGTAGCTATATGAAAAGCAGACCAGCATCCGTCCATCCATTTTCTGGACCTCACATCCTCTTTTGATAGCAATCAATTTGACTTTGTGCCTTTGACGCCATCTTGTGGCATCTTGGGATCAAGGAATTATAAAAGCTGCATTTCAATCAAAGTAGTGCTGTGTTTGTTGCAATATTGCGGCATTGGAGTGAGTTGAGAAGCCTTATTTTGACGAAAGCAGTCAACTGCGATGGACTTGTTGGGCACTCTTGGTGCACTCCAGAAGTTGACTCACTTGGTTTACCAATTAGAAAGCTGGCTTGCAATCAATGTCTCACATAATTTGGCTATTTGCGACCCCCTATCCCCCGCCAATGGATTTAAGATGAGAATCACTACTTGCCATCAAGGGTTTGCGTTTTGTCCTTCAGTTACTGCTGAGGAAGGTGAAGGAGGAGGATCTGGAGGCTCTTGATTCATCGCCAGAATGTTCCGTGGACGAGTTACAGGACCTGAAGATGAACATGTCCCAAGTAAGCCATCGCGTCGCCAGCCTGAATTCAAGCCATCGCACACCTGAGCTGAAACCGATATCAGAGATCTGAGATCCAAAGAGCAACCTGAAGGGCATGCGTGTGCTTGAACCAGGTGAAGAAGACCCTGTGCCAGGCAGAGCAGGCGTGTGCACAATTACAGCGCAGCATTTCGGGTCTGGACAGTCGCTTGGCCGAGCTCCTGCACTGGGAGACGGAGGCCAGGGAGACGTACCAACTACTGAGGGCTGCCGAGCGCCAGCAGCAGCGAGGCCAGGACCCCAGGGCTCGGGTGAGATCATCTTCTGAGCGTGCCGCCGCGGGACTTCCGTGGCGCCGCCGCTTGAGTCAGTGGTCTCTCGATTCCTGCAGGTCCTGATCTCTCGTGGGCTTCAGCTGGAGGGTCAGGTGGTGACGGAGGAGCAAGACCTTCAGGTGCTGATTCTGAGCAGTCAGGAGAGCTCGCCCATTCGCTACCTACAGACCGCCGTCATGCACGAACGGGTGCGAGCGGCACTGTCACAGTCACAGGTCAGTCGTATTTGTCATCTTCTTGCTCTTTATTTTCAATGCTTCTTGGCAAAAAGACACTGGAGATGCTTAACTCATTTTCTCCCCAAAACATATAACTATGTTCTATTTGAAATGTTACCATGCTCCCGTAGACGTATTTATACGTTTTTTTTTTTAGCTAGAGCATACAGAAGGTTTTGATGCAGCCTCAGAGCTGAAGAGAATGCTTGAGGCAATGGTAGTTATTACAAAAACGGCCAGCAGGTGGCAGGAAAGTATAAGAGATCAACCAGGGCCATGTTGCAAGGAGCTATTTTAAACAGATTTGTGAATAAGGATGAAACTTAGCGATATTTTTTTTATATATTATTATTATATTATTTTCCTGATGAAAGAAGAGACTCTAATCTTTCTGTAGCTTTCATGTTTTTATAGCAAAAGAACACAATATTCTATGGGCCTTGCAATATCAGTCAAAGCGAAAGCGGTTGCTTCCGTGAAAATGGCTGAGAGTGAATGAGTTAAATGATGTCAGTCCCACGGGCGCGTATGTAAAAATGTTTCCCTTCTTGAAGGTTTGCCCATTTTTGTATGATTCCAGGAGGCAGTCGGGATGCTGAGCAGCTTGGGAGCAAGGAGAGACGGAAGCAGGAGTCCCACGGGTGGGCCTCCATCCAAAGTCTTTATCCAAGCCGAAAGCGCACCCCATCAAGTGTGGCCGTCGAACGCTCCGCCGCCAACCCAGGAGTCGCCGGCATCCCTGGTGGCATCGCATCCATCTCCAGAAACTTTTGTGCCGAACGAAGTGCGGGAGGAATACGCAGAAGAAAGAATGACTTTTCCTGAGCAGCGTCTAGAGGTTGAAACCAAACTCCCGCATGAAACGCCGGCACGAAAGGAACCGCTCCATCCACAAGAACTCCAATGCAGGAAGGCCCAGGCCGTGAAGAATCGACCCTGGCTCAAAATAAACGCACAGGGGGACATTCAAAGTACAAAGAAAGATTCTGTTCAAGAACCACTTGAGGCTGCGCAACCACAGGCCGAAAAGGATGTCATGGGATATAGTAAGGAATCTGTAGAAAACCCCGGAGCCCGGTCCAAACTCCGAGACAAGTCCGCCGCACAGGCAACAGCACAGAAAGAACGAGCACAGCAAATTCAAAATCAGCAACAGGGAGTGCAAGCAGTTGTAGTGGCGCAACATGAGGAAAACTGCCAGAAAAAGGCCAGTCCAAAAGTTCTGCCTCTTGAGCAAAGTCAGCCAGCAGCTCACTTCCTTGTTCAGTCGCAGGTTCAGCTCCAACTTCCCGCACATGGCCAAGTTGGAGCTCAAGGGTTGACTTGGGCTCAAGTCAGGCCAACGTCTCCCACGCGGGACCCAATTCTCATTCAGGTCCCTTGTCATCCGCAGTCACAGTCCCCCATCAGGCCTACCTCCTCTGAAGCACCAGCACAGGCCCAGCACAGCTGCGCATCTCAGCAGACAACATCCCCGATGACAAGTCTCACTCAGCCAAACACGCCTGAACAGAAAGCACAAACGCTTTCTCCAACACAAAGCCACGCCCACTTTGGGTCTGGATCTGAACAGTCACTGGACCTCTCCCAAGCCAAACCTGAACCTTTGCTCAAGATTCAAGCCAATGCTGCGCCAAGGCCCCCTTCTGAAAACCAGGCACAAAAAAATCGTCCCCATCAAACCCATCCACATACAAAGTACCCGACTCCGATGCCTCAGCCCCAAAGCAGCCCTGCGTCCATGATGCAGGCCCAGACGCCATCCCAGGTACAGACACAAGCTCAAAGGTTCGCTCAGCCCACGGCTCAGTCTCAAGCAGAGCCCAAAGCAACGGCTCAGAGCCACCCTCCTTCAAAGGTCCAGTCTTCAAAGTATACAGAGGCAGTCACCAAAACCGGAACTCAGCAGGCGGCGTCAACGCCAGCTCATTTTCATCCGCCACCTCAAACTCAAGCCAAACTTCATCCAAGTCCCGCACTACCCTTGACTCAAGGTCAGCCTCAAGTACATCCGGTGACGGAATATCGCACCCAACCTCAGCCAGCTGGGCAGCGTCCAGACCAAACTCCCGCATGGGCCCAGGTTTGCAGCTCATCCTCCATGGCGATGCGACCTCAGGCTTCAGCGCAACCTCACCTTCACCCCCAGCCCAACTCGCAGACGCAGCCCCCGTCACAGCAGTGGGCTCCTGTGCTGGAGCCGCAAAATAAAGATGTGGTCAGGCAAAGGCAGCACGTTCCCCAAGCGTTCCCTCAGCCAACATTTGAAGCGCCACAAGCAGCACAATGGGCCCAGGCTGGTCACCCACAAAGATCTGAAATGGGGCACCCTGCTGGGCCACAATCCCATAATCAGCCTCAGATGCAGCCGCACTCTCACACCCAAGTCCAGGCTCACGCATTGTTCCAAATGCAAGCCCACCGTGTGGCTGTGATGCCGACGCAGGAAGGCCACGCTAAGCAACAGATGCGGATGCAGGCACCCCAAGGTGTCCAAAGCCACGCCCCTTTTCTCCCGGCTCAGCACAATCCACATGTTGAGTGGCCTAACATGCAAGCTCGGTTACCTTGGCAACTAAACCAAGCCAGCCTTCTTCGCTGTCCGGCTCAGCCTCAACTTCAGCCACAGCCCCAACCTCCGCTTCAGACGCAAGTCATTGTGCAGCCACAGGTTCAGTTGAAGCCTCAGCCACAGCAGCCGCCACAGCAGCCGCCACAGCAGCCGCCACAGCAGCCGCCACAGCAGCCGCCACAGCAGCCGCCACAGCAGCCGCCACAGCAATATAGATGGCTGGCTCAAACGCCAAAGCTGCCCCGGGCTCCTGCTCCTTCAGTGCCAGCATATACACATCAAGTACAACCAGGTGCCAAGAGTCACTCACTGCCGCAAAATGAACCTGAACCACAAGCTGAATGCCAACTTCAAATTCAGACTCAATCCCGACCACAATATAAAGCTGAAAGCCGGGACGCACCCAAATTTCAGTCACCAAACCAAGCTGAGGTTTGGACACTAGTGCAGTGCATGCCTGCGCAGTTAACTTGTCAGCCATGTCCTCAACCCAACACTGAATTCCAACCACCTTCTAAACCTGAACTCCAGTTTACTCTTCAGCACAAAGTTCCAACAGCGACCCAAGGCAGCGCTTTATCCGTGTCCAAGCCTTCACTTAAAACCCGCTCGCCTCAAATGATTACTCAGCAACCGGTCAAACCTGCATCACGGCCACCTGAACTTCCCGATTCCCAGTCGCCAGCGCAGGCGAGCCTCCAGGTTCCGCAGTTCCAAGCTCCAAGTCACCCAAAACAGCCCGTAGCTGTTCCCAAGTCGGTGGATTCCATCTGTGCGCTGCCTCAAACCCAGGCAGACGTCTGCACGGCACCGCCAGCCCTGGCCCAGGCTCCACCGCAAGCCTATTCCGAGGCCTACGCCAAGGCCCAGGCTTTGGCTCGAAATGGCTTTGAGGAGGCAAAGCACTGCCTGCAGGAACACATCCTGGAGGCCATCAGCGACCAACGTCTGGCAGCCGAGCAAGCGGCGGTGACGAATGTAAGTGGGATTTTTGCCAACATGCTGCCGCTGTTACGTTGACTCTGTCAGCTGACCAAAGCCTCGGCTCATTTGTAGACTCGGAGGACCCTGGATCCAGACTTGCTGGAGGAATTCCTGAGAGCAGCCAAAGGCATGGAGGCCTTCTGCGCACCTCCGCAGCTCAGGGACATGGAGCTGTTTACGCAGTCGGTCAGGTCCCAGTGGGAGGTCGGGTTTTGTTTTTTGAAATTGTGCTTCAGTTGAACCCATTTGCATTCAGTGCCCTGCAGGAGACCTGAAATATGCTTGTCACCGTCCGTCAGGCTTGCTTCTCCTCCGAGGGCAACTCGGCGCAAGCATGCCGGCAAGCGGAGGCTTTAAAAGAGCTGTGCGACATGCTGAGTCCGGAGGACGCCCACCGGCTGGCCCACACTCAGCTGAGGGAGTGTGAAAGCAGCCTGGCTGCCATCCAGCGCCAATTCAGCGGAGACCAAGATGCGCCGCTGCCCGAATCCAGGTGACGCGGCCGGCCGAGGTCACTCAGGCGGCAGACACCTTTTCTCTCCAATTTTCAAATGACCTTTGATGTTTGACAGGCTTCCTGATGTCTTCATGGTGGAGCAGACGCCACCTGTCGGCAAACCTCCAATCCCAACGGAGGTAGGACAGTAACTGTCACCGTGGAGCTTTTTGTCCTTCAGCAAGCATCCACGCATGTGCTTTGCAGGTTTCACAAAGCAAACTCAAGACAGCAAATGCCGAACAAAAGGCGAAACATCACTCGTCTGCCGATGACGACGGCAACAAGAAGGAGGCTTTAGAGAAGTAAGTGGAGCGATGATGCTAATGCAATGCTTGAAATGAGCTTTGCCGTCATCCGTCCTGTTTGTGTTTGCAGATATGAACTTTACAAGAAGTCTCTGCAGGTCCAGTTGTCTAAAAACGAACAAAGCATCAGAGACGTTTCCTCAGACTCTGTGACTCTAAAGGATCTTCACACCCGACTACAGGAAATCCAGGTACCATGATGGCAGAGCGCAGGATTTGCAGGATTAAAAACAAACTGGCAAACGACATTTCTTCTCTCTTAGTTCCTGAGGCAGGACACAGAGTCTTTGTGGTTTGAGTTTACGAACCAATGCTCCCAACTGGGTGGAGACGCTGGTCTCGAGCAGGAGAAATCGGATCTTCAGGACCGGTGGCAGGCCCAGCAGTCAAACCTTCAGAGGAGAGGCAGTTCACTGGGTGCCGCCCTCAGGCAGATTGACTCCACCGAGAACCACATGGTGGACTTCACAGACCGCCTGGACCGTTTCCTGAGGCAACCCAAAGACGTCACGGCCTTTTCGCTGGCCGACACCAACATCCTGAAAGACATCAAGGTCCAGTGTCCACCATGGAAGAAGTCGGTCACTCTGTAACAGATTCTAAAATGTCAACTTTTTCCCCCCATCAGGAACTCGATGAAAACATCCAGAGTGAACTGGATCAGCTGGCCCGCCCGGAGCCAGAATCCAGCAACCTGGATCCCAGAGACTGCCTGCCTCTCTCCCGGGAGGTGGAAGCCCACAGAAGCAGCCTGGATCAGCTCGGCCAACAAGTTCGCAAAAGCGAGGCGGCTGCTCGTGCTTTGGACCGCTTTCTCATGTCCCTCCGCACGGTAGAGGAGGACATCGCCGGCGCGCAAGCTCCCCCTTGCAGGGATGCGGATGTTGTGCGAGCCTTCTGCGCCAAACTGGCTCTGATCAGGCAAAGTGTGGACAGTCTGAAAGACAAGGCCCCGCAGCTGGATCTTCTCCTCCAGGGGGCCCGGCTGACGGTCACTAGGGACGGTTCGCCTGCCTCCTGCCTGGACATGGTCGGCGTCCTGCTCAGTGAGCTGGATGAGGCGGACGGCCGACTGGTGGGCCAACAGCGGAGCCTCCGGAAAGACACTCACAGCCGGTCTTTGGGCTTGAGGAAGAGGGTCCTGCTGGGGGAGCTGAGAAAGCTTCAGGACACCATCCAATCACAAGGCCTGACAGAGGCCAGCGTGCCGGCCGTACAACACATGTGGGTCCTTCGTGCCTTTAGCAGCACTACAATGCTAACAATGATTTCCTGTTAAACTATCACATCTTGCCTTCGGGCACCTCAGGCTTCGGGCTCTGTCTGATTTGGAGGGCCAGCTGCAGACTCACAACTCCGAGATCCAAAGTCTCAAGGAGCTTCCTGAGTCTCAAGGAGAAAGTCAAAACCTCATGGAGGAGCTGGAGACGGAGTACAACCAGACTCAAACATCTTTGACGGACAGGTACGCAGACGTCCCGTTCTCGCCTGATCCGGCGACTCGTCTGTGGCGCCTCAAGTCAGTGTTTCTCAACCTTTTTGGAGCCACGGCACACTTTTTTCATTGAAAAAATCTCCAAAACAAAAATCCTAACTAGACTAAAATGGCGATGGTGTTTCATTTTTTAACCTTTAGTTTATATCTATTGTAGATCATTGAACAAGTTCACATAACTTGGAAAAGCGCAAAATCATTTCTTAAAATCAAAAGTGCAAATATCCTTGCAGGTGCTTTATGCACAGTATAATCACACAATGTAAAATACTAAGAAATATGTGCTGCTTAATTCTATCATGGCCAACTTCATTGCCATAACTACTACTGTACTCCATTTCCACTTCCACTTGATCTCTCTGAAAAACATACTTTTGTACACTTTCAATTAAGTATGGCGAAATACCTTCACATTATAATTCTACCCATTTAAAGACATGTTTAATGGTTGATTCATGTCAAAACTGCCCAACTCTCGGCTTAACATGCATCATTTACAATTTCACATGAAAATGTTAAATAACTGCGCACAGTTTCTCACCCTAATTCATTCGGTGTTCCTAACTGGCCTCCGTGAGTGTGATTTGCCGAGACTGCATATTCCTTTCAACACTTTTTTACGTATACGCTAGCGTCTAAAGTTGTGGTGTTTGGACAAAGTTGTGTGCAAGTGCGATTTCGGGGATTCTTGAGTGACTCAACAACGCCACACTATTTGCGGACACAAATTCATTTGGTGTTACCAATTAGGTGGGATTGGCCAATTTCCCACGGCACGTCAGACAGTATCTCGGTGTGGTTGAGAAGCTGTGCCTTTCGTCACCGTGTCTCGCAGGAAGCAGCGCTGCGGCGTCCTGATCGAACTTCTCAAGAAGTTCCAGAGTGGTTGCAGTCATCTGAGCGGCGCCGTGCTGAGAGCTGAGCAGGCCGTGAGCGAGCAGGCCTCCTACATGGGCAAAGACAACCTTGAGAGGATTCGAACCAAGGTGAGCAGGAAAGAAGGTGACGGCCGGACCAGCGCACCCGGCCGGGCTCACTCGAGTTCCTTCTGCCGTCTTCAAGAAGTGACTGCGCACCGCACAGGCAACTTCGTGGGGTGCATTTGACTCTAAAAAGACTTTATTGGGTCCCATTGTAAGCAGAGTCAACTTTTACACTTGGAAGAGAATAACAATGAAACCCTCAAGGGTTGAGGAGCGATCTTACAACCTTCAGCATGGAAGGCGGTCACTCGACCACGTGAGCTATGCTCGACTTATTGTTAGCTAACAAAATGCTGATGTGTCCCAAAGGCAGAGGTGGGAAGAGAAGCCAAAAATTGTACTCAAGTAAGAGTAGTGTTACTTCCAAAATAATATCACTCAAGTAAAAGTAAAAAGTAGACATCCAAAAAGTACAAGTAAAAAAAGTATTTGCTGAAAAGTAACCGCTTGAACTTGAAGTCTGATTTATTATTATTTTTTAAAACAATGTCATCAGGCAGACAAAAACATAACTTTCGGCGGTTGAACGGGTCTCTATAAAGACTCGGTTCCCATCGTCACATTGAAGATCCGTTCAAAAGACTTGATTGGTTCGTGAACGTCACATCACTCGCTTCTGCGTTTTTTTCTTCAAAAAGTTACTCAAGTAAATGTAACGGAGTAAATGTAGCTGGTTACTACCCAAAGGAGAGCAAAAAAATGGAGGGATAGGAGGATTCCAAGCTTGTGCGATTGTTCCTCAGCTGTTGCCGTGGCGCCCTCGGGACGTAGCAAGAAGCACGACACGAGGTTGAGCAAAGTGCAGGCTTTTATTCCTTGGCAAGCCGCGACAACTGGCAGGAAACATGGACAGAAAGTTGCATTTACAAACAATAAATAAAAGACAATTGTGAAGACAAAAAAGGTGCAGGCACACAAACATCCACTAAATATGCTTCTTTGACTTGCTTGTCTTCTTTCTTCTTCCTGCTCGTTGATTGGTCGGCGTTACTTGAACTTTCATGACGTCGTCGTCCGTCTGCGTGCGTGCTGGCGAGCGCTAATCATGCAAACAACTGAATCAGGAATTTAGCAAGAGGCTGTAACAGGAGTTTTGTGTGTGTGAGAGTATTTGACTCTCTTCCGAGTATAAAGTTTAGACTGGGACGGAATCGAGTCTTTTTCAGAGTCAAACTGACAAATTGACAAAACGGACTGCTGCGTGTCTTTGTCCAGGTGGAGGACATTAAGAAGGAGCTGAGCGGCCTGAGTGAGCAGCTGGATGAGCTGCGGGCCGTTTGCAAGCACCTGCAGGGTCATCTCAACAAGTTCCCCGACTGCAGGGAGGCGCCGTTCCAAGCCGAAGCTGACGCACTGATGGACGCCTGGCTGGATGTGAGCGCTTGCTCGGACTCCCGGAACCCAGCGCCATCGCGTCAAGGGCTCACGCCGTCAATTTGTGTCCCCGCGCAGGTGACAGAAAAGGTAGACGCGTACGCGGACAACCTTGGCGTGGCCTTGGAGCAGTGGGAAAAGGAGCTGACGCTTGGCGGGGAGATTGAGGGCTGGGCGGCCTCCAAGCTGGCTTCCTTTGCAGAGGGCCACCCCTTCCACAACCGGCAGCAGGTCTTGGACATGGAGGTGAGCTTCAAAGGTGTGCAACAGGCCTCCACTAACCTGCTAGAAAGGATGAAAGCGTGCCAATGATTTGAATACGAAGGCCGAGATCCAGACGTACAAGGAGAACATGGAACATTTCCACAAGAAGGCTGAGGAGATCCGGGAAATGCTTCAGGGTCAAGAGGCTCCACTGGAGCTGCAAGTAAGTCCGAGCACCTGGAAAATGTTTGATGCGGGACGAAGGCCGGAACCACAAACATCTCCCCGGCTCGGCTTCCAGGTGACGGAGACCCAGTTGAGGAAGAGGATGGAGCAGGTGGAGGAGCTGTTTGCCGACTGCACTGACGTCTTTGAAGAGCTGATGGTGGTAAAAAAGCATCTGGCCCAAAAGATTGAGCGCTGCCTGTCGGATGTCGACAACATTCACCGCTCTGTCCGTGAGGTCCGAGCCTCGGAACCAAAGATGGAGACCCAGTTGCAGGTACGCAGCTGTCAAGGGACCTTGCGCCACCCGTCAGACGTCACGGTTCGCCGCGCGCATTCGGAGACGGACGCGTCGGCAAATTTGATCGGTCAGCGGCCGAGCAACTCGTCCGGCATCGTCGGTCCGGCATTATTGCAAGCCGAACTGGGTCGGAATCATCCGTCCGTCACTGCTACATTATTGCAAGCCGTCAGGCGTCAATCCGTTCCTATACCTCTCGTGTGTGTTTTTTGTTCCGCTGTCCTTTTGTCTACGTGCAATTTTTTTTTTTTGACCGATCCGATATCGATACCGGAAGTGTTTTATTTTTCTATTTTTGGGTTCTATTTCAATACACAAAGCTGGAAAAAAAGACACACACACATCTGTGCTCACACCGATGGGGGCACACACACATCTTCAGTTCAATCAAACAACCTCAAACTATTGTTACCAATTCCATCTGTCACCTTGGCCTTCACCCTGATACATATTTTTTAAACAACCCTTAATACAACATTGTTGCCGACAATGGTGCCGCCATGCTTCCATGTTGTCGAGCAAATAAATTTTCACTTGATCCAATCCCATTTGCCGCTGGTGCTTTTTGTATGGTTTGGCTGCAGGGCTTGTGCGACGAGCTGCAGGCGCAACAGGAGCAGGCTGAGTCGGTGCTGAGCGAGATGGCTCTTGTGTCCAGCGTGGCCAGCCCGGCGGTGCTGGAGGAACTGTCGGCGGATTGCCGGCGACTGACGGACGCCGTGGCGCGTGCCAAAGGCGCCATCGGCCTCAAGAGGGACGAGAAGGACAAAGGCCTGGCCAAGGTCATCCAAGGTCAGTCCACGAGTCTGCTCCGTCGTTTCCTGAAACGGTTTCTCTGCCGGCGCCGAAACAAAGTTCAGCTCCGGTTGAAACTCGATCTCCCTTTATCGATAGTTGGTTGGAGTCAGGTTTCCACATGAACTTTTTGGATCCAAAGTTAACCAGCCAATCAGAATTTGCACCAAGCATTTGTTGCCAGTGACGAGTTTATTTTATCATTTGATGAATATTGTACAAAGAAAAATGTAGACATAAAAGTCCAGTAAAGAATCAGCAGAGGCCTTTCTCCAACAAAAGGTGAGCCAGCACATTCAGGTGCTCCGAGAGGCTCTCACTTTGTTGATTCAGCGGAAGAAATGATCCTTTTGTCTTCTCTTGTCCAGATGAGAGGCAGTCTTTTGAGGACTGGTTCCAGGACCTGCGGCTGGCCGCCAACGAGTGCTTCGAAGACCCCGAGAGCAGCGCGCATGTGGAAACGTCGTTACGAAGGCTGAATGTGAGCGTGCGAGCCGCGAGGACGCCGTGGCGTTGGCTAAGGCTCCTCACGGTTTGCCCCGCCTCTCTCAGGGCTTCCTGAAGGCCGACGATGCCGAGCGCCGTCTGGAGCAGCTGAGGGAACATCTGGAAGGAGGACGGCCGCAATTGGACCCTCAGGAGCTGCGTGAGCTCGACCATTGGCTGAAGGAACGGCAGGAGGAGGCGCGTGCCTTCAAGACGCGCTGTCTCAACAGGCGCCAGCAAATGGAGGCTCTCAGCCGGGACTTGAGCAGGTAAAGTTCCGACTGCCGCCGAGTCTTCCAAAGAGGACGCGCGCGACCAAGCTGATGTTTGCCGCCTGTGCAGTCTACAGACGCGGCATGACGCATTGCAAGCTTGGCTGCGGGGCAAAGAGGAACTGAGCGCAGCACCTGGCGCGGCCAAGGGTCTCCTCCCGGACCTCCGGTGCGAGAGGTGAGCGCTTGCGTTTGGCAGGACGGCACGTGGGCCCCCTAGTGGTCATTCGGTGGGCTTTGAAATTCTTTGACTTGAATTAATTCAAGGCAATTTTGCGGCTGATTTGCAGAGCTGCTCCAAAACTGCTTTCAAAGTTTTGGGCTGGCCACGGCCGTGTATCCCACGAGGGTCCAGGCCTCCCGCCACTCGGCACTCAGAAGTAAAACAAGAGCAAGCGAGCCTTTTTTAGTTGAGGATCAATAACGTTGAGCTCTAAATTGCAATTGTCTTGATTGACCACAGCCAAATGGGCTGATTGTAGTTACAAATGCTTTAGTTGCACCAGAGCTCTCCACTGGCATCCAATTTTCCCACACCCGCCGTTTCTCCCTTACTTTTATTATCGGCGCCTGGGCCCTATTGTTTCGGAAGGAATTCTTCTTCTTCTTCGTCTTCTTCTTCTTCGTCTTCTTCTTCTTATTCTTTAAAAACGATCGCATTTTTGAGAAACTTAACATGAACAAAAATTCACCAAACTTTACAATCTGCTCGCAGCTCTAGTTATTATTATATATATATATATATATTTTTTTTTTTAATCCACGGACACCATAGGCTTTAGAGTAAGTTTATGGATGCCAAAAACCCTCCATTTGACTTCAGGAAGTTTTATTTTCTAGATGACAATTTCCACCTGCTCTGTTTTGTTGACGCCATTAAACACAGCACAGGCGCTTTAGGCCTTAACGGGTCAAATGAGCCTTGCGGGTTTATCACTCCTCATTTTTGAGGACACGACCGATTACTATGGGGAGAGGCGGTTCTCTGTGCCACCTTTGACGTAGCAAACGTTGGCTTGCTTTTTGCTCGGGGCTCATTGAAAGCCATTTTGAGGAAAAAGCAACATTGGCAGGCTTTCACAAGCACGATATGGCATATTTTGTGCTGGAAGCTTCCATCCGTGACAGGAGCTGACATCACTGCCTTGGTGACTATGATGTCGCCTTTGATCCTTCAAGTCGATCTTTGAATCCACTGGCGAAGAGAAACGATGGCGTGTGATGTCACGTGCCTTCAGTCCCTTCTAGGCTGCGCCGACTGATGGCTCACAACCATCGGAGGTGTCATTTTTGTTCTCCTTGCGTACGTCAGAGAACAAGTGGACGTTCTAGTGGAGCTGCTGACTTTGGTGCGCCGCCAAGGCGTCCGAGACGACCGAATCCTGGAGGACGCAAACAACGTCATCGAGCGCTACCGAGATCTGGAGGCCCGGCTGCAGATGCGGCCGGAGGAGGACAAGCAAGTCATGGACGGGCAGCTGGAGGAGTTTGCCGGCCAGGCTGAGGACACCAAGGCCTGGTTGAAGGAGCTCCTGGGTTCCTTCACCTCGGCGTGCGGCGACCTGCCCTGCAAAGAGAGGAGCCTCAAAGCGCAGGTCAGAGCTGGTCCATGTCCACAAATTGCCTTGCTTTCATATTCTTCCTTTCAGGGCAAAAGCCAACATTGTTTGAATCACACAATTTAGCTACTGTTTTTGTTTTGACATGAAACAGCCGTTAAAGGCGAGAAGGGGATTGGTACGTTTCCTGATTTTGTCTCAAGCAGAACAATCTTTCTGAGCCTACAAACGTGCGCATGCATTCTTTTTTGACTTTGTGGCCCCCAGGCTGTGTTGAGTGCAAAGGCCGAGGGAGACTCCAAGATGGAAAGGCTGCAACTTGACAGCCACAGCCTTTGTAAGCAGGGCCAGCTGGACCAGCGCAAGAAAGAGGAAGTCCAGCAGCTGGTTCGAGACCTGCAGGACGAGTGGGGTAGTGTCCTGCGGGCTGCTGAGGATGTCCTCAGCAAAGCCAAGCCACCGCCGCCGCGCTTCCGCCAGGAAGTGGAGGCTCTCAAAGCCCAGAGTGAAATTTTGCAGTCCTGGTTCAAGCACGTGGATGGCAACCTTGAGTCTCATCAGACTTTGAAGGTGAGTTGCACGTGGTCCCCCGTTAACATAACGGAACTCCGATTTTCACAATTGTACATTAAGAAAAGTTGGTAGTCATCCAAAGCGTATGTTTCATAACTTAATAATTCATTCTTATTATTATTACTTATTCATAATTCTTCAAAGCGTCAGCCAGTTTTATGATGCGGACAACGCCTTAAATGATGCGGATGAACCCTTATGACCTGGACTGATTTTGGCGTCACAGCTGTGCATCATTTGGGGTCAGAGGTGGCCTACAAAACTAAACTCACCTTTGATTTGTAGATCGAGGTTTTTGAAAAGGGGTTAAGGCCGCGTATGTCGTGCCCCCCCCAAACACACACTTTTTGACACTCAGTGGCGGCACATGACAGTAAATTTGAAAGAATAAGCCAAAGGAGGAAGTGAGGTCCTCGACATTGAATCTTCAACGACGTGATGCTGTAAATGGGGGAAAAGGCGGGACTTGCTTCTTCACTGTCGGCAGACTTGACGATATTGCCTTGAAAAAATCTGAGCTTTAAAAGCTCTAAAAACACGCCTCTGCTTCCATCGTGCGGATTTCACGTACACTGGAACGAAACACTACCCGGCGATCGAGGGACTTTCACGGTGGTTCAACTTAATATTTGGTGTGCTTTGTTGATTTCAGGAAGCTCTGCTCAACCAAGCTGAAATGCAGTCCAAGCTGCAGCAGCTAAAGGAGCAGGGCCAGACTCTGTGCAACAACCTGGACCCGGACGACGGCCTATGCCAGGAGATACAGAATCTGATCCGGGGCACGGAAGGCGGCTGGGCCGGCGTGATGAAGGCCAACGAGGAGGCGCAAAGGTACGCTGCCACCGCCCTCCGAGACCACATCAAGGCCACGCAGTCCTGGATCAGGGAACGCAGGTCCCAGCTGCTCTCCCTCGGGCCGCACATGCCGCTCCAAGAAAGACTGCAAGTCGTACAGGTGCTTACCTATTCAGTCGCTCGCGCAATCATTCGCGTTCTTAACTCATTTGCTCCTCAAAACTTCTAAATATGTTCTATTTTAAATGTTTTAAGTGTCCGGAAGGTGTATATATAAGTTGTTGTTTAAAAAAAAAGAAAAAGTTTTAATGCTATAGCATACAGATGGCTTTTTTTTTTTTATACAGAGAGCTCAGTATTGTTCATTCAGTTCATTCAACATGTCATTATCATTGCTCTCTTTTTTTTGTGTGTGTGTGTGTGTGTGTGCGTGCGAGTTCATGAATTCACCTGAACCTATTAAAAATCCCATATCGTTCACCTAACCCAAGACTTCAGAATCCCACTAGTCGTGAAGTTGTCAGGAGACCCGAGGAAGGATAAAAGAAAAGTGAAATCCAGCACCGACCAGACCGCCTACTACCCCACAGGGTTACAAACCAGAATGTTTCACCAACCCCAGAAACATCTAAATTCCAACAAATTAAGGAGACCTCAAGAGACCAAAGGAAGAAAGGATAGATGAAGCAGAGTGAGATCCACAGACATCAGCCTCCATCGATTCAATGACCAGAGGAGGAAGCAGATTGCGTTTGCATTTCGGTAGATGCTGGTGTGGTGGATTTGGAATGCATGAGAACCTCCACTAAAGAGGGAAACCGTCGACTCTGGCCAGGACAGGGCAAGCACAACCCCCCAGAGCCCCCCCAGGCCACGGCAGCAAATCCAGTAAAACAGCTGAGAGTGAATGACGTAATAAAGACATGTTGGAAACACAAACGAGTGAAAAGTCACTGAAGCGTGCCAGGCAGAAGCGGCCGACCTCAAGAGTATGCAGTTGCTGTGATTTGGAAAATGTTTTGCTTGTTGTTGACGTACACCCGCCTACCCGCAGGCTGTTCTTGCTTGCCGCCATGAGGGCGAACGTCAAGTCGGGGAGCTGAAGAGCGAAATGGCAAGAGTGTGGGAGACCTTGGAGGAGAGCAGGAGGCCCAGCATGGCTCGCTTGCTGGAAGACGCGCAGCAACAGTGGGAGTCGCTCCTGCACATCTGCCAGGAGGCGCAAGTGCGGAGCCTCTGCGATGATTTTCAGGCGCGCAGTCAAGCGGCAGCGTCTTGGCTGCGAGAGCGACTGCGCCGGCTGCAGGCCGTCGGCATTCACGCGCCGCCTGATGACAGACGCCGCCCGGCCCAGGTCGGTTCTCTTCTCTCTACCTTTGCTCAAAAATCACTTGTAAGAAATCAAGTTTGTCTTCAGGCCTTTCAGAGTTATTTTTTACAATAAGCGGTATTGACATCTGCAGCAGTGAGAAAGAAGACTTGCATAAACAGCCCCGCGTGCACACGTTGCCAAACCTTGTAGAACACGTCACAAAAGAGGAAACTCTGCTTGTGAACATTGTGAAATGCATTGTGGGAGTATTCCGATTCACATTCCCGCTGGAGGGAGCGACATCATTTTCAGCAAATGTCCTGAACAGCAAGGAGAGGAATTTGTCGTTGTCGTCGCTCTCGTTTTATAATTACCAAATCTTGTAGAAAACGTCACAAAGGAAAACTCTGCAAACAAAAAAGCAAAACAAGAGGAAACTCTGCTTGTGAACATTGTGAAATGCATTGTGGGAGTATTCCAATTCCCATTCCTGCCGGAGGGCGCGACATCATTTTCAGCGCATGTCCTGAACAGCAAGAAGGAAGGAGAGGAATTTGTCGTCGCTCTGATTTTCTAAATGAGAGCCGCCCCCTGAGATGGATCAAAAAGGTCAATTTTGCTGCTCTATTCCTTTTCCACAAACAAAATATTGATCCAAATGTTGTGTTTGGCAACATAGTGCGACAACATAGAAAATAAATACTGGAGGACACGTCTTGGGTTGACGTTCCTTTTTTGGTGCGCACACTGCTGCCTCGTTGGAACACGGACGCGCGAGGGGCGCCAGCTCACCCAGCGGCGACCCGCGTGAGCTTCGTGCTATGGAAAGTGGACTTGATGTATCAGCCATTGATCTGCGCTGGCTTTTTCAGGACGTACTGCAGGCCAAACCTGACGGCGACTGTCAGGTGGACAACCTGAGGAGGCTGGGCCAGACCCTGTTTGACCGGCAGGACGTGACCGAGGAGGCAAAATGTCAAGTCCAGCAGGCGGTCAAGGATGCCGAGGAACAGTGGAAGAACATTGTGCAGCTGGCCCAACAGCTGGAGGAGGAGGCGGCGGCCCAGATCAACCAAAAGAAGGAGTCCAGAGACTCTGAGGTGACGGAACGCTCATTCAGAACTTGGCAGACTTTGACTTTTTCTGGACCTCATCTTGTGCTTGCTTGTCTTCTGTGTGTGTGTTTTTTTAAAGGTGAGGGAATTCCAAAGCCTCCAACAGGAAACGGAGCGCTGGCTCTCAGACCTTCAAGATCAACTGGATTCCCTCGACAGCCAAGCCACAGCGCAAGAGCGACTGCACACGACACAGGTGAGGCAACACTTGAGAAGTTCCAGACGGGAAAGGTTTCGTCTTGCGTGAACGGCACCAACATCAACACCTGCAAAGTGTTGATCGTTCAGCTGCTAGTTTGGATGTCGGGTGCAACTTTGGTTCAGGAACTGAATTTGCCGCCAGGGTTCATTGGCCAACCCATAAAATGGAAATAGTCGTTTGGATGCCAAGAATGGTCTGTGGTAGTTCGCGGCCACATCTTCCAAGTTACTAACTGGACGTCATGGTCTTTTTGTCAGACCATTGTTAGCACGAAGCCAAAAGGAGACGAGAAAGTCCAGGAGCTGAAGAGACGCTCCCGGAGTTTGTGCGCTCAGGAGCCGGAGCCGGAGCTGGAGAAGACGGTGGAGGATGCCGAGGAGCGCTGGGGGAGAATCATCCGGGCTGCCAAAGCCGCGCTGGATGCAGCAGAAAGGCAGATGGTTCGAGAGCGCCAGATGAAGGAGCACAAAGAGGCCAGAGAACAAGTCCAAGCTTGGCTGCAAGTTATGCGACACAATCTCAATTCCCTCCTTGTTTACAAGGAACCTGACGTGACCCTAAAAACCGCACAGGTTAGTAGTTAATGCGCAAGTTGAGCCCGTGGCAGCCGCAGCTTTCCTTACATTGATGCAAAAAGAACGAGTGCAGCAAATGCTGTTGCTTAGACGGGTCTGTGCTCCTTGCGTCAGGCCATCCTGAGCTCCAAACCGGAAGGCGATTCCAAGCTGGCCGAGCTGCAGAAACAATGTCGGGATCTTGGTGACGGCGGGCCAGAGTCCGGACCGGCACTCCAAGCCTTGGAGGAACTGTGGGGGGTGCTGTTGCGTGACGCCGACAGCTACCTTAATAAAGCCCAGTTGGCTTACACGCTTTCCAGGGAGCTCCAAGCCTTCTTCAGCCAGGCGAGCACCACCCAAACCTGGTTGGACCAGCTGCGGACGCGGCTGGACAGCATCGGCACGGACGCTCGAGGCAGCCTGGCCCAGATCGAGGACAGGCTGAACGCGGCGCACGTGAGCCCTTTGACTCGCAAACGCCGCCCTGGTGAGCCGCTTGCTTGCAAATCCATCAAATCTCTTTTTCCAGATGATCTTGAGCGCCAAATCCAGCGCCGAGAGTCGAGTGGAAGATCTGCAGAGGCGAGCGCACTGGCTTTGCGAACACACGGACTTGGAAGAGGACAGCCGGCTGCAGGTGCACACCAAACTCCAACGGCTGCAAGAGCAGTGGACAGCTGTGCTGCAGGGGGCGGACGACAGAATCAGGTGCCAAAAGGATCCTTCCGGCATTGACTTAAGTCCAGGAAACCATTTGAGTCCATTTTCCGTTCCATAGCCCCATATGGGTTCATAGCCATAAATTCACAAATCCAATTGGACTCAAAGGTCTTTTTTGTTGTTTGGTTACTGTTTAGAGGAATTTCCAAGTATTTTCTGGGGTGTAGATAAATAAAGCGTTTGACAAAAATCCATTGGCATTTCCGAAAGACATATCGGTCTTTAAGACAATTCTGAATGCAGTCATTTATTGGCTTAGGATCCAGTTGAATTTGTTCAGTTCACAACAACCTTGTCAATCAGTGGCAGGAATGTCACAATTGTCTTTTCGCCACTTGATTTGCACAACCTGCCCTGTGCTTGGAATGAATTGTCTCTGAAAACCCAAACCAAATCAAATGAATCTGATTTTGGAAACCTAGTGAAAAAGTCTCGGAAGAAGCGGAGGCAAAGCAAGCAGAGTGCAGAATTACCAGTAGGCTGCGAACGGCCACCCCCGCCCCCCTCCCCTCCCCAAAACGGATCGCTGACGTTTGTTTGTCCGCCGCCGTCCCGGCAGACTTCTGCAGAGTGTGGAGGAGCTCCTGGTGTCCTGTCACTTCCAGCGAGGACAGGCTGAGGCGCGCCTGGCCCAACTCCTGACGCAGACGTCCAATTTGCCGCGCGCCTTCCCCTGGCCTGGCCTGGGGGAGCGCAGGCAGGCGGCGGAGCAAGCCCGGACCCTGCTGGACACGGCCTCGACCCTGGGGCCCCTCCTCTTCCTTCTACGCTCGCAGGTACATTCTCAAATGTCTTTCATGTCAACTACTAGGAAGTCTTGGCCGAAGAGCGCGCAGGCCCTTCTAGGGAAGAACAATTTCCTTGTCGTAGGCGTGAAAAATAACTTGCGGACGTTTCATGTCGTTGAGGCTGCTGAGCTGTTTGAGACCACCCAGAATCCCGAGTGGGCTGATTCTACCTGCGCTGGCATGGAGGAATCCATCTCGGCTGTGCTCAAAGAGTTGACGGTGAGTTAAGGCCGGAAGGCAGTTCTCCAGTCGGTGCCAAGGTCCTCGGGGCTTTTTTTTTTTGTGTACACAGCAAGAGTCAGGAAGAGGTAAATTACAGACATGCGGCACCTGTTGCCGCATTAGTGGCCAATGCCACTAAGAAAGGTGCGCGAGCGCTACTGGAGTTGTGACATCATTTGGCCTCTAACCCTAACCCTAAGTACTAATTATCTAATTATCTTTTTTTTTTTTTTTTGCTGATCCGAAAAACGATCCAATCCTTGACTCAAATCTGTGATCTGATCTGGACCGTGACTTTTGTGATCCGCTGCACCACTAGATGGAATTTTCCGTCTGATGTCCCACGAGCAAAATAGTGTCCGTCTGCAGCCCGAGGCGCAACAGAAGGCAAACGTTGACAGGAATTTGTTTGTTTGTGTGCGTGCGATCAGGAGGCCGTGCTGACTTTGGAGCAAGGCATCGTGGCGGAGAGACGAGTCACGCAGCTGCTGGAACAGCACGAAGCGGCCCAGGATTGGCTGCGAGAGCAGGTGAAAGGCCTGGAAGCGCCGCCGGATGAGCGAGCCCGTCTTTGCGGCACCGTCAACACGCTCAAGGTCAGCACTGGCCGGGCCGGGCCGGGCCGGAAACGGCTCGTCAGCGCAGGTCTTGATCGGCTTCTCCTTCTCAGGCCTTACTCCAGACCGTCGAGCGCGAGCACAATGAGATGAAGGACTTGGACGCCGCCACGGACGATCTGCTGGCCATGTGCACGCCCGGAGGTCGTGACGCTCTAACGCTGGAGGTCAGTGTCCTTCACGAGCTGTGCGCCACCTCGGAGCGGGGCCTCAGGGAGCAACTGGCGGTCTGCGAGGCCCGCCTGCGTGAGCTGGAGCAGCGGGCGGCGCGGCGGGCCGAAGAGCTGCAGGAGAGAGCGGCCGTCTTGCTGCGGGAGCTGAGCTCTCTGGACCGGGCGCTCGGCTACGCCCGACCGCAGAACCGCGTCCCCCAGCTGCAGCAGCACTGGAACGGCCTGCAGGTGAGCTTGCGCTACAGTCCGCGGCCAGGCCTGAGCTGCCGCTTAAGCGTGTTGAAAGACGCCCTGCTTTCTCTGACCGCAGAATTGTGAAAAGTCGCTGGAGGATCTGCGTGTCCACATTGATGCGCTTAACCAGGAAGTTGCCGCCGCGAGTGAGCTTCCGGCAGAACTCTGCATCACGGCGGAGTCTCTGCGCCAGCAACATGACAGGTACCGCCTGGTGCCAAATGGCACACGCTACATTCTGCATGTGTGGCGCACGCTGCTGTACGGTTCTTTCAAAGAGGCAGATTCACAGATAGGTGGCGCCAGATTGTTCAAGCAGCAACTATGCCAGTCCCAAAGACTTTTTAGCTTTCTATGCTAGAGCATACAGCAGGCTTTGCTGCACCCTGAAGAGGCCACTTAAAGCAATGGTAGTTGTTACAAAAACAGCCAGCAGGTGACAGCTGAGTAGAAAAGATCAACCAAGGCCATATTGAAAGCAAGCTGATTTACCCACAGTTCTAAGCAGATTTGTGAATAATGACGAAACTATATTCTAATGCTAATTGCTGCAAAACATAAGACTTTTTTTTCCTGATGAAAGAAGAGAGACTAATCTTCTTTTTGGTAGGTTCCATCTTTTTATAGCAATAGAACACAATATTCTGTGGGCCTAGCAAAATCAGTCGAAATGCAGTTAAACAGCCAGGAGCGAAGGGGGTTGCTTCAGTGAAAATAGCTGCCAGTGAATGAGTTAAGAACGAATTGCAGTAAGTGTTCAATATTTTCCGTCTTCATATGAAATTTGGGCGCACTCTCACATTGCTGGAGTTTCACCGTGCACACACCGACACACAAACGTTTCCGAGTGGGCGCTAAGAACTCGTGGAAGTCTTCAAGTAGCACAAGTGATGATCTTTGACTTTTGGCAGCTTAGACTGGATGAAGGGATCGATCATAAGTATGCTGGAGAAATCAAGTTGTTTCTGTCAGGGTGAGTTGGACACTGAACAGGGTTATGTTAGACCAAACACACACACACACACAAAACGTGGAGGAATAAAAACGTGAATATCATTGCGCTCGCTTCGTGGGTCCGTGGCAGCCGGGACCGCCTCAAACGGGAGCAAGCGTGCTTGGTGAACGCTCACCACAATGATGAGCTTGGTTTTGGTTTTGGTTTTCCTCCAAGCCTGATGTAACAAACGCCACATTCGGGCCAGGGTTTGTTTCTTAGCCTCTTGAACTGCTTCAAATGCAACACCATTTACATAAGTGGACTTTTGCGTAACATTCCGATTGTTATCAATGTGAGCGCTGTCCGCAATTGCTGATGTCTGCCACGTTACTTGTGGCCGCGTACACTAGATGGCGTGTAGACGTTCCAACATCATGATTTGGAGCTGCCTTAACCCCTTCAGACCCATCGATGGTCCCAGTGGACGTGACACATTTGCGTGTCTAAACCATTAAAAACGCATCATTTGGATGATGTCAACACTTCTGCTTCATGATTGGATCTTAGCTACCCAATCACAATCGCAAGTTGATTAGCATGATGTTCATGTTAAAGGCTTCTAAGTTGACAACACGTCACAGACACATTATCCTGGCGTCTGCTATAACAACTAAAAACAGGAGATAAAGCCCACAAATATTCCATGTTCTTTTGTGAGGAAAAGACGCAAAAGAGCCAACCCCATCTACATCCCACTCAGGGTTCTACGTTAAGCCTTTTCGGGTGGTGGGCCTACTAGAACCTGCACTGGCCCTGTTTATATTGCTAGCCTTGGGCCGATAGCTCACATCAGAAATTGGTCAATTAACATTTTTTTTCAAAAATTCGGTCGCCACATATGCGGGTTTTTATTTGTATTTTCAAATGAATTAGTTTGCTGATGTATTGTCAATGACTGAGCAAAACATGCCACTTTTGAGGATGACGACAACACAGCACATTAACAGACCTCGTCAGTTCATCACCGCAAGCACGAAGCCACTTGGCAAAAACACACAAAAATGATAGCTGTAACAATAACGAAATGTACACATTCTTGACGCCAAAATATCTGCCGTATTAATTTAGGAACAGTTAACCTCCATTCAGTGTCATCAAATCCAAGCCAGTGTCATCAAATCCAAGCCGGTGCCACTTTGTTTTGTATAATGCTGTGTTTTGCCGATTCCGGCAGTCTGCAGTCCAGACTGAAGCAAAATCAACAAAGCTGTTCCGCAAACGTTGCCCGCTGCCTCCGCCATTCCTTGCAAGCGCTGCAGGACTGGAGTCATAGCAAGCCTTCACGATTGAGTACATCCCTGCAGGTTTGCGTCATGTTTTTCAGACGTCCCGTTTGATTGACAGCTCAAAGTGCTCATTAGCCAACGTCTGATGTTTATTAGGAGGCAGCAGAGGAAGGTGAAAAATGGCAGGCTGTTCTTGGGGAGGCTTTAGATCATCAGCACTTTTTGAGTGACTGTCTGACCCAGGATGTGTTTGAGCAACTTTCAAAAGACATCTGCGAGACTCTCAGAGAAGCGGGGGCACTTCAATTGTCTCTATGTCAGATCTCAAAGGTAACCATATCGAAAGCATCGTGTGAAATGAAATGAAACGAAAGTGGACTCTGAAATGACAAATGTTTTTTATTGATTCATTTTAGGAAGCTAGTGTAAACAGGGAACCAAAAACGGAGTGTCAGTCCATTGATTTTGATAATGAGCCTTTGGTTGCACCGCCACGAAAAATCAAACCAACCGCTCCAGTTCAGCACACCATTTCTACAGGAGACACTGAAAGTGCACAAGTGGCTCAATTTGTGCAAGGAATGATTGAATCTGCCATCAGAGATTTTGATTTGCCACCAAATGAAGCTCCGCTAGAACTGGAACGCAGACAAACATTCTCAACTGATGTTGCTACTGTGAATGGAGGGAAGATTTCGCCACCCGCAAAGTCCAAGGGTGTCAAGTTTTCTCCACAACTTGCTAAAAAAGAGGAGCCCATTAGCGAAAGTAATGTGGAGCCCTTGAGGGGAAAAAATCACGATGACAAAGATGTTTGTGAAGAAGCAAGGGAAGACTCCGGAAATGTGGAAGCCACCGCCGTTGCTGAATTTGTCACAGGACTTCTTGAGTCTGCGATGAGAGATGTTGATTTACTATCACACAAAGCGTCACAAGTTGTCACAGGAATGTCTAAAGTTGTCACAGTGGAAGAAGGAAAGCTCTCACCGCCCACAGGAAAGACAAAAAGTGTTGCATTTTCTCCCAAAGTAGCAGAAAAAGACAAGACAGTGATGCCAAAGGAAGACACTAATTTAGACCTTGTTGAGGAGGAAAAAACTCCAGATGACAAGGAGCAAAGGATTTGGGAGGAAGCAAAAGACACTGCAAGTGTGGACGCTTCTGACGTCGCTGAATTTGTCGCAGCAATTGTTGAATCTTCTGTCGAGGCACTTTCACAGAAAGGTCCGCTCGAGTTGGAAAGGAGAGCAACATCCTCAGCTGTACAAGTCGTCACAGGAATCTGTAAAGTTGCGGACGATGGACAGCTCTCACCACCCACAATCACATCCAAAAATGTCACATTGACTCCACAAGTGCCTGAAGAAGAAGAGCCGAAAGAAGAATCTGCTCTGGAACCCAAAGAAGAAACATCTCAAGACCACAAAGAGTGCACGGTTTGTGAGGAAGCAGTTAAAGACACTGCAAGTGTGGACGCTTCTGCCATTGCTGAATTTGTCACAGCAATTGTTGAATCTACTGTTGATGTTCTTTCACGGGAAAAAACGCTCGAGTCTGAAAGGAGAATAACATCCACAGCTTCGCAAGCCGTGACAGAAATCTCTGAAGTTGCCACGGAGGACGAAGCAAAGCTCTCACCACCGACAAGAAGACCCAAAAATGTCACACCGACTCCACAACTGCCTGAAAAAGAGGAGCCCAAGGAAGAATCTGATCTGGAACCCAAAGAAGAAACATCTCGAGAGCGCACGGCGGTAGGTGCGGAATATTCTGCCGTCGATGAATTTGTCACAGGACGTATTGAATCTGCTATGCAAGATGTTGATTCACTAGCAAAGGCAGATCTGCCAGAGTCATACAGTAGGAAAACATCCTCAGCTCCACAAGTTGTCACAGACACGCCTGAAGTTGTTACTGTGGCGGAAGGAGGGATCTCGCCACCCAAAAGAAAGTCAAAGGCTGTGAAACTTTATTTTGAAGATGTCACGGTGTCCAAGCAAATGTCGTCCAATTCTGGTAACGAACCTACAACTCCACAGCCACCCAAAAGAAAGTCAAAGAGTTCAACGGCATCCCCGGGAATTCTCAAAAAGGGGCTCATGAAAACAAAAGAACCCGACAGAATCCAATACTCTAATGTGGCAGCAATGGCAAAGAGTACGACCATTTCACCAGAGTCTCCCAAATTGTCAACCAGGAGAAAGTCCAAAAAGCTTGACATGCCCTCAGTTTCCACTGGACCAGAGGTCCCTATCAGTCAAGCTTTTGGCCCTGAAAGTGGAATGAAGCCTAAAGCTATGATTTTGGCAGACAGAAAGTTATCACCGCCCAAAAGAAAGTCAAAGACTTTAAAGCCTTCTCCAGAACCTCAGAAAGAGGAAGCGCAAACCATCACACAAGATGAGACAACCTCAGTTGCTGTCGAAGTCAGCACTCGTGAGATGCTTGAAAACGACCAGGCTAAATTTGCAGAAGCTCAGCCGCCTAAGACTCCGAGCGATTCGGAAATGATCTTAGCTGAGCAAACAATGACATCGATGCAAACTGTCATTGAGTTGGAACTGTTAGAATCCGCAAGAGAAAGAGCCGAAGAAGGCAAAGTCCTGCTAGAGGTTGCTGTTGATGACAGCGCAGACCTAGAAAAAAGTTTCGTTTTTTTCGAAGAAATCAGTGGGAGTGCACCTGTGGAGGCTTTAGAACTGAACACACAGAACAAAGTCAAGGATGAACACTTTTCTAGTGTGAGCAGCGCTGAACAGAAAGAACCTCCTGTGGTTTTAGCAACACTTAAACCAAATGCGACAGAACTGATAGAAATTGTATTGTGTGACAAGGCCGTGGAAAAGACACGCCAGACTGAGACTCTGGTGGAAATCAACCCGGAAAGATGGAGTGACACAGAGGAGCGCGGGCCCTCCATGTCTACAGGTGCTTTTCAAGATCCCCCCACGAGAATTCAGATGGGGCCAGATGTGCATCTTCTACAGGTTGAGATAAGAACACAACAAGAGAAGCAAAACAAACTGGAAACAGGAACAAAAGAGACACCAAAACCTGCCGATGATACGTCACCAGTAGAGAAGCAAGGCACAAGCACAGAGGGAGAAAAGCACGGCGCTCTGAGTGATGCGCTTACTGTTGCTTTTAATCCTGTTCTTGGTGAACCGGAAGAAATCCAAATGGCTGTGACACAAGAGAAGGAACCAAATGTCCAGATTGAGATAACAGTGGACCAAGGTGACATTCAGCCCATTAAGTCGGTGCCACAAGAAGAATCACAGGAGAGCCTCGCTGACGCTCCCTCACACCCTGACCCGCTCCCAGAAGACCAGAAAAACAACGCTACCAAAGACACAACTAGTACATCATTCCAAAAGGAAAGTGGCGAGGTCATTTGCTTTGAACCACAAGATGCTCCCCAAGCAGCCACCACAATAAGCACATTTGAAATATGTGAAGCAAGCATTGACCAACCTGACATACCAAAAAAGTCTTGGTTGTCAGAAATCTTCTCAGAACTTAGGGCCATCGCAGACATGGAACTCCTCAACGAGGTACGTACAGTATACGGCTTTAGGCTTTACTAACAGATGGCTTTCTCGACTGATATCAAACCTGTCTTTATTAGGACTCAAGTGAGGATCGCCTCGAAGACCTGATGACCTCCCCCAGCGGTGACTTGGATGCTCTCCTGTGCAGTCTTGTGTCAAACCTCCTGACCTGTAAGAATCGCTCGGCTGAGCTCCGGTTAGATGCCATGAGCCAGCAGGTGAAGGAGGCTGAGGTGAGACTTTCAAGTACACGCTGCATAAATCACAACAGAAAGTGTAACCACACTTGGACCAATTCACAAGCCATGCTTTGCCTACCCGCTTACAGAAGTGTCGAGACGTGGCCCAGGAACAGGCGGCGCTGCTGTGCCAGCAGAGGGAAGCAGAAGTTGATGAGTCTGACGCTGTGGAGTATGTGGAAAACCAGTGGAAGGCCGCTGCTCAGGATGCAGCCGCTGCCATCCAAAACAAAGTGGACCAGCTTGAACTTGTGCAGGACTACTGTCATCAAAATGGAAAAGTCCAGACCACATTGGAAAGTCTGTCAGCTGAACTGGATGTGTGGAGACTGTAAGTTCATCACTGCCCAATCTCTTCCACCTTGGCCCAGTTGGTTTGTGTGTGACTAGTTGAACTGTTTGTCTTGTAGCTCCCCAGCGGAGAAATGCCAAGAAGATGAGGACCGCCTGAACTCCATCAAGAGAGCTCTTGAGGAGAAACCCACTGTCCTTGGGGAGTTGCTTAGCATCCATGCAAAGCTGTACCCTCTTCTTAGCCTCTCTCATCAAGCAGCTTCAAAGAATATTCTTCAGATTCGACGTCAGGAATGGAGAGGACTGGAGAGAGCCGTGGAAAAGGCGTTGCATCATATGTGTGTTCAGTCCCAAAGCTGCAGTAGCCTTTTGCTGGAGTTCTCCTACCTGCGGGGACACTTGGAATCGATTAGTCAAGAGCTCGAAGCCCAAGTCCCTCGAGGCGCCCCGTGGGATTGCAAGGAAGCATGGCAGTTGGTCATAGCACACGCTGAAGTGAAAGCTGCCCACGTCAAATACCACCATATGAAGGAAAGGTCCGAGGCACTGCCCCCGAGCTTGTGGCCGAAAGAACGAGCGGAGATCAAGAAAGCCCTCCTGAATGTCAAAGACCAACTTTGCCTCACAGAGGAATGGATGTCCTCTCAAATCCAGAGAAGTGGCGGCAATCCCCTCATAAAGAAAATTATGAAACTGGGGAGCGACGGCCTCTCGTGGTTTAGGCAGCTCGAGAGCGACATTGAGGGAAAGCGCAGCAGGGTGCCACTGCTCCCTGAGGCGGTCTTCCAACAGCTCACGGCATTTAAAAAACTGCAGGCCCAGGTCACAGTCAAACAGAAGCAACTCGAGTCACAGGTGAAGGCAGCAGCCGAACTTCTGCCACAGCTGGAGCAAAGTGAGGAAATGCCGGTGATGCGTTCCGTGCTCCAACGTCTTGAAGAACATTCAAAGTCAGTCACAGAGGAGCTGTCCAAGGCGGTGAAGGACATAGAATCGGGTCTGCAGTTCAGAGAAAAATTGGCAGAGGAGATTGCGGATCTGGACTCCTGGGTGGCGACACATTTGGAAAGGGAGACAATTGAGGCCGTCAGGAAGGATTTCATGAGTGTAGGCAAGGTTGATCACAGTGGCCATGAGATCCAGGAGATGTCTGCTGCCTGTGAGGCACTTTTAATGAAAAGTAAGGACATTGCTTCTGAGCTTAGCATCGCGGAGAACTTGCAGCTTTTTAGCAAGCTTGCCAACCTCCAGGAAGACATCAGCAACATTGGCAGCCATGAAAGGGCCAAGAGAAATGAGCTTGATGAACACATTCGATCTGTGGACTCAAACAGCAGAGAGCTTGATACTGTGGAAGAAAGCCTGAGGCAGATGCAAGACGATCTGAACAAACAGAGGTTCCCTGTCACGACGGAATCCCTACAAGTTTTGGCGTCTTTTAAAAACAGGCTTTTGGAGCACAGGTCCCAGATTGACCATCTCCAATCCTATATTCAGGAAGGGAAGACAAGAGAATTGTACTCGTTTACTGCCAAACTTCATATCAAACTGACTTCCCTGCAATTAAAGGCCAGAGAGCACGAGAAGTACCTCAACATGAGGCAGAATGTGGAGGACATTAGAGAGTCTGTCGAGGAGCAACTCTGTCGGACCAAAGATGACAGACCGGTGGAGGAGCAGTACAAGGCCTACCAGAAGCTTCTCTTTCACTTCCCTCTGATAGAGAGATTTTGTAAGGAGGTAGGATCCAAACTGGGAACGATCTCGACTGACCTAGACCCTGCTCAGGTGTGCGCAGAGCAACACAGACTTCAACAAAACCAGGACAGCTTTACAAACCTGGAGATGAAAACCCTCAACATTCTCAGCATCGTGGAGTGTTCTCTGGTTCAAGAACTGGATCTCGATGCAGAGAGGAAAGGCATACGAGACTTCCTCTGGGATGCTCAGCAGGAGCTCCAGAAGCCTGCACTGATGATGCCAAATGAAACCTGGATTAATAAGGAATACCAGAAAATACTCTTTTTGAAAAAGATCGTTGAGTCACGAATGAGAGCAATGGAGGTTCTCGAGCGCAGTCATGGGAACAAGGAAGGAACCGGATCATCAGATCTTGAAGACTTGAAGAATTGCGTGCTACGTGAATGTGACGCACAAATGGCAAGTGGGCTTTTTCTGCTTAAACTACAGCCGTGCTAAACTGTCCTCAATCCATCAGTTTAAAAAAAAAAGAAAAGTTTTTTTTCATTTTGGCTTTGTATTTAACTATTTGCTCTGACATAACAGTCTGTGATGCATTGGTGTTTTAGGACAACATTTCTGATGCAAGGACATCACTGAGAAAGTACACCCGTACTGTCAAGCATGCACTGCAGTTCTTGAGGGACTTTGAGGTCTGTGTGCTGCCCCTTCCTGCCTTGTCTGGAGTCTGCTGTGAAAAGCTGGAGGAGACCCAGGAGATCTTGGCCTCAGTGGAGGATCATTTCCAGACTCACGTGGAGCAGCTGAGCCAAGTTGTCCTGCATCCTTTCCTGTCCACGCGGGAGCTAGAGCATCTCCAAGAGAGTATTCTGAGCCAGATACTAGTGAGGATGTCCACGCTTAAAGCAAAAGGCTACCTTCAAATGGAGAATTTCAGCAGGTTGTACATTTATTCACAGTATCCACTAGGGTAGCCTCTTTGTTGTAACTGGTAAAAATGTTTCACAGCTGTGCCGAAAACATCAGAAACTGCGCCAAATGTCACGAAGAAATCACTCTAAGTGTGAGAAAAGCTGAGGCAAGCCTGGAGCAGTTTGCCTCTCATAAGGTCACGTCTCTGGCCGGCTGCACTCAGCAGCTGCAAAAGCTTGAGGTACGCATCGAACCGCAGGCTACGCAATGCCGCAAAGTACATCTTGCGCCTGACCCGCGTCGGCTCTCCGGTGCAGGGTCTGCGCGGGGATCTGAACTCCGTCCACAAGCAGCTTGAGGAGGTGGCGGAGTGGTGTCCAGAGCAGATGTGCCGAGGGCGCCGGGAGATCTTCACCGCTGCCGCCTGGGGACGCATGACGGAACTCCGCCTTTGCTCCCAGCAGCTGGCTGCCAGACTTAAACAGGCGATTGTAGAATGGAGCGACATCACCCGCAGCGTAAGTCTGAACAGGCGTGACCCAGTGGTCCAAAGCTAGTGTCTGCTCCACCGGCAATTTCGGCTTCTGCTTCTCAGGTGGCGAAAGCCTCTGCTGTGCTGCAGCAACTGGAGGGGGAGCTCCCCGAGCCTGCTCTGTTGATGGCCACTGTCGAAGAACTTGTTGGCCTGCAACAGTGCTGGGAACAATACCAGGACAGGCTGGACTGTCAACAGGGGGCCCTCTCCGGCCTGGAATTGCGCGTTGCCAGGCTGCTGGGCGTCCCTGCCAACGCGGAACAGGCGCCACTAACGCCCATCTGTCAGCAGCTGCAGGTGATGCAGGCCACCTACAGCAGGTAAGCAGGAAGAACTGTTGTCACAGTCCCATTGCAAAACGCTGCTGAAACACGACGATGCTGAAATCTGATTGGACAATAAAATGCAAGCTTTGCGGCAAGCATCGAAGCCAAAAGAAACGCTACCAAAACGGAATCAATTGCTACCGTTTCCTGTTAGGTCAGTGCTTCTGATGGTGTTGAAGCCAGCAAAGAAGGCCACCGCTAAGAATCACAAGCTGACTTTGATGGAAACTTCTGGAAGAGATGAATTTTGCATGTTTGCTGTGTGCGGCTCCTTAGCGTTAAGCAGAGGAGCCGAGAAGGTTTGGAGCGGATCAAGGTGGAGCTGCAGGAGAAACAAAAAGTGCAGGAGGAGCTGCAGGTGGTTTGGGTTTGGTTGACGGCAGCTGACAGCGTATTGTCAGAGATGGATCCAAGCAGCGGCATAGCAGAACTGAAGGTACCAAGGCTGTCTAGCTCCAATGCTCGGAAGCGGCGGGATTTGGTTTGCGAGTGGAGCGTCCTGACGGGACTTGCGTCCACCCGTGTGTGTTTTCAGGAGATCCACAGCCAGCTGTGCGCCCAGAGAATCCAGTTCCATCGCATTCGGGAGAGGCTGAAGGCAAAGTATTCAGAATCCTGCGCCGTCCCGGCTGAGATGGACGGACAGCTGCAGGAGATCCAAACGACTTTGGAGCAAGTCGAGCTTAAGGTAAACCCAGTTTGCCAGTCAAGTCAACCGGGTGAGACTAATTCACAAAAGTTGATTGGGAGCAACTGGACGGTCCGCCTAAAGTGAAATATAAAATTGGATTTGTCCTTTCAGGTTGAAGAGGCGTTGGAGAAAAGCAAACCCGTGCAGAGAATCGGAGCCAAGCTGCTGGAGACGCAAGCTGGCCTAGTGTTCGTGCAGGAGATGCTGGAAGACACAAGTCCTAACATAGCGGACGCAAAACTGTCTCAGGAGGTGAGTGGGGCGCACACGGAACTCGCGGCACACGTTCTGCTCCAAATGTAAAGACGGTTTGAACTTGGGTAAGCAGCTGGTGTGGGACGAGCTGCAGAAGTGGCACTCGCGTGCTGCGGCGCTGCAAGCTGACGTGCAGGGCTTGGAGAGTCCAAAGGAGGCGCTGTCCCTCACGGAGAGATTGGCCGAGGTGCAGCAGCTTCATGCGGAATTGGCCGAGCGGGCCGAGCAGAGGACCACCCTCATTAGCAAGGTGGTCAAACGCTTTTGTCTTTCGATATTTGCTGTGATCCAACTCCCGAGCTGCTTCCGGCTGTCGGATGCTAAGTGTGGCCTTGCGCTTGTGCGCAGACCCAAATTTGGCTGAAGGAGCATCGGGAAATGATCTACAGCTCCAGGACTTGGATGTCGGAGTCGAAATTGTGGATGATCACTCCCCGCAAGTACATCTCATCCAAATGTTTGCGTGAGCAGGCCCAAGCTCTGCAGGTCAGCAGCGGCCGCCCCAAATCTTGGTTTACGGTTGGAGGAGGAGGATGATGATGAAATCCACATCCTGGCCAATGACACTCTCTCATTTGTTTGACCTTGGGACGTCACAGGCGGTATTGAACGACTCTGTGCGGATCCGAAGCACCATGGAGGCTTTCATTACGGTCGTGGAGCAAATGTCTCAAGTGGTGGAAGTCTCCATTCTCAGGGATCAGCTGGCGGAAGCCGACCAACAACTGGCGAGCGTTCAGGAGAGCTTTGCCACCCCTTTGGTTGACCTGGAGCACGCCTCTGTCGTGAGTCTTGCATTTATCCGACACGTCGCTCGGTGTCTGCGCCTCGCTGATGTCCGCTCGGCCGGCTCCCTAGGAGGTGAGCTCGATGGAGGCGCAAGTCAAGAAGATGGAGCAGAGCGTTGCCGAGATCAAGAGCATCTTCTGTTCTCTGGAGACCTTGCCCAGCCCCAAGGAGAAATATCTGAAGGTGATGTGTGGCTTTTGTCCGCGGTCAAACCAAAACATGTGCTCAAAGCTCTTGGACCGCACGCAGATGGCCGAGGAGAAGATCCAGTCCATGAGCAGCAGCGTTGCCGACATGCAGAAAGCCAAACTGGACCTTCGTCTTCCGAAGAATGCAGATGAGACCTTGACCGTCTTCAAGGCCATCAATCAGCTCCAAGTCGTGCTGCTGGACTTGGAGAAGGTTAGTCCGTCGATTGGGCCGACGGCTGGCGGGGTGGCTCGCTGACCCGCCACAAACGTGTCCCCTTTGTCTTGCTGTGGTCGTAGAAGGTTCCAGCTCTGTTCATCCAGCAGCTGCCGCCCCAGCGGGCACAGTGGGCTCAAGTGGCTCGAGGCAGTCGCCCGCAGGGGACATTCCGAGCAGAACTTGAGCTGTCCAGCTCAGAGGTGAGTCGGCGGCGTCGTCGTTCTTGTTGCGGCTCCCAACCCAAGCGGCCTTGTCGCCCATTAGGAGGATGACAACGACGAGCCGGTCCACTTCAGGATTGCCCCGGACGAGGAGGAAGGCTCCGGGATGGCCGACAGCATGCCGGTGAGAGAAGTCGGCGGCCGTCCTTGTCGCAGCTTTTCATGAACGCAATCAAAAACATCAATTGAAACAAATTTGTTTGCTTTGAAGCCTTCAACGGCCTAAAGAAAGAATCGGGCAGGGGTTCCGCGGCTGTACAAGAAAAGAATCTGGACTTGCATGTGCCTGTGGCGCATATTTGTGCCATTTTGCCAATCGTGTCAATGATTTGTGATTTGTTTGCGTGAGAGTAGCCGGACTTGGCAAATTCTTCCTGCACAAGAAAAGCGACTCGGCCGAGCTTGTTTGCGTTTGAATGGAGGTGCCGCGGGTGCGAATGATGCAATGTGCGTGCGTCTTGTTTCCGCAGCGCGAGTGTGACAAGGCGGTGGCCGGCCGCAAAAGGGGAGGGCTGCTGCAGGGACTGAAGGCAGGTGCAGGAAGTGCTTTGTGGTGGCTCTGGGGTACTTTGATGGGGGCTCCTTCAGAGGTAACCAAACAAGCTGCAAATAACCGCACCTGCTTCTCCTCTCCTCCTCGGCTTTTTCCCACGCGTGTATTCGTGAATGGTCCCTCGCCAAACATCTTTTTGGGTTGTTTCATTTCTTGCTATGCTTATCAGCTTGTTGAATGTCAAGTGTTTTATTTTTTATTATTGATGAACCTCCGTTCAAGAGATGAAAAGCAACTTCTCGTCTGCTCCAACTTTCATACTGATGACTTTTTTGCCGTTTTTTCCCAATACAACGACCCATCATGACATTCAAAACAATGAAATTAAAGAAATGTCAATGATGGATACACAATAAATGAAAGAAAGACTTTTGACTTTTGTCAAATGAGCAGGTGATCAGCGGTGGCAAATGTAGGCCGAGAAAGTAAAAACCTTGCCACAGTTTGGCTTAAGCCTCTGATGCTAGTTAGCTTGCTCCCTAAAAGGTAAGCAAGTAGCATGGGAGCTAGCTAGCTAGCACCAGAGGCTAAAGACAAACTGTGGCAAGGTTTTTACTTTCTGGACCTACATTTGCCACCTCTGCCGGGCAGCAAAAATGACAGAAAAATGGAACAAAAGCAAATTCCAATTTGTGAGACTTTTTCATGATGAATTATTTGGAAGCTTTCAGCGTCGTGGATGGATGGATATCCCCTTGGCTATTCTGCTGTCCTTCAATTGATTGCTTTTGTCTTGATGTTGTTGTCAGAGTCCGGAAGTCAGCGAGCCAGAAGGCCACCAAGCTTCACGGGGCCAAGAACAGGTAACGCCAAATAAATCATGATCATAATACATTTTATTTATAGGCACCTGTCAAGACATCGCACAGTACAACATAATAAGATGAAATAAAAATGCAAATCCGAAAGAATATGGCAAAATCAGCACGCCAGATTTCAAAACTCCAGCTTTGAAGAGTTTTGATTTCAACAACTTGGCCTTTTCCACCTCGGGTGGTCTCGGGGAAGCATTTGGGGTAACATGGGCGCGCATATGCTTTTGTGCGTGTAGCAGGCCTGAAGCAGGGCTTTCGAACCTTTGTTGGACCACGCTCCTAATTCAAGCTACTTTTGCGTCCGCTCACCTGGCTGCTTGCTTGTTTGTTTGCTTTAGGGTTCCGGTGGCACCGATCCGACTTCCTTTGAGGATTTTCCATCCGGCCCGGAGCCTGTCGGACGTCCGAACGTCCCCGGTCGCATGGTAAACACCTCCACCGTCTCCAAACCTGCGGCCGGTTCCCAGCAGAGATGTTTGCTCTGCTAGATGTGGGAAGCCTTCAAGTCTTGTCGGCGCTACGCCAGCTACCTTTAGAAGCCACCATAGGATCACATCCTTTCCCCGTCCTTCTATAACGTCCCGTAGACCAAAGTTAGCGGCTGAGCTCTGAGCCCAAGCCAGATGCGGCATCATTAAGGCTTTCTAGACCCAAGACCGCTTGGAATTGATTGGAGAAAAGCAAAGCTCACACTGGACTGTTTTACATTGAAACCACCTCAGCAGTCCTGAAAGACGCCACTCGACGTCGGTTGGCCTACATTCCAGTAGGACAGTGGTGCCCAAAGTGGGTCCTGGAGGGTCGGTAGTCCTGCAGGTTTTGGATGTTTCTCTTCTCCAACACAGCTGAAGCTCATCATCAAGCTCTGCATAAGCCTTGTAACGATCCTGTTGATTTGAACAGGTGCGTTGGAGCAGGGAAACATCCAAAACCTGCGGGACACCGGCCCTCCAGGACCTAGCTTGGAGACCCATGCAAGGCGCTGTTGTGTCAACGTCCGCGGCATCCGATTGGAAATCCTGACCTAACCATCTCGGCCGTGTTTGAGCGGAAGTCCGCCATTGCATCTGCCGTCATTTGGATGGTGCACTTTGCAGCTTGACTTGTTGCAATAGCTTGGTTTCTATTCACAAGGTCCTACATGGACCAAAAACTAATTCATGTGCACTCAATTAGAACGCAAGTCGCAATGTTTTGGATTCTATTCACCTGCCAAGCATTGCTCCTCGAGTACCCCTATCCAGCCTGTTTTCCATGTCTCCAACCGCCAACACAGGTGTCTTCAAACGATCAGCAAATCAGAAGATAACAATCCTCAGCTGTGTCTGGCTATGGGAGACATGGACAACAGGCTAGATAAAGGTACTCCAGGACCGGGATTAAGAATCAGTGAACGAGGAGAAGAGCGTCCCGTCGCGTGGGAGAGCCGCACGTGACAACGGCGACGGCAACCGCTCCAAAATGGCCGAGATGGTCCCGTGCCACTAAATCTGCAAATGAGCGTTGAGCGGCGCGTGGCTCCATCGAGCCGAGTCTTGATGACGATCCATCCGTTGGCTCCCGGTGCGCTTTATTTGCTTGTGTTTGGCGTTGAGCCGGCGTCCCGCATGGACCTTGATGTTTTCTTGCAAACGCTCACTAATCGACGTCCTGTTTGCTAATATGTTAATGATGAATGAAAGTAGGCGACGCGTGGCCAGTCCGAGCGTTGGATTATCACCGGCGGTCAGCATGAAGTCTTAACACAGTTTGCATGGATGATGTGTCCTCCCCTCGCTCTCCTTCCTGTCTTGCAAGTATCAATAAAACATTCGTCAAATCACTTGATGTCTTTGTGTCTTTACTCACCACGGGACCAATAACCAATAAATAACACTCACAGGTTTGCTTTTGCACTTTTCACCATATTGACAACCTATCAAGTGATCACGTTTGGACACCTGCTATGCGTTCGGTTCCAATTAGCTGCCACTTGTAAGCCTAAAGTGGTAGAATGCTACAGTTAAGACCACCAGGGGACGCTAGTATTCTAGAAGCAGCCATTGCTAAAGGTGGCTTCCAGGCACCTTTCCTACGCATTTGTAGAATAGCGTCCCCTGGTGGTCTAAATGCGTTTCTATGGAGCCACACATTTGAAAGTCGCGCGTGCACACATTCGACCAGGTGTACTGGTTTAACAGGTGGCAGGTCCAGAAAGTGAAAACCCTGGCAAAGTTTGGCTTCAGCCCCTAGTGCTAGCTAGCTCCCCAGCAGGTAAACAAGCACCATGGTTGCTAGCTAGCTAGGCAGCTAGCGCCCTAGCAGGTAAACGAACACCATGGGTGCTAGCTATTTAGCTAGCTCGATCCCTAGCAGGTAAACAAAGCACCATTTGTGTTAGCGAGCTCGCTCCCATCAGGTAAACGAGAACCTAGCTAGCGCCCTACAGGTAGACGAGCACCGTGGGAGCTAGCTAACTAGCACCTGAGGCTAAAGCCAAACTGTGGCAGGATATTTACTTTCTGGACCTGGACTTGTGAATACAAATTGTTTTGTGGATCTAATTACACATTTATGTACATGCTCCAATAATGGCCCCAATCATCACCTCACTTGCACATACAGTGGAACCCTAACCCTTTATATTATAGGATTAATTAATTAAATCTTTTTTTTTAACCCCAAAATACCCAAACCCAATACATGGCAGCTTGCCGGGGTGAAGCAAAAGGTGAGTGAGGCCTGTCATCCCCACAAGAGGGAGACATTGCACACTGCTTCAGCAAGGGAAGAGAAAGCCGTCTTGCATGCTGCTCACCTCATCAGGTACAGGCGCAATCGTCATGGCAACACGCTGGACGCCGCGTCGAGGTACAAGGCGCCCATCTACCGGCGCAAGCAGGACACAAAGGTGGGCTAGGAGCTGCTTGTTCCCGCTCCCAGCTGCAGTTATGTGCAAAAGCAACATGCAGCTTTGCTTCTTTTCATTCCTTCTGGTGGCACCGCCCACTTGTTTTGGTGCCTTTTTTTTTTTTTTACCTTATTTGATGTGTGCCCTGCAATTGACTGGCAACAGGTTTAGGGTGTGCCCCGCCCACTGCCCGAAGACAGCTGGGATAAGCTCCAGCATGCCCGCGACCCTTGTGAGGAATACTTGGTTCAGACAGAGGTGCGCTTCAATCCAGGTCCAGAAAGTAAAATTCCTGCCACAGTTTGGCTTTAGCCTCAGGTGCTAGTTAGCTAGCTCCCATGGTGCTCGTTTACCTGCTAGGGAACTAGCTGCCTAGCTCGCTAGCAACCATAATGCTTGTTTACCTCGTCAGTTGGCTTGTATTTAGTTCCCTGGTTTTGTTCAGTCTTTGTTGGCTCATTGTCGCTGTCACCACTTGTGTTTTGTTGTTACTTTGATTTTTAGTCTTTTCAGATCTTTGTTGGTTTTGTTTATTTAGAGTTTTACTCAGTAACCGTTAGTGTTTTCCTAAATAAATCATGTTCAGTTTAACATGCATCCCTGCCGTGGTTCTCCTCCCTGCATTTGGGTCCTCCACTCTGCAATCGTGACAGCTAGGGAGCGGACTAGCTAGCTAGCAGGAAAACGATAGATCAATAGAGTTTGACTTTAGCCCCTGATGTAGCAAGATAAATGAGCACCAATGGAGCTAGCTTGCTAGCACCTGGGGCTAAAGCCAAACGGTGGCAGGCTTTCTACTTTCTGGACCTGGATTGAAGCGCTTGGATCGCCCCCAGGTGGTCTCAGAGTTGTCTGATGACCGATTAATTGCCAACTATTTGTTAAATAAATAACAGAAAAAAGGCATGAAATCAATTGTCAGCTTCAAAATTGGCGATGGGACAATGCAAATCACAGCAAAGGTCAAGTGCCACAAGAGAAGGAAGTTGTGATTGTGATGACCACATACAGGACCAGGACCAGGACCAGGACCAGGACCAGGACCAGGAGGGACGAAGGGGCGGCCAGGACGCGCTGAAGCACTGCGAGCATCTGGCGCACAGCCTGAGCGATCTGGCGGCGGCGGCTCGGGAACGTTTAGAGCGCCCGCCGCGGCTGAACTCCAGGACCGACCTCTGCCGGCAACTCCAGGCTCACACGGTCAGTTGGCTGCGCGCTTGGCTCGTCTTCTGGCTTCCTAGACAGGCACATTAGTTTCATGATGTTGACCTTTAAGTACGTTAGTATTTACTTTGTATTATGTGTTATTAGACTATCTATCTATCTATCTATCTATCTATCTATCTATCTATCTATCTATCTATCTATCTATCTATCTATCTATCTATCTCTCATCCATCCATCCATCATCCATCCAACGTTTTTCTGAAAGTTTCAGTCAATGTTTAGCTGCAAAATGTTCCAGTCGCTATCTTGTGATAAGGTGACAGTTCCTGTGTTGCGAATGCAGCTTCTGCTGTCTTCACAGGCGACCCCATCCCACATGGTCCAAACAGAGGTCATACTGCTGAATAAATGCAATACTTTAAGAGTAAATATGGGATAACTTATGTACATGTATTCTAACAGCAACGCAAAATGGCCCTCCCATAGCTTCACTTCTCCCGACAGCGAGTAAGCCACATTGCTGGTCTGCTGGTATCTCAGCCCCCGTTGTGAAGGTTTTGCTGATTGCATTGCCACGGCAACCGACAGCCAGCCCAATGCGATTGGCAATTCACATTCATCCAAGAACGCCAAAGCTGTGAATTCTCTCTCCAGAAGTTCTTCCACTTCCTGCACCAACATCTGCACATCCTGCACTTCCTGAGCCAGAGAGTTCCCCAGAGCGCCCTCCACAGTCGGCTGGACGTCCTGCAGGAGCAGGCGCTCTCTCTGCAGGAGCAGGCACTGCGCCGAGGCGTCCGCATGGAACAAGTCTTGCAGGTTTGCCTCACGACGCACGCGGTCCGAACCCGGCTTCGTGATCTGCCGTTACTTGCACCGCTCGCTGTCTTGCCAGAGGTGGAGCGAGTGGGAGGAAGATGCCGGCCGCTGCCGGGCGCTGCTGACCAGCGTGGAGACTTCGCCGCCCACGCAGGTGATTTCCACAGCACGTCCTTTCCTCTCGCAATCGGCGACTCGACGCTAACGTTTGCTTGCAAGACAGGCGGAAGCCATTTCATTCGACGGGCTTTCACTTCCGGGCTTGGGCCGGATGGAAGGAGACTCTTCTTATTGTCAACTGTCCTAGTTTTGTGTCTTATGTGGGCTGTCCACTTTTGGCACGTAACTCATTGACTGGCAGCCATTTTGACTGAAGCAACTCCCTTCGCTCCCGGCCGCTTCACTGGATTTGGACTGATTTTGCAAGGCCCACAGAATATAGTGTTCTATTGCTATAAAAACAAGGAACCTACCAAAAGAAAGATTACAGTCTCTTCTTTCATCGGGTATATTTCTATCCGTTTCCGTTTTGCAGCAATTAGCATCAGAGTATAGCTAAATGTCACCATCATTCACAAATCTGTTGAAAACACTGCGGAAAAGAGATTGTTGCAACATGGCCCTGGTTGAGCTCGTTTTTTGTAATAATTACCATTGCTTTAAGCCACCTCTTCGGGTCAGCTTGCTTTAAGCTGCAGCAAAGCTTTCTGGATGCTCTAGCCCTAAAAAAAAATATATATAAAATGTATAAATACGTTTTGGGGAGTGAATGACAAAGTATTTAAAAAATATTAAAGTAAGTAAATTAAAGTACAAAGTAAAGTATAAATTAATGAAGTATAAAATATAATAATAATAATATTATTTATTTATTTATTTGTTTAATTATTATTATTATTATTATTATTAAAATATTTTGTTTTTATTTTTTTAGCTTGTTTTATTTTCTTTCTTTATTATAATAATATTAATAAAGTATAAAGTAAAGTAGTAAATTATTAAAATATAAAAAAATGACAAAGTATTAACTCTTTGACTGCCAGACGTTTTCAGAAAAGGGATGCCGTGGGTGCCAGCCGATTTAAGCATTTTTGACTGATCTTTCAAGGTCCATAGAAAATGATGTGTTTGGACTATGGAAACACACATACTACTAAATGAAAGATTAGACTCTCATCTTTCATCAGAACAAAAAGTTTGTTTCTACCTTATTCCGTTTTTCAGTAATCAACAATAGAAAATGGTTAGTTTCACCTCTGTTTTGAAAAAAAAAACGTCTTTTAACGTCTTTGGCACTCCTCCATAGGATTTTACTAAACGTTATTTAACGGTTTTGGCAGTCAAAGAGTTAAAAAAGGTATTTTTACGTTTTTGGGTTTGAATGAGTTAAAGACAAAATAAAGGAAAAGTGGACGATGCTAGCATGCTAACCTGTTTTGATGCATTGCGCTCTGACTTGACAACCGCCCGCCCGCCGTTGCAGGACGCGTCTGGCCTTCTGGACGCAAACGCGGCACAGCTGGGCGGGATGCTGGAGGCGGGACTTTGGCTGCAGGGGGCCGGCTGCATCCAAGTGGGCGTGGCCTGCAGGGACCTGGAGGGTCGCTGGACAAACGTGAAGAAAAAGTACCAGCGACGAAACTCAGATGTGGACAGCAGGAGAAAACTTGCCGACAGGTGACAAGCAAGCTGACATCCCTTTTCCATTGCTCACATATTCCAAAATGTTTGCCTTTCCTCTCAAATGGACGGAAGCAAGCAAAGTCCAGAAGGTTCCAGTTGCAGATGGGGGCGGGGCCAGAAATGTTTCAGTAGGGTGTCCACATGGACGTGCCCATCCGCATGCTTCTCATCTTCCGACCCATCTCTCCTGTTTCGAAATGCAAAGCAAGATCACAGGAGGAAATGACGAGCGCTGGCACACTTGCAGGAGACTCCGCCCACAAATGTCATGCAGGAGACCCCGCCCACCGACTGGCGCCAACAGAAGGAAAAGCAAACGAGGATTGCCACAATTGTCAAGTGTTGCCATTTTGTGTCCATCAACAGTTTTGCATGCGACTCTGCTGCGCTCACGCAGTGGATGGGCGGGGCTAGACAGCTGATTGGCAGCTGGAATCTTCTGCTGGTCGCGGACACCGCCCACGCTATGGACGTCGAGCGCAGGCGGGAAGAATTCCGCCGCTTTGTGGTGAGTCCCGAGACCAAACAAGGTCAGTCGCTGCATATGTCCTGTTTTTTTTTTTTTTTTGGGGGGGGCTTTGCTTTTGAAGAAAAAAAAAAAGTCTCACGCTCACACATATTTTACCCAACAGGCCCCAAGTTTAACTCATTTGCTCCCAAAAACATATAAATACATTCTATTTTAAATATTGCCATGCTACCAAAAACGTATTTATACGTTTTTATGTGTTTTTTTCCCCCCATTCTGCTAAAGCATACAGAAGGCTTTGATGCAGGCTCTGACCTGAAGACGTCGCTTAAAGCAATGGTAGCTATTACAAAAACGGCCAGCAGGCGGCAGCAGAGTATAAGAGATCAACCATGTTGCAGCAATCTCTTTTTGCCAGTGTTTTCACCAGCTTAGTGAATAATGATTAAACTTAGCTATATTTTAATGCTGCAAAACGGAAACAGACAAAAATATACTTTTTTCCTGATAAAAGAAGAGACTCTAATCTTTCTTTTGGTAGCGTCCATGTTTTTATAGCAACAGAACACAATATTCTGGGGGCCTTGCAAAATCAGTCCAAATGCAGTAAAACAGCCGGGGGCGAAGGGGGTTGCTTCAATGAAAATAGACTGCGACTGAATACGTTAAATGGAGAGTTTTGACTTTTGAGTTGACTGTTCAAATGTCGCCATGACAAATTGAAATCTCCTTGATGAATAAATCAGGCCTAAGAGCTGAGATGTGAATAAGCGGAAGAAAATGAACTATGTCCGGATGACTGCAGGAGCAGACTTAGTGAGGATGACGTTTGATGAAGCAATTTGTTGATGCACAGGCGCTAATCAAGGATCTGGAGGAGCAAAGTGGATTGAATGCCGCCGCCGTCAGTGCCGCCTGCCGGCTGCTCCAGCTGATGGGCTCCGACCGAGACTGTGGAGCAGACCTTGAGGACGCGCTGCGCTCGGACGGGGAACCCGATAGCGTGAGTGAACGTGTGGGACGCTTGGAGCGCGACTGGTCGTCTCTGCTGGCCGACCTTCGGGCGGTCCAACGCGCTCTGCACCAGGTGAGTGTCCGGCGCAAAAAGTCCTTTTTCCGTCACACACCTCAACGGTGTTGTCCGGCTAACTCCCGGCCAGTGGTGGATGGAGACGTTGAGCCAGCGGGGGGCGCTGCAGGAGCTGCGCGTCTGGCTGGCCGACTTGGAGTCCAGACTGGAGGAGCGACAAAGTCGTGTGGACCAAAAGTCCTGCACCGGCACCGATCTCCGACTGCTCCTCAAGTACTACAAGGTTTGTCCGAGTCTATTGTGTGTCACAGTGTGTGTACGGCGCTCTTGGCTAGCAACCAGAACCTCAGTAGTGTAACCTGCCTGGAATAGTCCCCAGCTTCCCCGCGACGGCAATGGGACCCAGAGGTGAGAAATCCAGGTCCAGAAATTAGAAACCCTGCCACAGTTTGGCTTTAGCAGCTCTATTGGTGCTTGTTTACCTGCTAGGGGGCTAGCAAGCTAGCTAGCTAGCATCAGGGGCTAAAGCCAAACTGTGGCATTTAGCCCCAGGTGCTAGCTGCCTTGCTCTATTGGTACTCGTTTACCTGCTAGAGAGCTAGCAAGCTAGCTAGTATCAGGGGCTAAAGCCAAACTGCGGCAGGGTTTTTACTTTCTGGACCTGGATTTCCAACCTCTAATGGGAGCCAAATCTAGCCACGGAAGTGACTGGCCATGCGACTGCTCTTCTGTCAGGAGTGTCGGGCGGAGATGTCGGCGCACGAGGCCACCCTGGAGCACGCCAGCCGACCTTGGCAGACGCACGCTACAGAGGACCTCAACCGGCTGGCAGAGGATCAGGGAAGCCTCAAGCGGCTCTGGCTCACGAGGCAAACCACTCTTGACTTTCAGGTAGATGAGACCAGTTTTGCTTTCAAGATGATAAACGTGACTTTGGAACAGGTCGCGTCTATCTTTAGTGATTGGAAGCTTTCCAACAAGCTAACCCTTCTCAGTTGCGGCAAATTGTGACACCGCAACAGGACTAATTAACACCTCGGACCCTGGAGCCATTTCCTGGAAGTGCTCCAGGAACCATGAAAATGTTCAAAATTCACCCAGGGGGCAATGGAGCAGCCCCCAGGTACGAAGAAGTCCGGTACGGCCCCCTGGAGGTATCCACGGGTCCTCCGGGAGGACCTCCAGGAATAGTGAAAATGGTAACTCATTCGCCGCCAGCCCAGTCTTGCCAATCTTTTGATGTCTACCGCCGTCAATGCCAGCAAATGAGTGAACTCGTTGGCTGCCATGGACGGCTGCAGAACGAAGGAGTTGTAAATTGTGCATAAGAAGTCTGAACAATAGCGGGACTGCGATGGAGGCGAGTTTACTACGATACGAGTACTCTAAGGAGCCATTTTGTAAGGTGGCGTCGACTTTGCTAACTCTTGAAGAGGTTTTGTGTCAAACAAAAGACATTGTAGACCTTTATTTACTATTTCTACAGTTTTACAGCTTTGGCGTCATTCACCTGAACCAGAAACCAAAAATTGCCGTAAAGAAAGTCATGTTGACGTTTTGGCGTCAGATTGGTGAGTTGGAGGAGGACTTGAGGGTCAGGACGGAGCAAGAAGTCCACCTTGAGCGCATCAACACCTGGATGGCGGACCAGAAGCGGAAACTGAACTCGGCCCGGACCCCTCGTAACCTGACCGACCTTCAGCACGACCCCCAGGTCACTCATCTGCATCTTTTCTTTGCGCCTTCCAAAACTTTGTTCCAATGTTTTGACGTCCATCAGGATCTGGAGGAGCAAATCCAGATGAGGCAAGTTGCCCTGCAGGAGCTAGCAGACCGGCATGGCCAGCGAGGAGGAGGCGGAGCCTTTGCGTGTCTCATTGACCAATCCAGAGCGGTGTGCGTGGAGCTAGCTCAGCTGGTGAGAGATGCTAGGCTATTGCTGTCTTGCGAATTTGCTCATCTCAGCGTTAGCGACGTGATGAGGATTCTTTGAGTTTTTTCCAGCTGTTGAGCCACCATTTAAAAAAATATATAAATCACAAATATTCCCACAATTATCCACATGCTAAATTTGCACAACATTGTTTGTTGCAACATATTAGTGCTGTCACTAAAAATAAAAATAAATAAAATACGGAGGTCAAACGTGAGTTGAATTTAGTGAATATAAATACTCTGTAAGGATATAATACTATGTTTCATATCTTCTGCTGCACACATTATGCACGTATTACAAAAACACCAACAAAGTTAGTCTATGCTAAACAATTAATAATTGCGATTAGCGTTAGCATGCCGGTTGGAGTCCGTCAGCAATAAGTGTCCGTGCGGAAACACAAAATATTGGTTTTGACAACTTCCGGGTGCTGCAAATATGTTTTTAAAAATGATTCAAATTGCTTCGACACATGCATTTTTGCGTGATAAAAGTGCCGCGAGTAGTGCGCTAATTAGCGTTAGCGAGTCAGACTGGAGTCGATCATGACACATCTATAAGCAGAAATCCTTGTCAATCGAATCATTTTGAATCAAAAATCGATTCTGAATCCAATGGCAGACCCAAAAATCGGAATGGAATTGAATCGTGAGACAGCCCAAGATTTCCACCCCTAATTTGTACGGTTTTGCTGGACTTCCCAAACGAGCGTGTGTTTGCGCAAGACGAGCCGTGAGGCTAACGCTCCGCTGTGACGGCGACGGCGAGCAGAAGCAGGCGGTGGGGCGTGACCTGGCGGTGACCAGGCAGCTGCGGCTCAGCCTGGACCAGCAAATGGAGCAGATGACGTGGAGACGGGCACGGACGTGTCAGATGTGGGATCTTGTTCGAGGTCCCGCCCTCTCGCTGCGGGCCCACAAAGACCTCCGGCAGCAGCTGCAGGTAAACGCGGCTCCGCCCGCCCGCCCGCCCGCCCGCCGCCGCCGCCGCCTCAGACCTGACAGCCGCTCCTTTCCCAAAAGAGTCTTTGCGAGGACACCAAGTCTTGCGAGTCCGATTGGGAGGGAGTCCGCCAGACCTTGGTCGCTCTCCAGCAGCGGCTTCACCCGGATGCAACCGACGTGCTGGCTCGGCGCGTCCATGCGCAAGATGACAGGTGACACGCACACGCACGGGTTACAATAGTTGGCAAATTGCCATTGTAGTTGCTTTCTTTAAAAACTAGACTGAGTGCAATTTCTGCAGAAATTGCATGGAAATGCTGAATGCTTATGAAGTCAATTGAAAGATAAATGATGTGAAAATACAAAGTATTAATTGTAGGAACGGAAGTTGTCCGTAACTCGAGGACTTCATGTATTTATTTATCTTGTTAAAAATATATTTTTTAAAATACTACATCAATATTACATGTCGTAAAAAATGCCAAGTTGCCAACTTCCAAAGTGCGTTTGCACTGTCTGTTTTTTTTCAGTTAGCTAGCGTCGCATTTCTGGCTGACTTTATGACAAAAGCAACGCGGCAAACAGTCGGGACGGACGGCGGCATTTCAAAACAATCCAAAATGATCGGCTGCCGCCGGACGAGCTCACTTCCAAGGGAGCAAAAATGTCTTTCTTTTTTTTTTCCTTTCCTGTCCGAGCAGTTGGCGGCGCACGTGCTCACGTTTGGACCAGGCCCTCCAGAGGAGCCTCGTCCTCCAGACGTCGTGGGAGGGTCACGCCTTCCACGCAGCCCTCCTGTGGGAGCGCGTGACGGAGCTGAAGGAGGAGGCTGCGTCTGTCGTCGGCGGAGACGCACACCTGGACGGCGTCAACGAGGACTTGCGCAAACTTCAAGTCCGGACAAACAACGGAGGCAAAATGTTCTTTTGGAGGCAAGCGGCGCAAAACCTTCACGCGGTTTTCTTCTTGTCCAGACTCTGCAGGAGAGAGCGGACGCTTTGCAGTGCGACCTGCAGGGGGCGCTGGAGGCCTCCAAGGACCTGATCGGCCGCCTGGATTCCTCGGTGGGCGCTCTGGTCCAATCGGAGAGCAGGCTGCTGTCTCGTGCCGTCCTGCGGCTCGGACGCACGCTGGCTGCCAAACGGCGACGGCTGCAGGTGGCCTCGTCCGTCCGTCGCTGGAAAAATGAACGTGTGAACGAATGAGTGCATGAATGTGCGCTGCAGGCCAGGCCGCCCAATTTGGTGGGGGAGGGGGATGGGGGGGGGGGCTTTTCACCAAAAAAGCTGTGACACCAAACACGGAAGAATGTTTGGCGGCCATTTTTCTAGACAAATCATTTGCTGTCAACGATTTAGTGCTCCGTTTGGCATCTTTTAATGACGAGCGCAACCCGACTGCGGTCCCGTCCCAAATCCATAAACCAAGAAACGCATCATATGGGGCAACGCTGCTCTGAATTTGGGCTGCAGTCTAAACACAGCCCACTAGATGGTGCCATTTCTGGCGGGATTGCGCGTGAAGGCAGAAATGCCGACGAATGATTTGTGATGAGCGGATCCCGACCCAAAATAATCCAAAAAAAAAATGCTTTCAATGGGAATGAGCCGAGCACGTTGAAGTTTGACGGAGAGCATTTGTGTGGAAATTCAAGTTGAAATAGTTTTCATTCCCGACTTACAAAACAAACACAGTTGAAGGAACGGACACGAATGTGCCGGCATTGTTTTGACTATTTTTGACTCTGGAAGTGCTTTTGCAAATCTTAACCAGTTGAGGCTTAAGAATTAACGGCACACGTGTGTGTGTGTGTGTGTGCGCGTGTGTGTGTGTGTGTGTGTGTGTGTGCGTGTGCGTGTGTGTGTGCGTGTGTATCAGAGGTGCCAAATCTAGGTCCAGAAAGCAGGGGTGAGGACTCGGGTCATGTGACTTGGACTCGAGTCAGACTCGAGTCATGAATTTCACGACAAAATGTTAAAAGACATGCAACTGGACTTTACCAACAATGACTTGTGACGACACTCTTGCTTCTTCCACCAAAACAAAAAGTGGAAAATGTATGTTAACGTGTAAGTTGCCCTCGGTGTGTGTGCGCGAGTGTGAGCTGGGCTGACACGCCGCCTAATCAAAGGCCAACTTCAAAATAAAGCTGTTCATAAATCCTAACGGCCATGTTAGACATTTGATATATATAATGGTAAGTAAGCTAATGTCAGTTGTTTATCAGCTAATTATTGTTGCTAGCTGCATAGTTAACGAGACTCACTGTCAACTCACTGGTTGCAAACGAGGCAATCTGTCGCACCGCTCTGGGACTTGACTCGGGACTTGAGGGCAAAGACTTGAGATTTACTTGTGACTTGCAAAACAATGACTTACTTGCACCTCTGCCAGAAAGTAAAAATCCTGCCACAGTTTAGCTTTAGCCTCAGGTGCTAGTTAGCTAGCTGCCATGGTTTACCTGCTGAAGGAGGGAGCTAGCTAGCTAGCACCCATGGTGCTTGTTTACCTGCTAGGGAGCGAACTAGCTAGCTAGCTAGCACCCATTGTGCTAATTTACCTGCTAGCTAGCACTAGAGGCTAAAGCCAAACTGTGGCAGGGTTTTGACGTTCTGGACCTGCATTTGCCACCTCTTGTGTATGCGCACGCATGTCGCTCAGTGTGCCAGCAGGCGGAGCCACAAAAGAGCGCGCGCCAATGTGCTCGTACCTAATCAAGTTTGTTGGCATTCAGGAGGAGCTTGCGATGCTGCAGGAAGTGGGCAACCTCCTGGAAGCTTTGGAGTCCGCCCTGGAACGCTGGACGCAGCGTCTGGACGCCGATCAGCAGGTCAGGCCAGGCCTTCACTGCAACCTCTCTCAGTTTGTGATATTTTCCAGCCCCTGTCGGGTTAAAGGTCAACTTTACTCGGCTGTGTCATTGAGGCACTTTGGTGGCAGTTGACTCGCATTTCACATGAGTTTCCATTCTGAACACGGCCACATCCCACTCACAAGAGGGTGTGCACAATTACGCAACCATGTGACTTGCATTGATTTCTCTTCCCCACTCAAAAATGTCATCCGAGTTGTCCAAGTTGATGTTAATGATGAAACGTTTTTTGTGATTTTGTGATGTGTGGTCAGCACGCCGACCTGCTGGACGCCGCCAGCGCCGCCGCCGCCGACCTGGATGTCCTCAACGAGCTGAGTCGCGGCGTCACGCTGAACGACGACGATGCGCGACGCCTGCGGCGCCTCAACCGAGGATGGGCCGACGCCTCCGCCCGAACGCAGGAAGCTTGCAGGTGGGTTGGCGCAACAGAGCCCCCCCAGTGGCTGGCAAGAGCATAGACTCACTGGGCCTCGTTCCCTAAGTGTGCGGACTGCGGATGCGGCAGAATTTGAATTTGTGCGTGTTGCGCAAACTAATGTGGAAGCTCCTCAGACCGCACAGCAAACATCAAGCATTCCAGACCATTTATACAATCAAGAGTCTGCCGCCATCGACGGGGGCTCGTCAAGCTGGGCGAGCGCCCCCACACCTTTACAAAAATCAAGTCCTTGACTAGAATGAACCTTAAACGCTGGCATTCCGCCCGGTAAACGGAAACGTCCACGCTGGTGATCACGTGGCAAGCGAGTGACTTTGCCACGTTTGTTGTCGTTTTCGGGTTTCCCGCGCGGCGGGCACCAGCGAGCTGCAGGCGGAGGCGTTGCGCCGTCAGAGCTTCCAGCAAAAGTGCGAGAGCTGGATGTCCTTCCTGCAGAGGATGGAGGAGCATCTGGCCGTGGACCCGGCCGGATCTGACCTCGGGCTCCGGCAGCAGCTCCGCGCCCACAAGGTAAGCGCGCCCGTCTCCGTCACGCGCTTGCAAGGATGGCCGAGCGGCCGACTGACCCGGTGCCGGTGTCGTCAGCGTTTCCGGGTGGAGGAGTCCTCGGGGCACCAGATCCTTCAGTCCCTCGTCGCCGACGTGATCCGCCTGCTGCACGGAGGAGACGCGGACCACAGGTGATCAACATGCAACAATTGAGAAATTCCACCGCAAAGCGGGTCCAAATGACATGATCGGCATTCTGCCTATATCCTCAAAAGTAACGTTCCAACTTGAGGAAGAATTTTGGACTTGAATTTGCCACGCCTCTTCTCTCACACGGGAATGCAAGACGGATAAATTGCTGAAGACCAAAGGGAGAGGTGGTGCTGACAGTTGCTGGCCTCCGCCGTCTTCCCCTCAGGAGAGACTTGATCCTGAAGTTGACGCAGTTGCGCGAGCAGTGGTGCGGCGCGGCGCGGCGGGCCGAGCAGCGGCGCTGCTTGGTGGAGGACCTGCTCCGGCTTTGGCAGCGGTACCGCCGCGGCCTCGGGGACCTTCAGCGCTTCCTGGCCGACGTGCAGGACCTCCTGCCGGGATCCGGGCCCCTTCCCGGCGGCCTGGGGGCCGCGCGGCAATCTCTGCGGCAGTTGCAGGTGCACGCGCCGTTTGTCTACTTGCAAGCTTTCACGTGTATTTAAAAAATATATATATAAAAGAGGTTGGGCATAGTGATGATGCCCTTGCATGTGAGCAAGGAGAGCCTTCAAACCAGCTAACAAAAACTTTTTTTAAAAATAATAATAATATATACTGAAAGAGAGTCCAGAGGAGGCAAATCAAGGTCCAGAAAGTAAAAACCCTGCCACAGTTTGGCTTTAGCCCCTCATGCTAACTAGCTAGCTCCTTAGCAGGTAAATGAGCACCATGGGAGCTAGCTAGCTAGCACCTGGGGCTAAAGCCAAACTGTGGCAGGGTTTTGAGTTTCTGGATCTGGATTTGGCACCTCTGGTTAAGATGATCCGACATGAAAATGGCCGCCGGTACAAACGTTTTGTCCAACATCTTTGGAGTTTGATGCGCTTGCTTAGCGAGTTGCGCGCTCACTGGCGTCCCCAAAAAGGGCGGGCGCCGCTAGCTTGCTCACAAGCCAAGGTTGGACTCGCTGTTTATTGTCCGGCGGAAGCCCCGGTGATGATGTCACAAAGCCAGCGTGGCGTGGCCCGCCTTTGACGAGCTCCACGGCTTCTCCACACGTACCATCGCAGGACGCTCGGCTGCTTTTCCAGCGCCGGCAGGGCACCTTCGCCAGCACGCTGGAACTGGGCGGCCGGCTGTTCTCCGCGGCCCGGCGCCAAGAGCAGGACGTGCTCCGGGCCCAGCTGGGGGAGCTGCAGGACGAGTGGGACCGCCTCCACGGCCTTCTGGACCGCCGGCTGGACCTGGCCCAGGCCGTCGTGCAGGTACTCAGTCGCATCAAAGGCTTTTTTGACTTTGCATCCCTGAATTGGAAAATGCGACATTCTTTCAGGCAGCTGTTGAACGGAGACGCAAAAATGATCAACTGATGATGACTCGGGACCATCCGAAATCGTGAGCATTGTTTTCCAAAGTAAAAGCAGATGTTTGCAAATGTTTTATTTTGGAAAACAAAAGATCATCGCTGAGAATGCAGAAAAATCGAAATTGAATCGCACTGAACTCTTGTGAATCAAAATGGAATTGATTGAGGAAATGTGAATCGATACCCAGCCAAACTTGTGAGTGTGTCGAAGACAAAGCAATGTTGCGGAAATATTTGAGTTTGAAACAAGCCGGGTGGGGCTCCTTTTGAAAATTGTTGCCAAGATTTGCTTTTGAAAGGTTTGCTGCGACTCAGTGTCAGCGTATGGACGCTCGTGGACTTGCTTTCCCCTGACAGGAAATGGATTAGAACGCAAATGTGGCGTTGTCCTCGTCCCTTTTGTAAAGTTTTTGTCGAGTTGCTCACCAGCGCCAGTCGCTGCTTGCCGAGGTAGAAAAGTATGCAGGCCTTTAAAGAGAAGCCATTTTTCTTTCGTAGAATTGGGAGCGCTGCGAGGCCGAATTGGAGGACAAGATGCTGCAGCTGCAGGACATGAAGACCAGACTGGACCGGCCCATGGCCGAGTGCCAGCCAACCAGCCTTGAGGTAACGAGAACGCACGCACGCGCGTGCACACGCATCGCTGGCAAAGAATATTGTCTACACATATAGAGCTAGCTAGATCCCTAGCAGGCAAACGTGCACCATGGCAGCTAGCTAGGGAGCTAGCTAGCTAGCACCTGAAAGTCAAAACCCTGCCACAGTTTGGCTTTTGCCCCTGATGCTAGCTAGCTAGCTAGGCAGCACCTGGGGCTAAAGCCAAACTGTGGCAGGGTTTTGACTTTGTGGACTTGGATTTGCCACCTCTGGTGTGCAACATGGCAACTCCTTGTGACATCAGATGGTCTTGGTCCACAAAGAAGTCCTATTCACACCAGAGACCCAGCGTTTTACTTTGGGTTCCACAACAGAAATGCTAATCCTGATTTTGTTGATTGAGACTAGTCTGTTGTACTCCTCACACCACTCCTGACCCGTCAAAGGCTTGATCCTCCCGCCGCCCTCCGCCACCCCCGCCGCCCGTAATCCCTTTTAGGGCGGGCCGTCCCAGAGCAGCAGAGAGGCACAAAGCGCTGCCAGATTGGCAGCAGACCTCAGCAGCGCTCGCTTGCACAGCGCCAGCCACACGAATGTCCTAAGGGCGCACTTTGGCATGCAGGAGGAGGAGGAGTGGCCTGAGGACGGTCTGGACGACTGGGCCGACAGCCTGAGCCAGTTGAGCGCCATGAAGACGGACCTGAGCCAGTATACCATGGCCGACGACGTCCTGCTTGTCCACGAGCACGTGCAACACCTTCGCTGCCACTGGGAGGAGCTGTGCCTCAAGGTCAGAATGCCGCAAACACGAAACTTTTTTTTTTTTCTTCATCAGACGGGGAACAATCTGGATTTTGCCTCAACAATCTTTTGCTGGCTCTGCGTCCGCTAGTTGAAGAGCGAGACGCTTGTGGGACTGCGCGTTCTTGTTCTTGTCTCTCACTTCTGATCGGCCTCCCAACATCCCTCCCTAGATTTCTGTCGTCCTTTATGAGCAAAGTTAGGTTATCTTCTGTATCTGATCAAATTAGACATTTGCAAGCAATCGTTTTTTACTTTGGAAAACAATAGCCAAATTGGTCACATAGCACAACATCAACCCACATTTTCTTTTTAATCACTGTACGGAAAAACACCAATGACTGTTTAACAGTATTCACGTGGGGAAATGTAAAATGAATCCGATTAGTCGATGAATCGGTTGAATAGCCAATAGATGAATCGATTGTAAAAAAATATTTGAAAAGTAACAGCACTAGCTTGAGGTCCCCCAAAGGGGAGTCATTTTAGGAGTAGCTCCCTAGCTAGCTCCTATGGTGCTTGTTTACCTGCTAGGGAACTATCTATCTAGCTAGCTAGCTAGCACTAGGGGCTGAAGCCAAACTGGCAGGGTTTTGACTTTCTGGACCTGGATTTGCCACCGGCACCAGCAGCGGATCCTTTGTGAATTGTGCTTTGTTGTCGGGATGGGACGTAGCCCAGAAGGCTCATTGTGGACTTGCAAACGCTGGCGGAAAGCCTTTGAAGGCGCCTTCAACTTGATACGCCATCACTTGAACATGTCATGTTTTAGAGGCTGGCGAACGAAGCGACTCCCCTTTTGTGAACGCTCAAAGGAATGACGATGACAGTTGCTGGCTTTCCTGCTGAGGAAGAATTAGTTGAGCCTTTAAGACTTTAATGACTTTAGCGCTTCTCGGCATCTGTCGGTCCACTTTAAAGTTCTGCAAGTGGGGGGGCACAGATGGTGGTAGCAGAGGGTGGGGGGGTTGTCTGTCTCCCTGTGTGCCCTGTGATTGGCTGTTGTTGACCCCGCCTTTCTCCCACCCCAAGTCGACGCTTGATCCCATTGGCAAAAGCGCCGCCAGCGAGCGCTGTGGCGCTTCCAGCCTAGCGTCCAAAGACGGGTTAACATGCTAGCTAGCTTCATGAAGCGCTTGTTGTGCGTCAGCCATTTTGTGTGTACGTTCAGGTATCCCTGCGCAAGCAGGAAATCGGCGACCGGCTCGACGCGTGGGTGATGTTCAAGGAGAAAAACGCTGAGCTGTGTGATTGGCTGGCGCACATGGAGAACAAGATGGCCGACGCGTCCCATCTCAACATGGAGGAGATGGTGGAGAAGCTGAAGAAGGTGAAGGCGCTAGCCGCCATGTCGCTCTCAAGCACTAACCCTGAAAAACAAAATGAAGACACATCCCAACATGTCGTCATTTGCTGACAAGTTGCCCTCAAATCAATTAAAAAATGGACCAATCAAATCCCCACTGATATTGAAATATCAGACAAATCACATGATGGGAGATTGATTGCATTTTCGTGATCATGCAAAACTTGACAAATCATGGAATGCATAACGTGTTCATTTTAAGTCCAAGTTGATTTATTTGTTGTTAAACTAACAAAGTAAGCTCCGCCCACTTGATTAGAACTGCTCTGCCGTAGAAAAAGTCCAATGTCAGTCCCAGTGAAAATGAACAAGGGAAAGTTGATCTTTAACCCTAAATTGTGCCAATCCTGTAAGTCAGACACAATCATAATAAAGAATCCGAATAACATTTGTCCAGCATTGCCACAAAAATGGCTAAAGGCTTAGCGCGCTGGATGCTAACGCTTTGCGTGCGGTGGGCCCACCAGGACTGCATGGAGGAGATGAACTCGTTCAGCGAGAACAAACGTCACCTGAAGCAGCTGGCAGAGCAGATGATGGACGCCGACCAGAAAAGCAACGAGAGCGTCCATGACGCCGTGGACCGCGTGGACCAGCGATGGCAGCACCTGTTCCAACACATCCAGGCCAGGTAGGCGCCGCTCGGCTGTCACGCACCGCTGCGCAAAACGGACAAGAAGAGAGGCATTGGGACGGAAACCGCCGGCACCGTCTGCTTTTAGTAACCTCAAGTGATGAATTTGTTTTTTTGAGGGTCGCTAAGCTGAAGGAGACGCTGGCGGCCGTGCAGCAGCTGGACAAGAACATGAACGAGCTGCGCGCGTGGCTGGCCGGCGCCGAGGCCCAACTGGCCCAGCCGCTCGTCTACCACGTTTGCCATGCCGACGACATCCGGCGCAAGCTCCAGTGGCAGCAGGTGGGTCGGAAGCGCTCATTCCGTTTGCTTGTTCCTTCATGGCCGCCGCCGTAATAACTCAAGTCAGCTGTTGTGGTGGCCAAACGCACACATTCTCACTAAAATGAGACGTTGCTTTTGAGTTGTGCTTCTCCAGCTTTATTCAGAAACAAAAAGTCCTAAAAAAAAAGATTGCAAATAATCTGACCATAGGGGAATGTGCTAGCAAGGTGTGCTAATGAGGCTAACGGCGTTGGCCCCGCAGGAGGCGCAGTGCGACATCGACCATCACGCGGCCACGGTGGCGTCGGTCCTGAGCTTGTGCGACGAGCTTGCGCGCGACGTGGACGCCTGCGGCAGCGAGTCGGAGCGCGACGCCGTCCTGCAGACCGCCCGCAGTCTGGACCGACGCTGGAAGAACATCGGCGCTGCCTCCCAGGACAGGAGGATGAGGTAGCAGGAAGTGTTTGTGCATTTAATAAAACCGAAAAAAAGAAAAGCGAGAAAGAAAAAAGGTTTGAAAATAAATATAACTACATTTTAAAAAAATCATCTTCTGTAGAAATGTCCAAAATACAACCTAGATTATTTTGTGAAAATAATGTCCAACTTCAGTAACATTTCAACACTCATCAACTGAGCACTCCAAAACTGCTCCCTGCCTCAGTCATTAAAACCGGCGCAGCCAGTAGACTGCTGTGTGTGTGTGTGTGTGTGTGTGTGTGTGTGTGTGTGTGTGTGTGTGTGTGTGTGTGTGTGTGAGTCAGAATGTGTGCAAGTGGCAGGCCTCGTGCCATTGACTTTTCTAACCTCTTATTGCTACCTGTCCCAACTTTTTTGAGATTTGTTGGCACCATGAAATTTACAATCAACATAATTTCTCCTTCAAATAATACATTTTCTCAGTCATCTGTGCTCTATTCTGAACAAAATGTTGAAATTTGGCACTTCCAAATAATTGCATTCAGTTTTTATTCACAATATAGTATCCCAACTTTTTGGGAATTGGGTTAGTAGCGTTTTGCAAAAAAAATCAATCAATCAACAGATGAGTTGAATGGCAGCCCCAGTTGAGCCGACGTTCGGAGTCTGAGTGACAATGCGCATTTGTGCCGGTTCAGGATCGAGGAGACGGGGCGTCTGTGGCGCACGTTCCTGGACGATTTTGCCGCATTCGAGGACTGGCTGACGGCGGCCGAGCTGACGGCGGCCAATCCCAACTCTGCTGACGTCCTCTACACCAGCGCCAAGGAGGAGCTCAAGAAGTTTGAGGTGAACCTTCCGACACAGCAGGTATCAGCCGCGTTTCAAGGAATTGGCTACTTGTGAAGGCTGCCAATACCAGCCAGCGATACTGAGGCCAACAAATCTGACACGGAGTAAGTCGTCCTCATCCGAAGGACGGTCCGTGTTGGTTTGCTTGCTTGTCATTTACGTGAATGCTCGTGGTGCTGATATCGGTTTGACGTCAAAGCAAAAGCGGTGTCAGGTTCAGTCAACCTAGAACATTTCATAAACAACAGACAAGGAAGGAAGACGAGATTATTTTTGCTCACGAGAACGGACAGAGATGTGCACAGTTACAATCTCCTACCGCTCGGAAAAACATTCTGCCCGGCCCTCTCTTTTTATTTCTTTTACGGCGGTCCCTGGTTACACAGTCGTTGATGCTCTAAAGGGCGTCGACGGGGCACACGGCAGCAACGTCAAATATGAGTCATTGTGCAGACAATACAGATGTGTCTGTCTCTGGCGCTGAAGGTTTCAACAGTCAAAGTTCAACAGTTCATCCGCAAAGTCTTTCAGCCTCTATCTTGTGATAAGCGCACTGCTGCGTTTTGCAGGAGCATGCGTCGCGCTCTTCCTCACAGGCCTCAAAGGGGGGCAAGTGCAAAAGCCAGCACATGACGCGGCCTTCCGTCATTTTCAGGTCTTCCAGCGCCAGGTGCACGAGCGTCTGACTCAGCTGGAGCTGCTCAACAAGCAGTACCGCCGGCTGGCCCGGGAGAACCGAACGGACGGCGCCAGCCAGCTCCGCCTGCGGGCCAACCAGGGCAACCGGCGATGGGACGACCTCCAGAGGCGGGTGGTCGCCGTGCTGCGACGACTCAAGGTGAGCGTTAACGTGTTTGCTGCCTGAGGTAGCCGCGACCCTCGCCGGCTGCCGTCCGCTACTCACGTGTGCCGAGTTCTCGGCCGTCCGCATGTCACGCTCATCCGACGACAGTCCACATTTTCTCAACTGAACCCTTGAGAGCAGAGGTGGCAAATCCAGGTCCAGAAAGTAAAAATCCTGCCACACTTTGGTTTTAACATGAAAGAAGAAGAAAAAGAAAAGGCCAATTTGGACATTGTTGTCTTCAAGTCGAGTCCCTTTTTACCGACTTTGGACCCAGAGAGACCGCCCTCCATTGTCGTATCGTTGGTCCGCCGCAGGCGTCGTAAGTAGGGAGACTCCACACCTGAAAGTTAGGTCGAAGGCTTTTGGAATCGGGTCTTCACCAATGGAGAAGAATCCACTTAGCTCAATTCTGTCATTGCGGGCTACGGTGGCCTGGCTGGATGATGGAGAATGGACAAACGCAGCTCTTGTTGACGCCACCATTGAATGTTGTTGTTGTTGTTGTTGTTGTCGTCCAGTACTTCACTTCGCAGAGAGAAGATTTCGAGGGTACTCGCGAAAGCATCCTCATGTGGCTGACGGAGATGGACCTGCAGCTCACCAACGTGGAGCACTTCTCCGAGAGTGACTTCGAAGATAAGATGAGGCGGCTGAAGGTACTGAGGGGCCAGCGGCCCCCGCTTGACCAATGGCGACACCCCTCTAAGTTTTCTTCTGGTTTGTGTCGTAGGCCTTCCAGCACCAGATCACGCTCAACACCAACAAGATCGATGCCCTCATTGTCTTTGGGGAGAAGCTGATCCAGAAAAGCGCTCCTCCGGACGGGGCACTCATCGAGGACGAACTGGAAGAACTGCACTCGTATTGCCAGGAAGTCTTTGGCCGCGTGGCACGTTTCCACCAACGTCTCGTCTACCGCCGTCCGGTCAGTAGCCAAAGTGGCCTCGTGGGCAACATGGAGAACGTGCACCTGTTCTCCAGTTCTAACGTTGGTCTTGCTGTAGATTGAAGTGCTGGAGGAGGAGCTGTCCGGACCGGAGAACCCCCCCAGAGCAGCCGGTGCGGCGTCTTCGTGGACTGACCCGCTGAAGGACGGCAGCGAACGGCAGATCTCGTGCCATCTCCTTGTGCCGCCTCTGGAACATTTTGGAAGAGAAAAGCCCGTCAGTGTGGACTCCATCCCGCTCGAGTGGGACCACACGGTGGACGTGGGAGGATCCTCGTCGTGTGAGGACAACGAAGATTTCGCCGCCTTCAGTGCCCTCTCAGGTAAGAGCCGAGCGGTGGGGAGGAGTTTACTATACAAAAATACTTTTGTTAATTGACTTCGATTTTGCTGCAGTCCGTTTTTGCTGCACCAAAACCTCATCTTTCAGTTGACTCTTTTGGGTTCTCATCCTGCCTGCCAGCCTTCAAACAGGGCCGCATTTCCTGCATATAAGCAACGTGGCCCACACACACCGTCAGTCAAGCGGAGCGCTTACGTAAAAATACGCTAAATGGAATGAATGCTAATGACTCGAGTGTAGCCCGATGTAGCGGAGTAGCGTTTCTTTTTCACACATCTACTGAAGTAAAAGTCAAAAGTATTGTGGGCTCAAACTACTCTTAAAAGTACTTTTTTTCCCCAAAAAGTTACTCAAGTAAATGCAAGGGAGTAAATCTACAGTAACTGATTGCTAGCCACCTGCGGTTCCACAGTGACGTCAGCTGGCGACACACCAAGCTGGCATGGACCGCCCTCACCGCCGAGGACGGCGTGGAGCCCAACAGTCGCCACCACTTCCTTCCACCGGCGCGGCTATGTAAGCAAACGAGTGCACGTGAGAGGGCGGCTTGTGGTGTTGTCGGTTTGACGCCGGCGTGTACGCTCACGTGAGCAGGTCAAGCTGATGTCCGAGTGCAGCGGGAGCATCGATGACGTCAAGCGAGTCAAGTCCATCCTCAAGGACCAGCGCAAAGCGGGAGAACGCAAAGCGGAAGGCCCGCCGCTTCTGCCGGGTCTGAGCGGCGGCACCGCACACAAGCCTGTGGCGACGGGTACGAGCAAATCTCCCCATCGTCGTCATCATTGTGGCCCGACGCCCGCAACCAGAGTGGAAAAGAAACGACACATATGCTAGTTAGCACTCGTGTTCATTTCGTCAAAGAAAACGAAACAAAAATCCTTTCGCCAACACACATTTATCACCCGACTAAAACCCTCATTAATAAACAATAAGTGGGACAGAATCACTCTGCATTTTCGTCAACTCATGAAGACGAGACGAAAATGTACGTAATAAAAAACTGGACTAAAATCTATGGACATTTTAGTTTGAGCAAAAACAAGACGAAAATTATATAATCTTGTCTCTGCTAATCTGTCACGTCTGTGACACTGTCATGTGACACAGTGACACGCCCCCTTTCAAATCTGCAGCTAGCAACATGCACAGACACATGGGACAGACGGGAGGCGGATTCACGCTAAAAGGTTAAAAATAAAAAAATAAGTCAATTATAGTTATAACGTTCCAACAATAATGTTCGTCCGACCGCTAACTAATGCTGGCTAATTTACTAGCTCGTAGCATGCAGCCATAGTAGCCACTTTTTGATATACTGGAATTGTGTGACAAGTTGTTTTTCATCAAATGGATAGTTTTAATTTCAACATCATCTGATGACAAAAAAAAAACAGGGGTAAAATGATTGTCCTGACTAAAACTTGACTAAAATGTTGACAGCTTTTGTTGACTAAAACTAGATGAATAAAATGATGTTTTTTCTTGGACTAAAATAAAGACTAAAATGTTTGATTTATAGTTGACTAAAAATGGACAAAAAAAAATTGGGATAATGAGGTTGATTTAAAAAAAAAAAAAAAAAACTAACGAGGGTGATTGAAACTGGACTAAAAAAGACAAAATTTAAAAATGGCAGATAAAATGAACATTAGTTGGCACCAAGGCAAACATGAATAGCCCACAGGGTCTGTTGTAAAAAAGAGCTATGCTAATAGCTAGCTAGCTAGCTAATAGTAACGAGACTTTGTGACTTACTAAGAAGGTTAAGTTGAACGTTAGCATGGGTCGGTACTCAATATTTATTAATTTGTTTAAGAATAAAGCCGATTATTTTCAGTGGAATAAAAATGCTGTTTAAACATTTCAAACAAGTTGTTGCGGACTTATCATCCCGTCTCAATGAAATTCGGGCTGATGCCTCATTTTTCTGGTCCACGGACTCAAAATGGCTGACTATAGTGATGCAATGGAGTCTCTCTGGTCGCATGCAGGTGTGATCGAGCACTGGGAGGTGGCGCAGGCCCAGGAGGTCCACCGAGATGTCCACCGGGATGTCCACCAGGAGGCGCAGGTGCCTCGGGGCAACCCGCAGCAATGGCACAAACTCAACGCTGAGCTGCGTGACATCACTTCCTGGCTGGACAGGAAGCTGGTTGAGCTGGAGGCGCTGCAGAAGATCCCGCCCTCCACCGGCCTCAAAGACTTTGAAGACAACGTCGGGATGCTCAAGGTGCACTCGCTTTGTCTTCTGTCTCGTGCTTCGTTTTTATATCGGTGGTACAGCCCAAAAAAGCTGCATCGGAACCCGGCCAACTATTTGAGAGGAACTTGGGTTATTGTTGCATTTTGCTTTGACCTTTGACATGCACGTGTGCACTTGAGGAGCCCCAACGGTCCTTCTGTTGTTCTTCTGCCGAGCGTAGGAGATGCAAACGGCCTTCTGTGTCCGCAAACGCGGCCTGATCTCGCTCAACCTGGCCAGCGCTCGCTTTCTGTTGTCCGACGGCGAGCGGCCCACGGACCTGAAGGCGGGGCTGGCCTCGGCCAATCACAGTTGGATGCGAGCCTGCGGCGCGCTGGAGCGCTGGGAGGCGGGGCTTCACGCCGCGCTCCTGCAGTGTCAGGTGCGGAAAGACGGTCGACGCCGGTACCGGATGTGATCGGGCTGCCTGATGGTATCGGGGTCGCCGAATGAACACGTCACGCTACATAATTGGCTGGAAATGATCCCATGGACGTCAAACATTGGAAAGAAAATATTAAAGATATCCTTTAAATAACAAAATGTATGGACTGAAATTGTCAAAACGTAAATAAACCTATAAGAATTTAAAAGCAAGATATATTATATAAATATAAATACTCAAATAGATTGAGTAAATGATAAATACACAAATGAATTGCCTGAAATGTGACAAATATTGTCAGTTTCGATTGCTGTGTCGTCCCTATTTTCATTGACTGTTTTTGTGATGTGATTTGAGAACGGCTCAAAAAAAGAGAAACCAAACCGATCTGAATCCCGCATTTCCTTAGCGCTTTTGCAGCCGTTAGCATTAGAATATAGCTAAGTTTCATTCACAATCCGGTTCAAAACATTGGGGAAAACAGCTTGCTGCAACATGGCCCTGGCTCATCTCTTATACTCTGCTGCCACCTGCTGGCCGTTTTTGTAATAACTACCATCGCTTCAACCGTTCTCTGAGAAGCTGCATCAAAGCCTTCTGTATGATCTAGCATAAAAAACGTTTTAAAAAAATGCATAAATATGTCTTTGGGACGTTTAAAATAGAATGTCTTGATACGCTTTTGGGAGCAAATGAGCAAATTCATATTTTCTCTGCAATATTTTGACAGCAACCGGATATGTTTTTCATATAACTTCCATGAACAATTGTAAACGGGTCATTTCCAGCCTCTCCTGTCACGTGACGTCATCGGTCGGCGACCCCGACACAATCTGGCAGCCCGATCACATCTGGTACCGACATCGGCCGCGTTCCTTCCGTAAGGCGAGGATGCGAGTTGACAATTCGTTGCTTTTCAGGACTTTGACGAGTCGCTGCATTCGTTGCTTTCGTGGCTGTCGCGAGTGGAACAAAAAGTCAGCGCGGTGAGCTCGCGCCAGGCGCCGCCCACGTCCGCCGACCTGCTGGAGCAGCGTGACGCACTGGAGGTAAGCGAGCGCCGCGGGCCGGCCTCATCTGCTCCTGCGCGTCTCCCCAACGGTCGTCCCCCCCCCCTCAGGTTTTGCGGGAGGAGCTGCGGGGACGTCAGGCGGCCGCCTCGTCGCTGCACGCCGTGGGCGCGCAGCTGCTCCTAGACGCGGGCCGCGACCACCAGGACTGTGTCGAGGCCAGGGACAAAGTTCACGCCGTTGGCAACAAGATGAAGCTCCTGCTCAGGCACGTCCACGAAAGCCTCGCCAGCCTCGACCGGGATCTCGCCGCCCTCCGACAGCAGCAGGTGGGCCGCGGCGCTCAACGGCACGCCAGCCTCTGCCGGACTCTGACATTTTGCGTGTGTGTGTCTTCTCAGGACAAAGGGGAGGAGCCAGCAGAGGCGGACGTGCCAAGAAGGTACTTTCTTTTTCGAACGCCAGAAAACTGATGGGAAGCTTGTGTGTTTGCAATGACGACTTGAGGGGGGGGAAAGAAGGAAGGAAGACGCAACACGACATCCGAAGAAGGGAGTGACGAGTTCGCAGCAGGACAGAAATACAAAGGAAGGAAGGAAAGGAAAGAGAAGAGCAAAAAGAGAAAGGCTGGATCCCAGTCTGGCACCGCAGTCGCGTTTGGAGGCGCGTCGGCATGGAGACGCTCAGAAAAGTTGGGTGGGCGGGCCAAGACCACGGAGGGAATTGAAAAGAAAATGTGGAAAACAAACCTTGGCCAGTGAAGGGAGGCCAGAGTTGCACTTCCTTGCGCCCTCCTATGAGCTCCTGCAGAATTTTGGACCGACTGGAGGGAAGACCGGCTGACCGACCAAAATGAAAGCGCAATGCGGCCCAGTTGTGAGCACGGCACGGGTGACCGTTTCTAAGGGTTGATGTGGAAGCAGAGATGAAAAAAACAGCAGCACCAATTTCAAATCCACTATCCATGTTGGAAACCGATAGGGCGCAAGGGGGTTCGAGTCCCTAACGTGTGTTTTCTTAATGGAAACCGCTGTTTGTTTGTTTGCTTGCAGTCGCCAGGAGGGCGGCGACGACGGCGGCGGCGGCCACTCCGTCCGACGGCCCCTCCTGCACCGCGTGTTGCGTGCGGCGTTTCCGCTGCACGTGGTCTTCCTGCTGCTGCTGACCTTGGCCTGCTTGGTGGCGCCGCCTTCCGGCCAGCCGTCCTCCTACAGCTGCTCGCTGGCCAACAACTTTGCACGCTCCTTCTACCCCATGCTGCGCTACACCAACGGACCCCCGCACACGTGAAGCCCCCCTCCCACCCCGTGTGTCTTATTGAGTCTCCAAGCAATAAGACGCCCTCCATTGGATTGTCATGACAGGGAACCAAAATACAGCAAACAGACCCCCCCCCCCCTTTGGAAGCACCTCAGAACGGACAAAAAGTGAACCCCGCCCCGTTGCTCCTTTAGAACAGTGGTTCCCAACCACCGGGCCGCGGACCTGTACCGGGCCGTGGGCACCTTTGGACCGGGCCGCGTCGGGCCGCACAGTTAAAAGAATAAAAAAAAAACTTACTGTACTTCCAGTTAATTGATTAGCCAAGGCTTAAAAATATTTTATTTTGAAAAGTGACCAGATTCTCTCTGTTTACGACGGGCTCTTGACACATGTCAAGATGCTAATTATCTCAGTTTTGTTACCCTTGTTATGGTAGTGGACTTGCGTTTGTTGTCGTAGCCTTTTATTAATCAGCCGACGAACAGCCAAGCACCCCCCGTCCCCCAACCCACTGGGTTGCCGGTCCGCCAAAGTTGTGGACATGTATGAACCGGTCCGTGGTCAAAAAAAGGTTGGGGACCATTGCTTTAGAACATTTGGAGCCACAAAATACATACAAGTCGGTCAAATCAATTTGATTGGTGATGCTCAACCGTGCTTTTTTTCAGACCCATACTAGTATGAGGACTCAAATCTTCAGTCATCGCCGATACTGCCCAAAAAATCAAAATAAAATCAATGACCGCTCATTGTAAAGAATGACCCTTGATGTCCTAATGGAGCATTTTTCCTTCAAATTGCTTGAAACAAATGACAAATTGTAACTTCTCCATCCTGATCATAAAAGTCACGGATACTGAGAAATTCAAATAAGGTTTGAGTCGATACGACACCTGGCGTTGGTACTTTCCCTTCCCTACAGTTGATTGCGACAAGCTTGTCATGCTCCCTGTGCTGAAAACAAGTGATTGTGCAATTGTGTGTGTAGGTTTAAGATTGGTGTGTAAAACATGAATGTAAACAATCGGCATTGTAGCCACAGAAACAAGAACAACAAAAGTTTGCAGTGTTTTGATTTGCTGATTCAATCTCGTACGGCAACTTTGTCAATCAACACTTCAATAAAAAAACTTTGTGTACGTACCTTTTACTTGTGGGGTCCACCCAACCTTGTGGGGCCCCACAAGTTTACACCTATTTTTGAGGGTCAAGGCTTGGTCTTACAGTTTAGGTTCGAATTGGGTAAGGAATGGGAGTAGACAGGGTTAGGGGAAGGGGCTAGGAAATGCAGTAAGTCAATGAGATGTCCCCACGATGATACAAAGGCGTTCGTGTGTGTGTGGTTAGGGTTAACCCTAACCCATGAAATTTGTTTGGAGTTCAATTAAAAACTGCCTTAAATTAGCTTTTCTGATAGCTGCAGTAACGCTGGCAGGTGGATGAGGTTGACGATGGCTGGACTAACAAGTGGAATGTTGTGAGCGTCCAAGTGACAAACGTCGCGGCAGGAAAGTGTTGTTTTCACCATTTCCTTGAAAATGCCCTCAAATTCAAGCTGAATGTTCACATCTTTGGAAATACGTCATCGTGCTGTTGAGAGGACTTTGCTCCCCAACGTCCCAGATTTAGGAAGCCGTGTTGCTTTTTCTTTGGAACCAACATTTGGTCTCCTGACAGTGAAGCATAAAGCAAGAACGCTACGCTAATGCTAATGCGTGCTGACAAAGTTGTACATGGGAAGGCAGCACAGATCTGTCGTCTCAGGAACCTGATGTGTGCGACACGGCGGTGTCTTGGTAAGTCGAATTGTCAGCAGGAGAGACAGACGATAAAGACAAAAAGGTAAGCAAACTTTGAATTTTTCACACAGGGTTAGGGGTTGGGGTTAGGGTTAGAAGGTTTAGGGTTAGGGTTGGGGTTGGGGTTGGGTTAGGGGTTAGGGTTAGGGTTAGGAAAAAGGGACTGAACCCTTCCCCTCGCAGGATAGGGGGAATATCCCCCCCCCTCCTGGAGCGGAAGGAAGGTGCTCTGTCCTTCCATCCACGGCCTCTCTCAGGGCCATAGTCCCTATCATGTGGTCCAGGTCGACGGCGTCCATAACGGACTACTGTCCACCCACCGTCCATTGTTTGTATTTGTGTATGTGTTGTTCGTGAATGTATGTTATGTGTCTAGGGTTTACTATGTATAATAAATCACTAATCAAACTTATTTACTATGATAGGAGTCGCCTTTGTTATTTAAGTAATAAGCCCCCCCAAAAACATAAAACACAAAATCCTAAGAAAAGAGAAAAAAAGTAAAAAATTGGAAAAATTTGAAAATATAAACAAAAATATCAATTAGTAATCAAAAAATCAATAGTAGTGTGCCAAAACGACGGGTTAGGGTTAGGGTTAGGGTTAGGTTATGGTATAAGGGTTAACTCCCGGGTATTTCCCGCCTCATCAAATTGACTGGACGGTTGTCGAAATACCAGGGGCAAGGCACG